>NC_079225.1:21153787-21478787 GCF_029633865.1 Lampris incognitus | reverse complement strand
ACTTATGTACGTGCAATATTTCAGTTTTTTATTTTTAATAAATTTGCAAACATTTCTACAAAACCTTTTTCACTTTGTCATTATGGGGTATTGTATGAAGATTGATGAGGAAAAAAAGGAATTTAATCCATTTTGGAATAAGGCTGTAACATAACAAAATGTGGGGAAAGTGAAGGGGTGTGAATACTTTCCGGATGCACTGTATACAGTAGGTTCACCTCAATGAACCACTGGCTGGCTTATTACTGCAATGAGAAGGGATTCGGTTTTGTTGATAACTGGTCTTTGTTTTCCCAGGCCGCCCTTACCTGCTGAAAGCAGATGACATTCACTCTACTGGGGATGGCACCACATTTGTCTAACAATATGGATAGTTGTCTATGTTTCGTTTGAAACTAGGGACTTATAATTCAGCAGGTTGCAGGGGATTAGATAGCCTGCTAGGTTTAAACTTAGTGCAGATGTGGAGTCAACTAGTTTAGTTAATATGTCTAGTCAGGGAATTTCTCATAGTATAGATTATCAAACTGACCGACTAGAGGAGGCACTAAGGCAGTGACCAGGACACATACCTACATCCGGCTTCCCACCCGCAGACATGGCCAGTTGTGTCTGTAGGGACACCCACCCAAGCTGGAGGTAATACGGGGATTCCAAATGGCGACCCCGTGTTGGTAGGCAACGGAATTGACTGCCATGCCACCATCAATATACAGGGCTCCTGTGTGTAACCAAATTTAAAATGAAGTCAGCAGGTGAAACGGCCTTTTCCTGTCGGGCCCCGTTCTTATGAAAACGCTTAGTACCTTCTGCTGTCAGACAATCAGAGGCGGATGAGTCCTTTAAATCCAAACTTAAAACTCATCTTTTTACCTTAACATACAACTAGTTGCCGTTAAATTGAATACTTTATGACCTGTACTGCGTGGCAGGTCGGTTTCTGTCTCAATGAATTTACCAAGTACTGTTCTGCTGAGGAGATTATAGGGTATAGAGTGTTGATTATTGCAGCTGTTCTGTTCTCTCACATGTCTTTGTTTTCTCTCTGAATGATGTCTTCTCCTGTCTTTTCTTTTGTGCATGCGAATAGTGTGATGTGAGTCTCCCCTGTGTGCGTGTGTAGTCTGTTCTCCTGCCAGGTCTCCATGGTGATGACAGTAGCCACCTGGATGCAGCTTGGCATTCTTCTCATCACATTCTTTATATATCTTATAAATCCATATAATTTTGTTATCCTGTTTCAATTTTGTATGCTTCCCCTTCTCCCATGTGTGACTGTTTTTTTCTTGTCTCTTCTCTTGTGTATGTGAATGGTGTGATGTGAGTCTTCCTTGTCCTCCTTCCAGGTCTACATGGTGATGGCAGTTGCATGGCTCAGGTCCTAGGCTGTTCCGGTGGCATCTGGACACTGCTTGGCATCCCCCTCATCGTGTCCTTCACGTATCTTATAATTCCATTATAGTTCTGTTATCCTCTTTCAATGTTGTGTTTTTTAAATTGTATTTTATTCTGTACACACAGCATCCATTACATGTCTCTCCATCTAGGGGGAGAGATCCCTCCTCTGTTGCTCTCAATGAGGTTTCTTCCTATTTTTTCCCATTAAAGGGTAAAGGGTTTTTTGTGTGTTTTTTTAGGGAGTTGTTCCTTATCTGATGCGAGGGTCTAACCACAGGATGTTGTGTTGCTGTAAAGCCCCGAGGCAAATTTGTAATTTGTGATATTGGGCTATACAAATAAAAATGACTTGACTTGGCTTAACTTGGTGATCAAGCTAGCAAGAGCTTCATTTTGACAAGTATGTGTTTTAGCGAGCGAGACAGAGAGAGTGAGAGAAACTGAAAGACAGACAAACATACAGATAGTGAGCTTTGGTTATTAAATAGAGTGTAGCAACATGTTGTGGTCAAGTATCCTCCTCTAAACTTTAACACTTTGTACATTTAAAAGTTGAAATCAATTGATTGAATCTATGCATGTATATATGTATGGAAGGATGGATGAATGCATGAATGGACATTAGAATGGTTGACTGATTCTGTCTTTCAAACATTCATCTATCTGAACAAGTTAAACTTCATTTCACAGATGTAAGTGATGTGCAGTGTCTTTGCTGTTTCTCCACATGCCGAATGCCCTATTCAATTAGTCTATTAGAGCTGAAGCCAAGTTTACTGTAAGCCCACATTATTGTGCTGTAACTGATCCATTTCATTTGGAGCAGTTTGTTTTCATGGAATTTTGTGGCGAAGCGATATGACTTATGTACAGTAAGTATATTATCATGGTTATGGTATGTGACCCAGCGATTCCCGTCATCCTACTTCTACATGGCACCATTCTCCCCAGTCACGTGGCCAGGCTGTGTTGTATTTCCGATACATCCTCTGGTCCTGATGACAGCGTGGGATAACCTCACCTCACACTTGAAACTCGATATGGGGAGTGGTGTAAATGCACACACATATATATGCATGTGTGTGTGTGTGTGTGTGGAGACAAACACACACATGGAACACATATACGGGCCACACAACAGGGAGAGCAGCTTAAATACAGCAGCTCTGTGTTTCTCTGTACTATTCCCCACTGTATTGTTCTGCTTTTTGAAAGCATTTAGTCCATCTACCAAGACATCTCTGTAGCTGTGGTGCTAAAGTAACTCTTACAATAATGAAAACACTCTGTCTCTTATATCAAAGAGTTATAGAGAAAGACAGAGTTGAGAGAAGGAATTTAAAAAAAATCTAAAATGCAAAAAATAAAGACAAAAAAAGGATGAATGATGGGAGCATCTGAGAAAAGAGCTTTGCTAGGAAGAGGGGATGTAAAAGGATCTAGGAAGCAGATATTTCTAGCTAAAGGGCATTATGGTGTCTAATCTGCGGGTGGTTACGGAAACTTGAAAAACAGTCAAGTAATCAGTAGACAGTAAACGACATTGTTTGCAGGAAAGGCCTCTGCTTGGAACCAAGCTGTTTGTAGGGGTGGGAAAAAATCAAGACAAACTGACCTCTGATAACTGTTGAAGCTTTTAGTGCTAATTTGTTTTGTTTCCTTAAGCCTTAACCTAAGCTAGTTTCTGCAGTTTCAGCGGACAGAGGAACAACTCTGGTTATTTAAGTATCAACAACATTCTACACCTTTGAGGGCCATCTTTCTTTCTCTTTTTCTTTATTTTATTATTCGTCATTGGCCGTCAACCGGCTCTGTTTTCCCTTTACAGAAACCGTGTTTAATTTTGTGTTCAAGCCACGTCAACAACAACCTAAATCCAGGAGCGAGGTGGCAACAAAAAGCAGCCCAGGAATTTGCTGTCAAGCGGCCCCAATTTGATACACCAAATTGAAACTAACACAATATGTTTGTCGATCAACGAGTCATTGACAATAATAAACAAAATCTGTTCATTCATACTGTTTATGTTAAGCTAATATGTAAAACACTGAAACTGATTTTCCAAGCCCCCCCCCCCCCCATTTTTGTGTGTACAGAGAGCAAGAACTCAAAGTTGAATTAATGAATTACTTTTCAACTCTGTTGTTCAGTGACACTGGCTGATCGTCACACACACCTGCCTCCATAGAAGTCCCTGCAAAGACTTCCTCAAATTTTCCCTGTCTGACTCAGGTTCATCTGTTTCTTAAAAATGAATAAAGCAGACATCATTTGGACTGTCAGACATGAGCACCAAATATTGTTGTATTCATTAAATTCATGATCAGTAGTCTGACCTCTACATAGACAAATACATATGCGGTGTATTATGCAAAATACTTGCAACTCATTCAACTTCTTGTGATGCAACAATAAATAACTTGAATGAAGTAGTACCTGATCATATGAACAATGTGCATCCATCCATTATCCAAACCGTTTATCCTGCTCTCAGGGATGCTGGAGCCTAGCCTAGCAGTCATTGGGCGGCAGGCAGGGAAACACCCTGGACAGGCCGCCAGACTATCACACAGGGCCCCCCCCACACACACACACACACTCACACACACACACACACAATTTAGTATGGCCGATTCACCTGACTTACATGTCTTTGGACTGTGGGAAGAAACCAGAGCCCCCGGAGGAAACCTACGCAGACACGGGGAGAACACGCAAACCCCACACAGAGGACGACCCGGGATGACCCCCCAAGGTTGGACTACCCCGGGCCTCGAACCCATGATCTTCTTACTGTGAGGCGACTGCGCTAACGACTGCGCCATCGTGCCACCCTATGAACAATGTATTGTTTTCTAATTTACTTCAATCACACAATAACATTCAACAGTGCACCTCTAATTGGATGTGGTTCCTGCTCCCTCCATACTTGCCTTTCTTGTTCACAGTATTGTTCATTTGTTTGTTTAGATTGTAAGGTATTTAACAAATCACTTTTATTGCTGGGCTGCCTTTCAAATATATGCCTTATAGGCTATAATGTGAAAAAAGAATTGAGTAGTGTAGAAGAAAACTATCAAATTTACATGTTTATGGGCGTGTGGGTGGCGTGGCGGTCTATTCCATTGCCTACTGTAGCGAAATCGGGGGGGGGGCAGCCGGGAACAGCCGCAGTCGGGACGTGAACCCGGGTCTCCCGGACCACGGGCGACTACGTTAACAAGTCGACTAAAGGATCCAACCCACTAGCCAAGGCCTAGCGAGTCTATTCATCCGTGGTCGTTACACTACCGCCCCCTCCCCTCCTGTGGGAAGCGCGTCCCCGCGCTTCAGCATACATGCTCCCTCACGCCTCTGGGCGCACCCACTTCCGATGGCCTCACGGTCTCACCATCCCACTTCTGACACCACTGTAGCGAATTCGGGGGGCGGGGCAGCCCGGGTACCGCCGCAGCCAGGACGCGAACCTGGATCGCTCACACCACGAGCGACAGTCCACTAAAGGGTCCGATCCGTTAGCCAAGGGCTAGCGAGTCTATTTTCAGTGCACGTTCGGCTACACTACCCCCTTCCTTCGGGAAGCGAATTTGTAACGATTTTGGTCAGCGTGTCTTGGATGAGGCAGTGGAGGGCGACGGCAAAATCTCACATCCACACAAGTACTGGGATTTCACAAATGCTCGTCGTTTATTGACAATTTATCACAGCAACCTTACCAAGCCCGGTTGTACGGCTACTATTGCAACATACATGGACAATAGAGGCCACACGTAACAAAACGTTACTCTTGAGCAGACAGGCAAAAAGAAAAACGAGCTAAATAGCATAGGTCCATTCAAAGCATGCGTGCCCCTCAACTCAAAAAAAACTAAAAACAAGGCGCTGTCTGATGACGTTGCCAAGTGTACATTTCCCAATTTCGACTGTTACGCTACCAACACGGAGATCGGCGGTTCGAAGCCCCGTGTTACCTTGGGCGGGCGTCCCTACAGACACAATTGGACGTGTCTGCGGGTGGGAAGCTGGATGTGGGTGTGTGTCCTGGTCACTGCACTTGTAATGTCCGTAGACGCCTTGTCTTACTGACATAAGAATAATTCAAGAACGAGCCGACTTCGTAGGTTCTTAACTGTGTAGCTTTTACTAGCGTTCATCCGAGTTACAACCTTCATAACATGCGCTTCTAACTTCCTGTATACGTCACACGCACTGCACGTACACCCGTGAGTAGGTCAAGTTAAACACGTGACCTTTCATTCATTACATCTCCCCCTCTAAGATGATTTTCTAACCTGTATATCACCCCCCTTTTCACAAAAAAAAATAAAAAATCCCCCACAATACACAAGTCCATACGCCTCACAAATCCAGCCGGATTGCTGGCTTGCTCACCCTTCCAGAGCGAGTAACATATGGTGTGGAAGTTGGCATTTCTGCTGCTCGGGACTCATCCGTGTTTCCATTCTCCCCTGGAGTGACATGGTCAGGATCCCTGCTGACAAAGGTGAGTGTTTTGGGTCTGGCCAACAGGTGGCGCCTGTTCCTTCTGTAATGTTCACCTTGAGCTGTCTCCACTATGTAGGATCTGGGAGTGGAGCTCTGACTGTGAACTACTGCTGGCATTGTCCATGTTTTCTGTCCATCAGGTTTGGTGAGTACTGCGTCACCTGAGTTCAGTGGGCGCAGTGTCCGCACGCCGTTCCTGCGGTTGTAGTAGAAAGCCTGCCTCGATTTGGCTGCGGCGTCAGCGGTTTTGATCAGTTCCTCTTTAGGCCAGGCCGGTTTCAGGTTATGCTGCAATGTGGGTAAGGTGGTTCTGAGTCTCCTACCCATGAGCAATTCCGCTGGACTGGCTCCAGTGGAAGAAGAGGGTGTAGCTCTGTATGTCAACAGGGCGAGGAGAGGGTCTTCCTGCCTTAATATGCTTTTGGCTATCTGAACAGCCCTCTCTGCCTGTCCATTACTCTGGGGGTAGTGTGGGCTTGAAGTCACATGGATGAAATCATAATCCTCACTGAACCTCCTCATCTCTTCTGAAACTAGCTGTGGCCCATTATCACTAACTACAATTTCAGGGATACCAAAACGTGCAAATGTAGCCTTAAGCCTAGCTACAACCTGACTGCTAGTAGTTGTTGGTAGATTTAGGATCTCCAAAAACCTGGAATAATAGTCAGACACTATCAAGTAGTTTTGCTTTTTGTACTCACACAGGTCTATGCCAACTTTCTGCCATGGTCTGGATGGGAGCTCACTTGACATTAAAGGCTCTTTTCTCTGTGTGTTCTTGTGTTCTCTGCAGAATTGACATTGCTGTATCTTTGTTGTAATGTGCTCTGTCATTTTGGGCCACCACACTGACTGGCTAGCTCTCTCTCTGCACTTAACTATCCCCTGGTGCCCGTCGTGTATTCTGTCTAAGATCACCTCCCTCATCTCTGTGGGAATGACGATACGACTGCCTCTGATGACTAAACCATCTACCGCAGATAACTCCCCTCTCACCTGATAAAAGTCTCTGACTGTCTCCGGCACTTTATCGACATACTCAGGCCAGCCGTGTCTGATGAAGCCCAACACTGTCTGGAGCTGCAGATCCCCATCCGTGCTCTGTTTTATCTCCTGCATCCTTTGAGGTGTGGCAGGCACCTGGCACACGATGGCATCAATGTGCGCTGCAACATCATCATGAGAAGCACCATCTCCGTAGCGCTGCTCTGGGCCTCTAGAGAGTGCATCAGCCACAGCTAAAGTTTTGCCTGGTGCATATTCAGCCACTGCATTGAAACGCATCAGCCTCATTAACAGTCTCTGGCACCTAATGGGCACATTATCCAAGTCTTTGCTGTTCATGAGAGGCACTAGTGGTTTATGATCGGTGACAAGTCTGAAATTGTCAAGCCCAAACAAGTACTTCTCGAACCTTTCACATGCCCAGACGCTGGCTAAGCACTCTTTCTCGATCTGTGCGTACCTTGTCTCTGCGTCACTCAGCCGTCGGGAGCAGTAGGCCACGGGCTTCCAGTGTTCCCCGTGCTGCTGGAGCAGAACGCCTCCCAGCCCGTAGCTGCTGGCATCTGCTGACACCACCGTAGCCTTAGTGACGTCATAAAAGGTGAGTACCGGGGCGGTGGCGAGTGCTGCTTTAAGGTCTTGGAATGCTGTGTTCTGTGCAGGTCCCCACAGCCACTCTGTCGTTGCTTTAAGCAGTCCATAAAGCGGCTGACCTACAGTGGACAGCTCTGGGACGTATTTTGCCAAATAGTTCACCATCCCGAGGAACCTCTTGAGTTCCGTCACGTTCTGGGGCTGAGGAAAGTTCTCTATTCCGGCCACTTTGTCCGGGTCAGGTCTGATGCCTGCCTCGTTGATGATATGACCAAGGAAGCGGACTTGTTTCTGTTTGAACTTGCATTTCGCTTGGTTCAGTTTGAGACCTGCTGTTTCAATGACCCCCAGCGCCTCTGCTAGGCGCCGGTCATGGATTTCCTCAGTCTCTCCATGTATAAGGATGTCATCCATGTACACCTCTGTGCCCTCTAGCTCGGTCAGAGTTTCCGCCATCTTTCTCTGGAAAATCTCTGGAGCACTCGTTACACCAAATGGAAGGCGGCAGAAAGCATACCTCCCAAATGGGGTGATGAAAGTGGTGAGCCCCCTGCTGTCTTCATGCAAGGGGATCTGGTAAAACCCACTTGCTGCATCCAACGTTGTGAAGAACTTTGACCCTGCGAGCCTTGGCATTATTTCCTCCATAGTGGGCAGCACGTATTTCTCACGTTTTACCGCTCGATTCAGCCTCCTGAGGTCAGCGCAGCAGCGAACCTCTTTCTTGTTCGGTTTCAGCACCGGCACCATAGCGGCGCACCATTCTGTGGGCTGAGTCACTTTTTCAATAATGCCCTCATTTTCCATGCGCTGCAGTTCTTTCTTAACCAGTGGTACAAGTGGCAGCGGTATCCGTCTGGCTGTATGCACCGCGTATGGCTGGGCACCCTCCACCAGAGCTATTTTCACTGGGTCTGTTTTCAGCAGTCCACTTGAACCGAAAACTCCACTGACCTCATTCATCCGCTTCACTAGACCCATCTCCACTGCCTCTGGACGACTCAGCAGACAGCTGCCTCTCCCCTTGATCACATACACTGGAAAGGAGTATTGTTTCTCCTTGTAGTTGGTTGTGGCTTGAAACTGTCCTATGCAGCTGATGTTTCCACCTTGGCTTATGAAGCATGTGTCAGGAGGTCCCAGTTTTATGTTTGGCTTCAGCTTTTTAAATGTCCCTTGGTTGATAACAGTAGCGTCAGCCCCCGTGTCAATTTTAAAGGTTATTGGTACATCACTTATTGTTAAACTAACAGTCCAATCTTCCTGACTGCTCTCTTTGCCAACAGTCCAATCTTCCTGACTGCTCTCTTTGCCAACTTCTCCCAGAAAGTACAGCTGTTTAACCTCTTCAGTGACTTCTCTCACCGCTTTAGAGTGACATACACGCTCCCAATGTCCCTTTTTATGACACTTGTTGCACTTACTGTTCGTTGCAGGACACTTCCGCTCATCGGTGTGCTGCGTCTTGCCGCACCTCCCGCATTCATCTACTTTGTTTGTTGCCGGACTGCCGCCACCATGACGCTGTCCGCCCTTTTTGTTTTGGCGTTCGTCCCGCCATCGGACAACATTGACGTTAGCCAGCAGGGCCTCTGGTTGGTTAGCTTGGAGGCTGAGCTGCTTTGTTATTGCCTCCGCCTGGCGCACTTGTTCAATGACTTTCACCAGAGTAAGGTCCGCTGTGAGCTGGAACTGACGGGAGAGCACCTTATCTTTTATGCCCACTACCAGACGATCTCTGATATGTTCATCCCTCTTGTCCCCAAACTCACAGTGTTCAGACAGCTCGTACAATGTCCGGATGTACATCTCCGCTGTCTCTCCTGGCTGCTGGCTACGTTGATAGAAGCACGCCCTCTCATGTATGATGTTACGGCGGGGAATAAAGTAGTCGTTGAACCTTTTCAGTACGATATCATAGTCCACTTTATCACCCTCCGCCGCGAAGTCAAACGAGCTGAATATCTTTTCAGCCTCGCTGCCCATTGCATAAATCAGCGAACTCACTTGAATCTCCCCGTCGTCTTTATCCAGCTTTGTCGCGAGCCTGAAGCGCGAAAACCGTTGTCTCCACTCCGGCCATTCAACGGGGCAGTCAAACTTGAATTCACTCGGCGGATTAAACTTCGGCATGACCGCTCGTGTTCAGATACACAGACTATTCTGACACCATGTAATGTCCGTAGACGCCTTGTCTTACTGACATAAGAATAATTCAAGAACGAGCCGACTTCGTAGGTTCTTAACTGTGTAGCTTTTACTAGCGTTCATCCGAGTTACAACCTTCATAACGTGCGCTTCTAACTTCCTGTATACGTCACACGCACTGCACGTACACCCGTGAGTAGGTCAAGTTAAACACGTGACCTTTCATTCATTACAGCACTAGCGCCTCCTCTGGTCAGCCGGGGCGCCTGTTCAGGGGGGAGGGGGAACTGACGCTTTACGCCCCCCCTGGCGAACCTCCTCACTGTCAGGCAGGGGTTAAAGTGGGATTTGGTAAGTGGGGGATCTTTGTATTAGAGAGGTGGGCAAAAGTGCTAGGTAGATAACGTTAGGCTAGCTAACCACTGGTCCAGTAGTCCCGACGTTAGCATTGTTAGCTAATAATAGCTACCGGTAGCTAACGTTTGCTAGCTAGTTAGGTATTTGAATGAAAATATTGCATGGCCAGAGCTAAGGTTGGACAAACATAACTAGCTAGCTACCGGTAACGTTACCGGACGCTACCGATAGTTAGCTTGCCTAGCAGCGTTCAAACAACTAGCCAGCAACGTCAGCAACTAGCTAGCAACGTTACCGGGTGGAAGATAGCTAGTTAGCTAGCTAGCTAACGTTACGTTCGCTAACGTTAGTTGCTTGAATGAAAACCACAGCAGAGCTAGACAAAACTATTGGAAATACTATTGGAAATACACTGAAGATACTCACTCTTTATGCCCCCCAATCCAAGATAATAGTGCAGGTAGCAGGTTGACGCTCTCTCGAGTCTTGTCTGCCTGGTGCGGTGAACTGACCCTGACCCGTGAGTGTGAAGCCAGTCTCTTTTGATGTCAAGTCTGGTGAAGCCAGACAGCAGGCAGGTGCGGGTCACGTGAGGACGCGATATCGTTCAAACTTTTAGAAAAAGTAAAGTAGTATAAAAATAGAAGAACGACTTTATTTGCGATTTATTTTGTAATGCTTGTGAATTGGCTGCATCATGTTTTTTGTTTTAAATTTTACTGTGACAAAAAGGTTGAAATTACTCCTGTCTACAGAGTGCCGGATCTCAGCTCTGGTTGACTTGGGGGAGGAGGGGAAGTGCCGGTGTCGGGATCCGGGTAGCTCCGGCCCACTTTAATCACTGCTGTCAGGTGAAAAGAAGCGGCTGGCGACTCCACATGTATCGCAGGAGGTGTGCAGCCCTCCCCGGATCGGCAGAGGGGGTGGAGCAGCGACCAGGACGGCTTGGAAGAGTGGGGCAATTGGCCAAGTACAATTAGGGGAAAAAAGAGGGAAATGAATTTTTTTTACATGTTTATTTTACCCATTTACAGTCAAAGTTGATGACCATTTTTAAACACTTTAGAGACATTTAGTGTAAGCTTCTCTAAATGTATCTAAAACTGAAAGCTGCCTCTCCATGTTTAGTTTGACTATGGGGACAGAACGCATACCTGTCCCAGACAATCTGAGCAGTCCAGGTGGTTCATAGTGTAGCAGTAGATCAGAAATGTAATTTAGCCCTAAATCATTCAGTGCTTTATAAACCAAGAGAAGAGTTTTAAAATAAATTCTTGACGGACAGGAAGCCAATGTAGTGACCTTAGGACTGGAGTATCAATTGTAGCTGAGTGCTGACTTATAAGCATTCTTTCTTGGCTCCAAAGACAGTTACTTCAGTTTTATCTTTGTTTAATTAAAGAAAATTCTGTGACATCCAATCATTTATTTGTTCAATGTATTGAGTGCTTGTATGGGATTATAGTCCCCTGGTGATATGTTTATGTAAATTTGTGTGTAGTCTGCAAATTTATGGTAGGTGCTTATTTTGTTGCTTTTTATAATCTGGACTAGTGGGAGCATATAAACGTTAAACAGGAGCGGCCCCAGAATGGAACCTTGGGGAACGCCACATGTCTTTTTTTTTGCACACTCAGATTTGTAATTACCTGTAGACACAAAGTAGTCCCTGCTCTTTAAGTAGGATTCAAACCAGTTTAGTGCTGTGCCAGAAAGTCCCAACCAGTTTTCCAGTCGAGTCAGTAATATGTTGCAGTCAACTGTGTCAGGTGCAGCACTGAGATCCAATAATACCAGGACTGAGATTCTGCCACTGTCTGTGTTTAAGTGGATGTTATTAAAGACCTTAACAAGAGCAGTCTCTGTGCTGTGCTGTAGTCGAAATCCTGACTGAAAGACATCAAACTGCTGTTTAGTGCCAAAACGTTGAGCTGCTGGAAAACAGCTTTTTCGGTTATTTTACTTAGAAATGTGAGGTTTGATATGGACCTATAACTGTTCATTAGTGAAGTGTCTAGATTATTCTTTTTAAAGAGTGGCTTCATGACCGCAGTTTTCAGGGCCTGTGGGAAGGGACCTGAGAGAAGAGACGTGTTGACAATTTGTAGAAGATCTGTAGACATGCAATTAGAAACATTTTTGAAAAAGCCTGTTGACAGAATATCTAGGCAGCAGGAGGAGGATCTCAGATGTTTTTGACCCCCAAGTTTTATGGTTGATGGGATCAAATTGTGACATGCTATTTGAATTGATTTTAGGTGGACTTAGGGACAATACATACCTTGTACCTAGTATGCAGGCTGCATGTCTAATTTTCTGAATTCTGTCATTGAAGACTTAGGCAAATTCATTGCAGGCCCTGGTAGATAAAAATTCAGAGGCAACTGCCACTGGAGGGTTTGTTAGCCTGTCGACAGTAGCAAAGCATGTACATTATCATTGTTTTTGGCGATGGTGTCAGAGAAGTAAGACCCCTTTGCATTTTTCAGTTCCAAATTATAAATGTGCAGTCTCTCTTTATAGATTTCATAATGAACAGTCAGATTTGTTTTTCACCACCTGCATTCAGCTTTACGACACTCTCTTTTTTTCTATTCTGACCAGTGTGGCACATCTCCATGGAGATCTTTTCTTACCAGAGACCACGTTCATCTTAGCAGGTGCAACAGCATTGATAACATCTGTAATTTTAGAATTAAAATGATCTCCAAGCTCATTGACTGAGACTCGAGAGGGGGCGGGTGTGGAAGAGAAAGCCTGAATAAATATGTCACTGGTGCTTTCAGTGATATGCCGTTTTGTGATTACCCTTATTTGAGCATTTGTGCACACAGAGAGAGCAGTCTCAAAGAAAACAACATCATTCCGCAAAACCTTACAAATGTTCAGACCCTTGGAGATAATTAAGTCCAGTATGCCCCTTGTGTGTGGGCTCCAGCGTATGCTGAGTCAGTCCATAGTTACCAAGAACACAACACAGTTGTTTAATTCCTATGTCCTGGGGGTGTCAGCATGGGTGTTTAAGTCACCAGCATTAACTAAATGCAGAAAGCAAATTTCATTGTAACCTAACAACTGTACAATGACAAAATGAAGTGGCTTTCTTTATTACCTGCTATTACGGATTGCACCAGCCGTACTGCTGCAGCTAAAATGACCTTGTGGGAGTGCAGGAATGAGGAGACGGGGAGATCGAGTCGAGTTAATTCCGTTTACTCGCCACACAAAACAACACCGATACAGCACAATCTCTCGTGGCAACCTGCTAACCGCTAGGCTGCTGCAAACATGGCTCCTCCCGGAAGCCCTAAGCCGCGCCTACGTCAGCACTCCGAATGTCCGCCTTAAAGGAGCAGCAGCTCCTGGTGAATCTACCCTCATTTGTGTATCACCACAACCAACTGAATATATCAGTCATTCCCAGAGACAAGGGTCACGACCCACAGGTGGGTCACTGGAGATTTTATTTGGGTTGGCAAATATAATTGCAGAATTTCTTCGAGTCTTTTAAGAGTTATATCTGTAGTACACCTTTGAGCCACATGAGAAAGCTCGTTGGCATTTCTACCACACTCACGGTTTCCGCCAGAAATAGACAACACTGCACCAGATATGGGTGTTGTGTTCTCCTCTTGTACACCAGACCAGAATGCTAAAAAGCAAGCAGACTTACCTAGCACCTTAGCAAGGTGTAAGTAAAATATGCACAACTTGATATTTGGCGCAGACCTAAAAAGGTAATATTCAGGTTAAGTACACTACCGTTCAAAAGTTTGGGATCACCCAAACAATTTTGTGTTTTCCATGAAAAGTCACACTTATTCACCACCATATGTTGTGAAATGAATAGAAAATAGAGTCAAGACATTGACAAGGTTAGAAATAATGATTTGTATTTGAAATAAGATTTTTTTTACATCAAACTTTGCTTTCGTCAAAGAATCCTCCATTTGCAGCAATTACAGCATTGCAGACCTTTGGCATTCTAGCTGTTAATTTGTTGAGGTAATGTGGAGAAATTGCACCCCACGCTTCCAGAAGCAGCTCCCACAAGTTGGATTGGTTGGATGGGCACTTCTTTGAGCAGATTGAGTTTCTGGAGCATCACATTTGTGGGGTCAATTAAACGCTCAAAATGGCCAGAAAAAGAGAACTTTCATCTGAAACTCGACAGTCTATTCTTGTTCTTAGAAATGAAGGCTATTCCATGCGAGAAATTGCTAAGAAATTGAAGATTTCCTACACCAGTGTGTACTACTCCCTTCAGAGGACAGCACAAACAGGCTCTAACCAGAGTAGAAAAAGAAGTGGGAGGCCGCGTTGCACAACTGAGCAAGAAGATAAGTACATTAGAGTCTCTAGTTTGAGAAACAGACGCCTCACAGGTCCCCAACTGGCATCTTCATTAAATAGTACCTGTTAGAGCCTGTTTGTGCTGTCCTCTGAAGGGAGTAGTACACACCGGTGTAGGAAATCTTCAATTTCTTAGCAATTTCTCGCATGGAATAGCCTTCATTTCTAAGAACAAGAATAGACTGTCGAGTTTCAGATGAAAGTTCTCTTTTTCTGGCCATTTTGAGCGTTTAATTGACCCCACAAATGTGATGCTCCAGAAACTCAATCTGCTCAAAGAAGTGCCCATCCAACCAATCCAACTTGTGGGAGCTGCTTCTGGAAGCGTGGGGTGCAATTTCTCCACATTACCTCAACAAATTAACAGCTAGAATGCCAAAGGTCTGCAATGCTGTAATTGCTGCAAATGGAGGATTCTTTGACGAAAGCAAAGTTTGATGTAAAAAAAATCTTATTTCAAATACAAATCATTATTTCTAACCTTGTCAATGTCTTGACTCTATTTTCTATTCATTTCACAACATATGGTGGTGAATAAGTGTGACTTTTCATGGAAAACACGCAATTGTTTGGGTGATCCCAAACTTTTGAACGGTAGTGTATATAGCACATAATGGGTGCAATGAGATTTGATGTGGAATAGACCTGATGTGGTTAACGGAAAGGCGTGTGTAAATTCTGTTTGTTTTACTGATGAAGGAAAAAAAAAGAGAGCCTGTTAACTCCACCTAAATGCACTTATTTTGTCTCATTTATAAAGGATTTAAAAAGTGTTTCGCACTTTTATGATGCAGTTGGCGCGCAAATGAGTACATACTTCCGCCTAGGCAGGGACACATATATGTTTACATTTCAAATGCGATGTGGAAAAATGTGTCCCAGGCCACCTCCGAATGTGGCCTGAGTGATCAGATCGCAAGACTCATTGAGGACCCATTGAGTGCATTCATACCTGTACTTAGAGCTGCCCACTTGTGATCTGCTCACCCAAGATGCATGCTAATGCCAGGTATTAACAGCCTCATAGAGAGCGAGTGGTAAAAGAATATTACAGTTAGAGCTCAGCCAATCAAAAGCTATTGATCATAATAGTGTAGCGAATTCGGGGGACAACGCAACCACAGGAACTGCCGCGGCCGGGAAGCGAATATGCAAGTGATGAAACCAACAGACTCAGTAATCCATTCATTATCCAAACCGCTTATCCTGCTCTCATGGTCGTGGGGATGCTGGAGCCTATCCCAGCAGTCATCAGTAATAAATGACAAAACCAAAAAATGACCTCCAGATACGCACACTGCCTTGTGTGCAACATAGCAGACTCTCCCTGTTTACTGGCTAAACCCCCTGTCAATGTCCCAAGACTTTCGCTTCAGTTTAGAGCCACCAATGCAGACACACTCTTCCATACCCACACAAACACAATGATCTCAGAAACCGTCTCCTCTTCATATTCCTCTTACCCATAATTTTGGCGTTAAACGAAATAATGCAAAAAAAAGTAGCATGCGTCTTAATCGGTGAAATGTGGGGACATCGCATCTGATTCAAAGCGTTACTCCCGAAAACCGCAGTAGCTTCCCATCATTTGTTATCCTGGTAGTGATACTTTTCTGAATCCACGTTAATTGTTTTCGGAGTCGTTTGGGCCATGTGCCACGTCTCATTTGTTGATTCCCTTAATAATAAAAATGGAAAAATGCTTTATAGATTGTTGCTGTATCGTTTTTGAACCTCCCTTCCTCTCCAGAGGGCATTCAATTTGTCTTGGAAAAAGCAAAGCCTCTGGCAGGAGAGACGTTTGATATAGATGATGTATGTAAAGGCCGCGTCACACCGAGCCGACAGTCGGCCAATGTCGGGCCGTCGGTGAGCGTCTGTGGCCCTAGTTTTTGTGATGTGCCCGGCACCGTTGGCACTAGTCGGATCCCTGTCGGCAGCTTTTCGGCGGCCGGAGCCCGTCGGTGAGCGAGAAAACGAACGGAAGTTACGAAAGCAAGCAAACGACGAGGTCAAGAGGCCATACACAGAAGGGTCTTCTTATTTTTCGGCATCTCACCTGCACATTTCAAGATGCTAATATTTTCACAAAGACACGGTAATCTGGAATGAAGAAACCGAGGACCAGCTGATCGGCATTATTCAGGAGAGGCCAGCTTTGTACGACGTTAAAGAAAAACGGTTTTGGCAACCGAGTGGTGAAAACAGAACTCTGGCGTGAGATCGAGAATAAACTTGTTATGTCAGGTAAGATTTTATTGTTGGTCATTGAGCTCGTTAGAAACGTCGTAATTGTTTGCGACATTGTTCGCTAGCGGTTTTGTGGTTTTTATATCCGCAGTCCTCGGTCTTCCGGTTTCAAATTTTGAATGACAAATACAGACTACCGCCACCTGCTGGTATGGAGAGTTATTTCCTCTCACGGCTAGTTGGCCGTTGGCTGTAGTCTTGTGGTGCATTGAAGCGCTACTTTTTGGCCCAGACACGGGCGACGTGAGGCTATGCAACAGTCGGCCTTCGTCGCCGCTAGTTCTCTGATGTCGGTTTGCCCTAAGAGTCAACATACTGTAACGTGCATGGATAAGTAGACACGTTGGTCCTTGACTAACGGGTCGGACCCTTTAGTCAACTGGTTAACGTTGTCGCTTGCGGAGCGGGTAACACGGGTTCGCGTCCCGGCTGTGGCGGTCCCCGGACTGTCCCTCGAATTCGCTACAATACACAGGCGGAGCGTTGGATCTAGCGTCAACCTATCAGAATGGGCTGAACTGTGGGTGGGTGTGTGGGTAGGCAGACAGGTCCATGTGTGGGGATTAATTCTACTGCCCCCATTTGGCGTTTGGAGGTCACTATTGTATAGCTCCTATAGTGTGAGATTCTGGCAAAGGCGGCGCTATGGTTTGCTATAGCAACCCCAAGATTTGGCGTAGCAACTGCAAGCAACCCCAAGAATTTCGTTATGAAAACTAATAAGAATATAAATTATTTTAAAACTTTTTATTATTATTTGATAATATATTGTGCATTTCGAATTATGAGCCCATGAATAATAATGTAAAAAAAAACCTAAATGCAGTCTTTTCTTTTCTTTTTCTTTGGAATCACATATCAGCAGCATTTTTACATAATCATCTTTAGTTAGATAGTTTTGTAAAGTGATCCATCTTTTCTGCATTTTACAGAGTAAATATAAAGAACACAAAAATAGAACATAGGATGTGTTTCCATTTGAGATAAAAGAAAAAAGAAAGAAAAAGTACAAAAACCATATTTACATAGACAAATTTAAACAAAAGAATGACGTTTAGGGGAAATATACAATTTCCACATTCTGGTCTGGTGAGCAGCAAGTTAGGGCGATCAAGGATAGAGATGGAAATGTGCTGACAAGTGAGGAGAGTGCTGAGAAGGTGGAAGGGGTACTTTGAGGGGCTGATGAATGAAGAAAATGAGAGTGAGAGAAGGTTGGATGATGTAGGGATAGTGAATCAGGACGTGCAGTGGATTAGCAAGGAGGAAGTGAGGGCAGCTATGAAGAGGGTGAAGAGTGGAAAGGCAGTTGGTCCTGATGACATACCTGTGGAGGCATGGGGATGTTTAGGCGAGATGGCAGTGGGGTTTTTAACTAGATTGTTTAACAAAATCTTGGAAAGTGAGAGGATGCCTGAAGAGTGGAGAAGAAGCATACAGGTACCAATTTTCAAGAACAAGGGCGATGTGTAGAACTGTAGCAACTACAGAGGAATAAAGTTGATCAGCCACAACATGAAGATATGGGAAAGAGTAATAGAAGCTAGGTTAAGAGGAAAGGTGAGGATTAGTGAGCAGCAGTATGATTTCATGCCACGAAAGAGCACCACAGATGCGATGTTTGCTTTGAGAATGTTGATCGAGAAGTATAGAGAAGGCCAGAAGGAGTTACATTGTGTCTTTGCAGATTTAGAGAAAGCATATGACAGGGTGTCGAGAGAGGAGGTGTGGTATTATATGAGGAAGTCGGGAGTTGCAGAGAAGTATGTAGGAGTGGTGCAGGATATGTATGAGGGAAGTGTGACAATGGTGAGGTGTGCGGTTGGAATGAGGTGTGTGGTGAGGTGTGCGGTTGGAGGTGGGATTACATCAAGGATCGGCTCTGAGCCCTTTCTTGTTTGCAATGGTGATGGAAAGGTTGACGGACAAGATCAGGCAGGAGTCTCCATGAATGATTATGTTCATGGATGACATTGTGATCTGTAGCGAGAGTAGGGTGCAGGTCGAGGAGAGCCTGGAGAAGTGGAGGTATGCACAGGAGAGAAGAGGAATGAAAGTCAGTAGGAGCAAGACGGAATACCTATGCGTGAATGAGAGGGAGGACAGTTGAATGGTCAGGATGCAAGGAGTAGAGGTGATGAAGGCATATGCGTTTAAATACTTGGGGTCAACTGTCCAAAGTAATGGGGAGTGTAGGAGAGAGGTGAAGAAGAGAGTGCAGGCAGGGTGGAGTGGGTGGAGAAGAGCGTCAGGAGTGATTTGCAACAGATGGGTACCAGCAAGAGTTAGAGGGAAGGTTTATACGATGGTTGTGAGACCAGCTATGTTATATGGTTTGGAGACAGTGGCACTGACGAAAAGACAGGAGGCGGAGCTGGAGGTGGCAGAGTTGAAGATGGTAAGATTTTCACTGGGAGTGACGAAGAAGGACGGGATTAGGGATGATTATTAGAGGGACAATTTGGACGGTTTGGAGACAAAGCAAGAGAGGCAAGATTGAGATGGCTTGGACATGTGTGGAGGAGAGATGCTGGGTATATTGGGAGAAGGATGCTGAATATGGAGCTGCCAGGGAAGAGGAAAAGAGGAAGGCCAAAGAGGAGGTTTATGGTTGTGGTGAGGGTAGACATGCAGGTGGCTGGTGTGATAGAGGAAGATGCAGAAGACAGGAAGAAATGGAAACGGATGATCCACTGTGGTGACCCCTAACGGGAGCAGCCGAAAGTAGTAGTAGTAGATACAATTTCCACTTCTCCCAAATTTTCTCAAATTTTGTTTCCTCAAGCCTCATGGAGAAAGTAATTCTTTCCATCACAAAAATGTCCTAAATGGTATCATGCCAGTCCTCTATAGATGGGGTGTCTGGCTTAAACCATTTCTTTGTAATTGCTTTTCTGGCAGCTACACTCAATATTCCAAATAAGTAACTTGTATTAATATTTGTGGGTGTTGCATGTAATAGACCAAAGAGGAGTTCATCCCAATTAAAAGTAATTTTTGTCCCAAATATAGTCACTAATTCTATATAAACCTTATGTCAAAGTGTAATTCTATATAAATCTTATGCCAAAATGTATTTACATTTGGGCAGGCCCAAATGTAGCATGAAATTATGGTTTGTAGCCACCAGTGTAACAACAGGTAAACAAATTAGTCGCGCTGACAGGAAATAGCAAACAGCTGCGGCGCGCGACGTGACAAATACGTAATATCCGTATATCTTGTCCACACATCAAAATATGTTTTTAAAAATCTTCACTGTTGCCGGAGTTTTTCAATTTCTCTGTTTGAAGCAGTATTTAATACGTTTGCGTGTGGACGGACCCCCCAAACAGGATAAAAAAAAGCTACGTTTATCAAAAAAACGTTGTTGTGTGGACAACTCTTCCAGCCAAACACTCTCCATGAGGTTGAGCTTGTTATCCTCCATTGAGATTTGCAATATTTTGTCCAATCCATTTTATAGACACTAACAAAAACTTTCAACAAATTATTTTCAAATGCCTTTTGACTCTCTTAACATAAAACCGTTAATGTGATAGTGTACCTGAAGAAATCTATAAAAGTCACTATTATTGTAGTCTTTTCAACATCTCAAAGTTGCTCAGCGTCCCCCGATTAAAAAAGGTGCAGTATGAGGAGAGACCCTGATTAGCCCATCCTTTATAAATCGCATCTAATTTGTTTGGGGTAAAGTCAATGTCGTGAGAGCACCATCTCCAAATTCTTATCTCTTCAAACCAACCATTCTTAGTGTTAGTATTTAGCCATGTTTTCAGAGATAAGTTAATTCACTTATTACCTGTTTCCATTAAGTTTTTAATTAGTCTTTTATCCCCTATCCATGCCTGAATTGGAACTGCCAGGCATGTTTTCTTCAATTTCTTTCCATCTCGCTTGGTAATCAGAATTGCAGTCTTTTCTCAAATGAAGTAGCGCTACTCACGTCTCGCAAGAATGAGCCAGCGGTCATGAACTTGCTAGTTCAGTTTTGCGTGCTTCAGACGCTAGCTAGCTAATGCTAGCTGAACATTTTCTTCGGAGTTTCTGAAAGCTGAGATTTCTCGTACCCAAAAGATCACAGACCTCAACAAACGTTGAGGGGAGAAATGTTAACCCTTCTGTCTCTGGCAATGTTGAAGAAGAGCAGGCCGACCAAGTGTGCAGTGAGGACTCGGATAATGTTAGGGAGGAAGAAGACGAGTGGCTGTCCTCGCCATCTGGTCAGCAGTTAGCCTCCACCCCGAGCTGCAGCAGTGATGTAGCTGATATTAGCCACACAGCTAAGGAAAGACCACAGTGCCCTATTCTCTGAAAATACCTAGCAAAGAAGTACGGACTTCAAATGCAATCCTTCAATCACCGATGTTAAGAATAGTATAACTGGTTGGAATATTCGATAACAAGTTGTGTTCTACTTTGCTTGCAGACATTTTTCACGTAAGGGGCAAGGCAGGTTTCATAAAGAGACAGCATTTACCCAGAATGGGTTCAGCACCTGGGTCAAAGCTACCTAATCATTCCTAACACACCATGTGAGCGTTGGGCAAAAATATGCCATGGATGCATGTTCTGAATTTAATTTTAGAAAACAGAGTGGTTCAAAAATCAGAAATGCACTGAGTGAGGGCCATTCAAAAATGTTACATGAAAATAGAGAATATATGCGGGCAGTCATAGAGGCACTGTGTTATACGGAATGTCAAACTGTTGCACAGCGAGGGCACGGGAAGATGTAATATCAGCCAATAGAGGTAACTTTATTGAACTCTTGGCAAATTTGACAAAATCGTGGTGTCAAAAATATTCAACAATCTGAGAAACGCAAAGTACACTGACCATGACATACAGAATGAGCTGGTTGACATAATGGCAAATATGGTTAGGGAATAAATCAATGGAGAATTTAAAAAGCTGGAGTTTTTGCACTGATGGTGGATGAGAGCAGAGACATGAGTAAAAAGGACCAGGTGCATGTGGTCATGCAGTATTTGCACAATGATGAAGTACGGGAGTTTGTTCACTCCACCCTAGTTGATGGCTTAGATGCCAATTCACTCTTGACAACAATCATAGACATTTAGTATATGCAATATTGACCACAACATGCATTGGCCAGTGTTATGACAGTGCCGCCATTATGTCAGGGTGCAATAACGACGTGTCAAAGAAATTCCGGAGAGAGGCCCACAACCTCTTTATGTACATTGTCATGCCCACTGGCTCAATTTAGTGTTGGTTGCCTGCATCAGTAATGTGCAACATGCAGGAGAACTTTTTGAAACTGTGCAGATGCTGTACGATTTTTTTCCAGCTCTGTCATACACGTTTTCCTTAAAAAGCAAAAGAAACTCAAGCCAACACAAAAGCTGGTTGAACTGAAAAAGTTATCAAAATCGAGATGGACTTGTCAATATTCAGTACTGTGGGCCATTCAGAGAACCCTGCCAGCAATCTGCAATGCTGGATGATGTTGTCAAACAATCAAACCCTCAAGAGGAAGACAGAGGCAAGGGAAATAAAGGCACTGGTAGACGGTCAGTTTGCTTTTCAACTCACTTTATTTGAGGATCTGTTTCACACCACCAAATCCTTATCTGACCATTTACAGTCCCCAGATGTGTAGCTGGAATCCGCTGTTGAATCCATGATTACATCTCTCAATAAACCGAAATGAGAAGTCATGGAATGATATTTGGGACAAAGCACAGGCCCTGTCCTTAAAGGCTGACATCCCCATCTGGCTTAGACAAGAGAAGAGACAGGCTCAGCAACCAAACCACGCAGCAGGATTCATAGTTGATGCTCCAACAAGAGAGCACCCACCAATCAACACCACCGATGACATTGGTAAGTACTGCTTCTATCCTGTCATTGACAGACTTGTCAACGAACTGAAAAGGCATTTTTCATCAGAATCATGTGATGTTCTACAGGGCACATCTGCCTTAATATAAAGAAAATTAAAAAATATATAAAAAAATTTCCAGGTGAATAACCCTTTGAGCAGAAATTAAATGTAATGTTTTGAGTAGAGCACAGAAGAGGGAAAGGGCTGCAGAGGAGAACATCTTGGTTCAACCCAGGTGCAACGTCAGCCACTAGTGCTGCTCCTTCAAACATAGCATCCACATCTACATTCACTCCTGCATCCAATCATCCAGTTCCAGCAGACATACCAGTGGTATCATTACCTGTTCCTGCTGCTGGGGACATTCCACAAGAGGAAATACCCAAATCTGTAACAGGAAAGGAGTTTGCGATCCAAGACACAGATGCGGGGCTATGGAACATTAACAATACTAACTAACACCGTGGATTACCGGATTCATAGTGGGCTGTCATCATGTCAGAATCATGATGGCAACCTTTCAAACTCACGCAGAGTGTATAAAGGAGCTGGAGGAGAGAATACTCAGACAAGGTATTTATCAAACAATGTGTTCAAACGTGAACTGTGGAATACGAGTGTGTAAAAGGTGAATGGCTACATCCCAAGATCATTTGTACTGCTTTGTATGTTGCCCATTGTACAGGACAGAATCTCCCTTTGCTACATCAGGATTCAATGACTGGAAACACAGCAATGTTATTGTATATTATATGTTACGGTCCTACAGTCAATCAGTCAGTCAGTCACTGACTGACTGACTGACTGACTGTGACCAAGATTAATGTGTTGTGAATGACCTCGTTATAGAGGAAGTCATTGTTCTGCAACTATTGGGGGGGAGAGCAGAATAAAGGAGCACTCCTGGGGTGTATGGGACACAGGAGCTGCCATTTAAACTGAATCTTTGCCTCTTGCCTCTCCTTTCCCGTCAGTTCTGTTCGGTTCTGGCGGTGTGTTACAATTAAGCAGCGCTGTCGGGGTCGTGCGGTGTATGGCGTACGAGACCTGCGATAAAGAGATTGCTATCTCTCTTTCTTCCATGCTGGTTCGCTACAATATTATTGTTTTATTAATATGATATCAACATTTCACTTTTTAAATATCAGTTATCAATACTGGGATATCGCGACACCCCTAGCTGCTGGTGTGAGGTTCCGGAACTTGCTGTAGAATTGCATGTGCTGAATACATATTTGAGTGCTGTGTCGAACATTATTCCCGAGTGCTCTGCTTATATTTATTTATTTATTTATTTAAATCACCGGATTTGTAGTGGATCGCTTAGGGGTAGTCTTTAGAGTCCCCATGGTCCTATATGATACTCTGTGACTTTTCCCTGTGTGTCTCCTTTTTGATGGAACTTCTATATTTACGAATAAAGCTGATATATTTTTTTGGTAACTGTGTCTGTTTTGGTGGTTGTGTTCAAAGCCTCTGACAGAGCCCTTTCCAAGTGGGTTTATTACAGTCTTTAATCGTAACAGAGGAATGTCGGGGTGAGCGTAAATAAGATAGGGTATAAATAAGAGGGCTTCAAAGTTAGGTGTCGTGCTGTGCCAGCTGCAAATATAATTCAGGAGACTTTGTTGTGGGGAAAATGAGTTTCTCACCTTCAGCGTGTAAAAGGGCAGGCAAACTAAGGAATTGGATAGAGGGTCAGGGAAGTGGAACTCACTGGCTGACCACAAGACAACAAATAAACAGATGGTAACAGGAGAGTAATCGGGAACAAGTCAGCAATTCTTCCACAGTCGTTCTCGCTGACTGGTTTTCTGGATCCACTTCTTGGTGACAACCGATCTTACATTAAGGATGTTAGTTTCTATGCTGAAAACTATGGATTCCCTGATGCGTCCCTCGTTCTGGCAGCGAGAACTACAAATAAGGTGTAGCAGCCATTGTCGCTTTTTTGCTGCCAGCTCATCAGTAAACAGTTCCCACCCTCGTATAAATGGCATCCTTGGAATAAAGCCAACACAGGCAATCTAATGTATTACAAACCACATCAAACTATATGGGAACACTGTTGTACTGTAATATTGACTCTAGACTTGGTACATTAGCTGTCCAACAGAAGCATCGCCTCATCGTCATCATGTTTTAATCCTTTTTCCTGTTTAAGTTGGAACATGTTGGCTACTGTGCAAGTGTTTATCCCATCCAGTAAAAATTGTCAACAGCGGTATATGGAGTGTTTCTCCAACAGTGACACAGATGCCACTCAGTATTATGTAACCTGACTTCATGGTCCAGGTAGATAAAGTAACCATTTCCTCTTGAAGAAAAATTACAGCTTTCCAAGTGTGACTAACTATCTCTAATGATCATATAGTTCCTTGTAACCATTTTAAGAGTAGATACACTTTGCATTTCAAGTTTGATTTCAGTGGGATTCACGTTGAAATATCTTAAATTGAAACCGCTATCAGCTGGCCAATTAATTTGCATTTCTTATAAATTCTTAAATGCTTTTTCATGTCTTTCTGTTGCAAACTGGATATCCCCGTTTGTGTAATGCACACACACGCACGCACGCACGCACACACACACACACACACACACACACACACACACACACACACACACACACACACACACACAAACGCGCGCGTTATCCTACAAGGAGACCACCATGACTTATAGTGTGCCACTGTAAAAGACACTTCTATGCTGCCATAGCAGGCCAAACAATAAATCAGTCAGTACCAAAAGCTATAATCTTGACCTCTTTCAACTGCTTTTTTCACTGGATGTCCGTCTTAGAGAAAGCAAAGCATCATGGCAGTGTGGAAAGATGACGTTGTCCATTACAGTCTAGTTCCTGCTTGCTCTTCACCTGTTCTTTCTTTTAAATGAAAAACACATTTTTATTTCCCTTTTTACCATCGCCATTCTAACCAACCCACAATCTGGCACATCTTTCAGAACCACTAGACTCAGCTACAGTAAATCAATTACATTGTTAATTGAAGGCTAATTGTGTTTTTGTTTTTTTTACCACCCGAGTTTTATATTTGTAGTTTTTGCCATCATGCATTTCGGTTATATCATTTTATTCACCAGCTTTATTTTTGGAGATTTTGGACACAGGACTACCACTAGACACAGCTGTACTACGGTGTTTTTAGGGGCAACCGAACACGACTTTAATCTTAACCCTGTCTTTTTAACAGTAACTAAAAAATTTTAAAAAAAAATGTCGTGCCTCAGTTAGACTTTGTAAATTGTTGCCCTATATTATTTTCAATTACTCCCTATGGTAAGTATAGGCTGGTCATTCCTGCAAGCTGAACAAGGAAGTAGCTCAGCAATATGACTGATTGATAACTGGTACGTGACAATTGATAATACTGGACATTTCAAATAATAACTTTTATCTTGTCGTTTTGTTTTAACGTCCAAATACATGGTTTGGACAACTATTAAATTGGATTTGTTGAACATGTCCAATGAACATGTCTGAAACTCATGTTCAGTTGTCCTGTAAGACACCATTGTAAGTTATGTCCAGCAGTGGTCCCATATCTAAAATCTCCACACTGAGGCTGCTGAATAATATATCACAACTGATATGCATGATGACAAAAACTATGAAAATAGGACTCAGGTTGTAAAAATAACTGAATTGTCATACGAGACCACCACTGACCAAGATGGAGGCCTAAAACTAACCTCCCAAAAATTGAGTTTGGTGTCACTGCATTGAGAAGTTGGAGTAACTGTCAATAATTTTTTTTTGATTAGGCCAATCGGGGGCATACAATCCTCTTTCAATCAAAACCAAATTTCACCAATATGCTGCCTGAACTCACCTGAACCAGTTGTCAAACACTTTCTAATTAAGCTAATCATCTTCCTCATAGGGGAAGTGAGAGGTTGGATACAAAGAAGCAAACTTACCTTCTTTCTCAATCAATGTTTGGATCTGAAGTTTTCAGAGGTAAGTTGCCATGAGCAAAAGAATATAATAATCTATTTCGAATTAAGTTTTGTAACATGTTCACATAAATATTAACATTAATGGCATGGTGGTCCAGTGGCTAGCACTGTTGCCTCACAGTAAGAAGGTCCTGGGTTCGAACCCCAGGCCATCCCAGGTCCTTTCTGTGTGGAGTTTGCATGTTCTCCCCGTGTCTGTGTGGGTTTCCTTCCACCATCAAAAAGAAATGCATGTTTGGGTTAAAACTCCTGTCTGTGCCCCTGACCAAGGCAAGGAAAGAAGAACTGGAGTTGGTCCTCGGACGCTGCAGCTGCCCACTGCTCCTATAACAGTAGGGTGAGTTAAATGCAGAGAACAGATTTCATTGTAAGAATACAATTCGTTGCAAGAATACAATGTCGGAATAAAGTGGCTTTCATTTCATTTCATTTCATTTCATATAGCCTACTAACCAGAGAACATTATAGAGAATGTTATCTACAAAATGTCATTGATTTTAATGTTGGTTTTGAAATATGTAAAAAAGTTAGTCTCATGCCAACGTTAGCTAACATTAGATACCTATGTAATAACCCCCAAAGTTAATTGCTAAGCCATCACATTCATGTGGCATTCAACTTACACCGAATGTTGAAAAACTCACTTGTGGTGGACACGTATTGGGGACAGAATTCAACCCAGGAAATAAGGGTTAAGTCATGGTTGCCCTGGCAGGTTAACGCAGGGTTAAGTTATGGTTGTCCAGCCAGTTTTCTGGTTATTCTTGCCACCTCCGCTCAGTCGAGCTGTGGGTTTTGTTTGTCTCGCTGATTTACCGTGGATTAAAGAAAGTTGCCTACACGGCTAAAGTGTGAACCTACGGTCTTCTCCGTTCCTTCGGCTCTACACTGGTGACCCCGACGTCGGTTTTCGGATAAGTTTTCTGAAACCACACACATTATGGCTACGAACGCCGTTGCAATTAAACTGCCGGAGTTTTGGGAGTCTTCCGCGGCTACATGGTTCGCGCAGGCCGAGGCACAGTTCGCGCTCAGAGACATAACAGCAGACGAGACCAGGTACTACTACGTATTGGCAGCGCTGGGGTGCGCTACGGCTTCCAGGATAAGCGGTTTCATAACCAACCCACCGGCCGATGGTAAATACGCCGCACTTAAACATCTCCTCCTTGAAACTTTTGAACTGTCTGCAACGGAGAGAGCACGTCGCCTCTTCGCAATTCAGGGCTTGGGAGATGGCAAACCATCGGAGCTAATGAGCAGGATGTTAAACCTACTGGGTCAAGAAAAGCCATGTTTCCTGTTTATGGAGCTGTTTCTGCGCAACATGCCGCCCCACGTCCAGACTGCGCTCGCTAACTCCACCATCACTGATCCCCGTGAGCTGGCAAAGGAGGCTGACCGATTCTTCGTCGCTACACAACGTTCCTCCCATGCCGGGGTGCTGGCTCCTACCTTCACTGGCCCCCCGCCGACATCGCGGGCGTGGCCCGACGGTGGCGCCACAGCATCAGACCGCTACAAGCCCTCTGGACTCTGTATGTACCACGCTCGATTTGGTGCGAAAGCTAAACGGTGCCGTTCCCCCTGCAACTACAGGCCGACGGGAAACGAGAGGGCCAACACTCAGTAGTGGCCATGAGTGTTGGCGATACGAGCAGGCTACTCTTCATCCTCGACACCATCTCCGGTCGGCGATTTCTTTGTGACACGGGCGCACAGAGAAGCGTGCTCCCTGCTACTGACGTCGACATCATGGGCGGGGAGCGGGGCCCCCAGTTGGCGACGGCTGACGGCAGCCCTATCCACACCTACGGCGTGCGGTCTGTAGAACTGTGTTTTGGTGGACAACGTTTCACGTGGGAGTTCGTCATGGCCAATGTAACGCTTCCCCTCCTCGGAGCTGATTTTTTGTGCGCTTACGGTTTACTAGTGGACATTCAGAACAGCCGTCTGGTCGATGCCTTAACCTTCTCCTCCTTCGCATGTACGCGGAGGGAAGCGGCCTATGCAGGTCTAGCCAACTCTCTCTCAGAGGCAGACAAGTTCACCCGCCTCCTCGCTGAGTTCCCTGACCTCACCCAGCCTACCTTCTCTGCACCCACCGCTAAGCATGGGGTGGAGCATCACATTGCTACGAAGGGGCCCCCGGTCTACGCCAGAGCCAGGCGTCTCGACCCCGCCAAACTCGCCATTGCCAAGTCTGAGTTCGAGCACCTGGAACGCATGGGGATCATCCGCCGCTCTGACAGCCCGTGGGCGTCCCCACTCCACATCGTCGCTAAGCCTGATGGAGGTTGGCGCCCATGCGGGGACTACCGCCGACTAAATGACGCCACCACGCCTGACCGCTATCCTGTCCCGCATATCCAGGACTTTTCTGCAAACCTGTCTGGCAAATGCGTCTTCTCAAAAGTCGACCTGGTCCGTGGTTATCATCAAGTTCCCGTGCACCCCTCAGACATCCCCAAGACAGCGGTGACAACCCCATTCGGCCTATTTGAATTCCTACGAATGCCATTTGGACTCAAAAACGCGGCCCAGTCCTTTCAGCGGCTGATGGATTCAGTGCTCCATGGCCTTCCTTTCATCTTCGTCTATTTGGACGACATACTCATCGCCAGCGCCTCCGAGGAAGAACACCTGTCCCATCTTCATGCCCTCTTCACACGCCTCAGCCAGCATGGGCTGATCGTCAACCCGGCGAAGTGCCGGTTCGGGCTGACAGCCATGGATTTCCTCGGGCACCGCATCACTGGGGACGGGGCAGTCCCCCTGCCCTCAAAGGTGGAAGCGGTGGCGGCCTTTCCGCGCCCCCAAACAGCTCGTGCGCTCAGGGAGTTCATCGGGATGGTGACATTCTACCACCGCTTCATTCCTCGAGCCGCCTTTATCATCCGGCCACTGTACGAGGCGCTGAAAGGCATGTCCCCCAACCAGGCGGTCGACTGGACAGCAGAGCGGGACCGTGCGTTCACCGAGACTAAAGCTGCGCTCTCCCAGGCTACCCTGCTAGCGCATCCTTCACCTACAGCGCCTATTTCCATAACCACGGATGCATCGGACTATGCTGTTGGTGCGGTTCACGAACAGTGGGTGGGGGGGGCTTGGCAGCCTTTGGCCTTTTTCAGTCGCCAGCTTACACCCCGAGAGCGCAAGTATAGTACTTTTGACAGGGAACTCCTCGGTCTCTGGCTCGCCGTCCGGCATTTCCGTTTCCTGCTAGAGGGCCGCGAGTTTACTGCGTACGTGGACCACAAGCCCCTCACGTTTGCCATGTCCAAGACGGCCGAGCCATGGTCCGCTCGCCAGCAGCGACAACTCTCCTACATTTCGGAATTCACTACCGACATCCAGCACGTCGCTGGTAAGTCTAACCAGGTAGCTGACTGCCTGTCTAGGGCAGTGATTGGAGCGGTCCACCTAGGCCTTGACTATGCACAGATGGCTGCTGACCAGGCCACGGACCCGAGCATCCTCCGTCTCCGGGCCTCCGACACGGGGCTCCGCCTGCAGGACGTTCCTTTCAGCGACACAGGTGTCACCCTCCTGTGTGACGTCTCCACAGGACAGCCCAGGCCCATTGTCCCGCACAGCTGGAGACGCCCCGTATTTGAAGCTGTGCACGGCCTCTCTCATCCAGGCGGTAAGCCATCCGTGCGCCTGACCTCTGCTAAGTTTGTGTGGGAGGGACTTAAGAGAGACGTGAAAGCGTGGGCCGACTCGTGTGTTGCCTGTCAGCGGGCTAAGATACACCGCCACATTAAGGCGCCCCTGGAACGCTTCGCAGTGCCGGAGAGACGATTTGACCATGTCCACGTCGACCTGGTTGGTCCCCTACCCCCCTCCCATGGGTTCACCTACCTCTTCACTGTGGTGGACAGGACTACGCGCTGGCCTGAAGCTGTTCCCCTGGCATCCACAACGTCTGCTGATGTGGCCCGGGCTTTTATTGGGTCGTGGGTCTCACGTTTCGGTACGCCTTCCGACCTTTCATCTGACCGTGGGCCACAGTTTACCTCAGAGCTATGGAATGCTGTGGGTGAGGCTCTGGGCGTCAAGCTTCATCGCACTACCGCCTACCACCCTCAGGCGAACGGCCTATGTGAGCGCTTCCACCGGTCCATGAAGGCTGCGCTTCGGGCTACTCTCAAGGACTGCAACTGGGTTGACAAGCTCCCATGGGTCATGCTGGGCCTGCGGACCGCCCCGAAGGAAGACCTACAAGCCTCCTCTGCGGAGCTGGTGTACGGCACGCCGCTGCGAGTCCCAGGCGATTTCATGCCCAATGCAACGCGTCCCTGGTCAGCTGTGGACCAACGAGCCTCCTTGCTGGACGGGGTCAGAGCTTTCACACCCGTCCCTACCGCCCAACACGGCGCTCCGGTGTCCCAGGTGCCCCCAGGTCTGCAGTCAGCGGACTACGTGTTCATCCGTCACGACGCACACCGCCCCCCTCTGCAACCCCCTTATGACGGCCCCTTCCGCGTCCTGGAACGGGGAACTAAGCACCTGGTGGTGGATTTTGGGGGCACGGCCGAGCATGTTTCAGTGGACCGAGTTAAACCCGCACACCTGGACTTGACGCAGCCGTTGGAGTTAGCCCAACCTCCTCGTCGCGGTCGTCCCCCGGCTCCGCCTCCTCCCCCCGTGGAGGCCCGAGCTGCCTCGTCTGCTCCTCAGGCCGACCTCCACAGGCCCGCGTCAATGCCTCCCAGAGACACTCCGGCCCCTGTTATCCGGAGCCGCCGCGGACGGCCTGTCGTCCACCCGCGCCTGCCTGAATTCGATTACTAGGGCGAATTCTGGGGGGGCTCATGTGGTGGACACGTATTGGGGACAGAATTCAACCCAGGAACTAAGGGTTAAGTCATGGTTGCCCTGGCAGGTTAACGCAGGGTTAAGTTATGGTTGTCCAGCCAGTTTTCTGGTTATTCTTGCCACCTCCGCTCAGTCGAGCTGTGGGTTTTGTTTGTCTCGCTGATTTACCGTGGATTAAAGAAAGTTGCCTACACGGCTAAAGTGTGAACCTACGGTCTTCTCCGTTCCTTCGGCTCTACACACTACTGTTTGCTAATGTTAGCTTTTATCCATTGTAAGATGGTTCACTAGTTAACTGTCCAAGTGCATGTAATGTTAACACAAATGGACATATCGTCAGGTTAACGTTAACTGGACAGCAGGTCTCAATCTCATTGGGTCTGGGTAATAAGATGGAATTCTTATTTATTGATTTATTGAATATGTCACGAGCCATGCCCCTCAATGAGTTCCGCTGTAACTTAGCCTAGATAAAGTACAGGTAGTCCCCGGGTTACAAACGCCTGACGTACGAACTCCCGTACTTACGAACCGGCTGCTGTAAAGCCTATTATTTTTTTAAAAATCAAGTTACACTCAATGGCTCGTATTAACGAACGGACGGACTACTTTTCGCGACCCACGGCGCACAAAACACTACGCGTTTTAAGCGATTCGTCGGCCTGAGGGAGAACAGCGCCACGCCACTGTCACATTTTCATGTGGGATTGCGTACGTTGTGTTTTCACGTAATTTTTTCGTGTGTTAACCCTCGTAATTGTTGCTTCAAAGCGTAAATCTGATGCAAGGGATGTTATGCACCAAAGAAAAGGAAAATGATCACGATTAAAACGGAAGTGGAAATAATAAAGCATTCAGAGAGGTGAAACACTCGTTGGTTTTTTTCTCTTACCTAGTGAATGGGCTCTCGTTTCTGGCGTCAAACGGCCGGCATGCGACCCGCTCCGCAGCCAGTGGCAGGTCTTAAGTTTTACACACATTCTCTCTCGATTATAAATACTGTACTGTAGTTACTGTGTAAGTTGGGAGAAAACAGAGACGAACAACTTCTGACTTTGACCACCACTCCGCGTGTGTCGTTTATTTCCATATAGACCACCCACCCAAACACATGGTGCTGCGCCACCATGGCCAGACCCTGAGCCCTTAAAGTGAGCACGTCAACTTCATATAAACAACAAGCTATGGCGTCTGCGAATGTTCTCATTCATCCAGGTCATGGTTATCCAAAGGAGTTGAATCAAGTGCAATCCTCATTGCATTGTACAGCAATGTACAATGCAATGAGGATTGCGTACAATGCAATGAGGATTGCACTGACCTATACAGGAGAAACCAAACAACCACTACACAAACGGATGGCCCAACACAGAAGGCCAAACTCCTCAGGACAAGACTCAGCAGTCTATCTACACCTAAAGGAGAAGACACACTCCTTCGAGGACAGCAACGTACACATTTTGGACAGAGAAGATGGATGGTTTGAAAGAGGGGTGAAGGAAGCCATCTATGCGAAACTGGAAACACCATCCCTCAACAGAGGAGGAGGTCTGCGACACCACCTATCTCCCACTTACAATGCCGTCCTTTCATCTCTACCCAGGAGACTCAAGAAGCCTAGCCTCCAAGAACAACAGTCGGTCACTAACGGCTCCAACGACTCTCATGACCACTGAACAACGAAGTCGAAACTAACACCCCCAACGGCCGTCGCTGCTAAACAAATGTAAATCAACAGCTCCGATGGCGACGGGCGCGGCTGGACATCGGAGCACAGGAGAGCCACGCATATCAATAGCTCCGATAACGATGGGCGCGGCCAAACATCGGTACATAAAAGAGCCACTCATATTTGTGGCTCTGTTAGCGACGGGCGTTGGTAAACATCGGAACACAAAGAGCCATGGACATCTATAGCTCTGACAACGACTCCTAGAGGATAAATATCTGAGTTTCATCACCAGCCAGTCAGACTAGCTTGGTCTAGTCAGAAAGGCACGAACTGAGGAAGCTTCTTGGATGAGAGGCGAAACGTCTTCACGGATATATACCAAGTCCAGTTGCATTTGATTCAACTCCTTTGGATAACAAGCTATGGTGAATTATGTCAAGTCAATTTTATTTGTATAGCCCAATATCACCATAATTCCACTACAACTGCATTATTATATTTATGATATTTTAGGTAAAATATATACTATGTACTGAGAAAAACATTTGACTGATTGACGCTAGATGGGAACTGTATGTAACTGTCCCGACTTACATACAAATTCCACAAGAATAGACTCAAAAACGGAACTCATTCGTAACACGGGGACTACCTGTATAGTGGCCTATTTATTTTTCAAGGCTGATGTGGTGATATCTGTAATGACGTTTTGTTGTTTTAATTTTAGATGCATGCAACAATAATAATAGAAGAAATGGAAACGGATGATCCGCTGTGGCGCCACCTAACGAGAGCAGCCGAAAGTAGTAGTAGTAGTAGCAACAATAATAACAGATGCGACTGCAATTGCAGATATTGATTTATTTCATTGTCCCTTTTGTAGTAGGGCTGAATTTCAGACCAGGTCTGTGAACCATGCAAATACTCATATTTCAGGTCACCGGAAAGATGTGGTTCATGCAGTTGTGTAAATGAATTATTTTTTTTGTTGTTGTCCCCTTTGCCACCGTAAAGTTCACATTATTGAAGCTTAGTTGTAGACCTAGATTTAAAATGTTGGAGTGACTGTGCTAATGCGCACATCTGTATTTACTATCCTGTTTTGTTACAAGTTTATTCTGTTTCTTGTTATCCTTCATGGTTTTCCCCTGTTTTGTTACGTTATCCTTTTCCTTGTTTTCCTTCTCTCCCTAGTGTATGTATCCTTGTGTTCCCCCAGTCTTGGTCTCTCTCTCTCTCTCTCTCTCTCTCTCTCTCTCTCTCTCTCTCTCTCTCTCTCTCTCTCTCTCTCTCTCTCTCTCTCTCTCTCTCACTCTCTCTCACTCTCTCTCTCTCTCTCCCTCTCTCCTTTCTGACCCTTGCCCTGTCACCCTCTTTAGTCTCTCTGTGTTACCCTCCAGGTCCTGTGTTCCTTTGTTTGTCCAGTAAATGATGTCCTCAGTGTGTTCGTTTTGATCATGTTCCTGTTTCGTTGTCTAGGTTTTGTAGTTCTAGGTGTAGTATGTTCCCCTGTCTAGTTCTCTTGGTTCTATGTATCATGTTCCCTGTCTAGTTGTATTTCCCTGTCTAGTCTTATTCTGCCCCAGCTGATTCTCGTTTGTAATCACCCCCATGTGTATTGTATACCTTGTTCAGACTGCCAGCCCAAATTCGTTTTTTGCATATCCAGATTGTATCCAGACTGATTTTAGAAAGTCTGGACAGCAAAAACCCACATGAAATGCGATTTTTTTGCAAATCGGATCTAAACCACAGTTGGAGGTGGTTTGAAATGTGATTCCAATCCGATTTCTACAGAAACGTCTTAGTCCGGACGCCCTGGCCACCCAAATCGGATTTCAAATTGTCTTTTGCACCACTCGCAACGCGACACACAACGACGACGCCAAATCCAGAGTGCCTGCTGCAATATGTGCCCACCGGGCCAGTAGGTGGCAGTATTGGTATATCTTGTTTATTGTATAGGGTTAAAGTTCATGCGCAGAACGTTCTAGGATCAGAGCGTGACTGCCATGAGCAGAAAAGAAGTGATTAAATACACAGAGACAAGATTTAATTTTCAGCTTGATTTATCACATAACATTACATGGTACCAGGAGTGAACCAGGCAGAAAATGGATGCGATAAAACCACCGAGGACTTTAAAGTTAACCGGAAATGTAGACGCGAACTGGAGAAATTTCAAGCATTTCAAGCTGTCTGTCGCGGCTATAGCAGTGACAGGGGGGTCAAATGAGCGAAAGACCGCCATGCTACTCACCATCGCTGGAGCTGATGCGCTGGAGGTGTACAACACATTCACGTTTGCAAACGAGGGAGACAAAAACAAGCCGGACGAAGTCATCAAGAAATTCGACGAACACTGCCTGTCAAAAAACAATGAGACTTGTTATTACTCACCTGAAAAGCATCTTTGCCAGACACGGAATTCCTCAAACAGTGCAGAGTGACAGTGGCCCCCAGTACAGCTGCCGGGAGTTCCAGATGTTTGCAGAACAGTATGGGTTCCAACACACCACATCAAGCCCTCTCCATCCACAGCAAATGGGAAGGCAGAGAAAGGAGTGGAAATTGTCAAAAGACTCCTGAAAAAGGCCACTGAAACCAACTCAGACCCTTACCTGGCATTGCTGACCTATCGATCCTCACCTCTGGCATGTGGAGCTTTGCATGCGGAGCTGCTCGTGAACTGTAAACTGCGCAACAAACTGCCATGCAAGGCTGTGAAAAAGAAAAACAGGGAACTAACACAGAAACACGTGCAACTCAAGTGGGAACAGAAAAAGAATCACAAGGCTGCCAGGAGTCTGAAACCTCTTACAGAACATGATGTGGTCAGAATCGAAGAGCCCTCTACATGGAACAGAAAGGCAATGGTCCTGAAAGAAGTAAGTCCAAGGTCATATACCATTAGGACTGAAGATGGACAGGTACTGCGGAGAAACCGCAGAAGTCTGCTTAAAATGATACTGACATCAAAATCTGAAAATTCCTATGTTCCGAGTTGGAATGTGACCACGGAGAATTTCAGTGGCCAAAACAGCTAAGCGCGTCTGCGGCCACTCGAGAGAGATCTGTGATTGACTGTAGATGGTGTCCAATGACAAATTGTGCCGGTGGATACGTAGACACCAGTCAATTTGCATATGGGGTGTGTCCGTAGCGAGATGCTATAAACCCACGGAGAAGCCGTTCTTCACCCTCTCTGTCAGTGCTGAACCACAGGTTTGGACTCAAAACGCAGACTCGGTCTCAGTTCACAAAAATCAGTCCTTTTAATAAGAATGAGGTCGGTACACAAGTGAACAGATAAGGCAACAGTGTCCAAATCGGCAGGCGAAAGGCGAGGTCAAAAAGGCAACAAAAAAAAGGCCAGAAAACTATAGGGCTCAAGAAACTCACACAAGGAAAAAAAGGCTGGAACGCTGTCACAAGGAACAAGACGAACTGGCACAGAAGGAAGGGAACACTAAGACTATTCATGGGTTCACGTCATTTGAGTGGTGCGTCACACCGCCATCTTGAGGACCAACGGATGCCAAGATGCCTTCGATCTGTTGTGCTGTGGGTTTTGACCACAAAAAGTCACAAACAAATGGATTACAATTTTACAGAATCCCTAAAAACCATGATCGTCGAAATAAATGGATCGCAGCGATCAAAAGGGACCACTGGATTCCCACAGAACACTCCAGGCTATGCAGTGAGCACTTTGTTTCGGGTAAGTAGCTGACGTTAGCTAGCTAACGTTAGCTAGCTGGCTACCGCGTTAGCTTCATAGCCTTGTAACAAGACAGTCTTGTTGCACGGCTAGCTAGCTTCATAGATGTGTCCTGTGCACTGATGCTAATATGACATTTATCAACAGACTGTCACTTACCCTTCCTGTAAAGACGAACAGTCTTTTCGTTTTTACATGATTCATTTTGACGTCCTTTACCCATCCTGCGGTGAAGTAGCGGTAGGCTTCAGTGCTTTTGAAGGCTTTCAGGGCTTCACCTGTGTATGGCGAGGGATTGTGGACGAGGTACACGTAAACGCCGTGAAACGTAAAATTAGGAAGACCTATAGCAGACTGAAGTAGGATTTATTGGTCTTTGGATAGAAGATAAGGATCCAATTCTAAAAACTCGATTTTTTGCAGATAACGCTGCTTCTCCTCCGTGGTTAAGTGAGCGATTCTGGACAGTCTTTCAAACTTCCCGGGGACCGCGGTCCTCAACGAAAACCACGTGACTGAAACCCATGAATATACTCTGGAGGAGAACAGACAATGAGAGTTGCAACACATTAGGGCAGGGCAGGTAATCACTCAGGAGGGAGACACATGAGGGCAGGAAGTAAAGGACCTGAAACGAGACAAGAGGTGAGTATCAAAACAGGAAGTATAAGACAAAGAACACTGGGAGAAACAAAACTAGCCAGACGGGGCGGTACACTCTCCTGCTAGCTACTTGGCTCGAGTTTGTGCTATTTTGCTGAGACTTTATTATCGATCTTGCTATGACGTATTGCTATCTATCTATCTATCTATCTATCTATCTATCTATCTATCTATCTATCTATCTATCTATCTAACTAACAGCTATTTGTATCATCGAACATATTACTCGCCAAGTTGTATTGCACTGCCGTGCCGTAGGCATACCACCATGCCGTGGTTTCTGCGGCATGTGACGAGCGGTACCGAGCCCCACCCACGCGAAGACAGTAGCCAATAGCTTTGAATTCATAAAACCACACCTATTTTCGGTTATGATTCAAACTCCCAATGTTAAAAAATGTGTTCAGAAAGGGCATGCCAGTCTCTCTTTAAGACTTGGGGGACATTTCAGGAACAGGCAGGTGCTGAAGTGACAGCTCCTGTTGTGCATCCTCCTGACGTGCACCCGACTGAGTTACCTCCTCCTACCCCAACGACTGAAACGCCAGTCATGCGCAGGTCTAGCAGGCCTAGAAAACATAAAGTTATAATGGACTTGTAGGATAAAAAATAAAATAATAATAATTAAAAAAAACAAGAGACTTTGAGTTTGGTTAGAGATATCCTACAAGACATCAGAGTGGGAGTTATTTGAAAACTTATCAGAAAGTTACATTGAGTTGGGATACCTGAAAATGAATTAATATGACTTACCTGTTTGTTGGTATACAGTATACCTGTACTGAAAAGAAAGGTGTTAAATATATTGTTTAATGTTTAAATGACTAGGAGTGTCAGTAGCTTAATGTGACTTACCCATTTGTTATTTTAGCTGAAAAGGAAAGTGTTAAAAATGTGGTGTAATGTTTAGATGACTAAGTTTGGTTATAGTTTAACAGTCTATAGATTTTATACTTACCTTGTATTCTTATTCTTATTATTTTTTTGTATTAACTTCAAAGGAAGGGGGATGTAATGATATGTGCCCACTGGGCCAGTAGGTGGCAGTATGTACGGTATCTAGTCATATATTTTCGTAATGTGTGTGTGTGGTGTTAGTGTGTGTGTGTGTTAGTTAGTGTAGATAGCGAGACCGAAAACTAAAGCATTTATGATCCTAATTCTTTTTGGAGGTGGTAGGTATTGTTCCAGAGAGTAAGGGAAAAATCCCAGAAAATTAAAATTATGCATAATTATGCATAAATACGCAAAATATGCATTTTTATAAAATGCATAAGTACATTGCAAAGTGGTACCTGTTTCAGACAAACAGAGACTTGTTTAAATCTATAAGTATAACCGAGTGAGTTGATTTCAGAGGAAATGGTTGGACAAGAGAAAAGTGTTGATAATACCTCCCTCACAAGTCAGACCTAGAGCAGATAGCAAAATACATTACAGAAAAGAAAAGGAGTCAACTTTGCAAACTTTTTTGATGACTTAAATTTGTAGTTATTACTGGTGATTGAAACATCCATGTTGAGAACCCCCAGGACAGAGGAACTTAAAAACTGTGTTGTGTTCTAGATAACCATTGACATACTCCGCATGTGACGGTGCCCACAAACACCAAGGGGCACACTCTGGACTTAATTATCTCCAATGGTCTGAACATTTCTAAGGTTGTGGTGATTGATGTTGCTCTCTCTGATCATTCCTGCGTTTTCTTTGAGAGTACTATCTCCTTACAAACAAATGCTCAAACAGGGGTAATCACAAAACGGCATATTATTGAAAGCACCAGTGAAATATTTATTCAGGCTAATAATGTATGTGGCTTGTTTGCTACTGTCGACAGGCTAACCCTCCCATGGCAGTAGCCTCTAAATTTCTATCTACCAGGGCCTGCAATGAATTTGCCTCCTTCTTCAATGACAAATTTCAGAAAATTAGACAGACAGTCAGTGCCTCCATCCTAGGTACAGGATTTGTGTTGTCCCTGGACACATACTGGATTTGGGGTGGCCCAGTGGTGAGCACTGTTCCATCACAGCAAGAAGGTCCTGGGTTCGAACCCCCCAGGTCCTTTCTGTGTGGAGTTTGCATGTTCGCCCTGTGTCTGCATGGGTTTCCTCCAGGCACTCCGGTTTCCTCCTACCATCAAAAGACATGCATGTTAGGGTAGGTAATCCCGTCTGTGCCCCTGACCGAGGCAATAGGTAGAAATAACAGGAGTTGGTCCCCGGGTGCTGCACGGCAGCTGCCCACTGCTCCTAGCTACATAGCTAGGATGCAGAGAATGAATTTTGTTGTATGTATGTACAATGACAACGTGTATTCTATTCTATTCTATTCTATGTCCACTTAAAATAAATTCAAATAGTGTGACACAATTTGGTCCCATCTTGGAGAACATCAAACATCTGAAATTCTCCTCCTGCAACCGTGATATTCTGCCAACAGGCTTTTTCAAAAATGTTTCTTGTCCTTTGACTTTGAATTGCCTCAGATTGTCTACGAATTGTCAGCACATCTCTTTCAGGTTTTTTCCTACAGGCCCTGAAAACTGAAGTCATAAAGCTACTCTATATAGAAAAATCTAGACACTTTACTACGACTACTACTACTACTTTTGGCTGCTCTCATTAGGGGTCGCCACAGCAGATCATCCGTTTCCATTTCTTCCCGACCTCTGCATCTTCCTCTGTCACACCAGCCACCTGCATGTCCTCTCTCACCATATCCATAAACCTCCTCTTTGGGCTTCCTCTTTTCCTCTTTCGTGACAGCTCCATATTCAGCATCCTTCTCTTATCTGTCTTATCCGTCAAATAGAAGCTTTTCTGTCCACATAGACCAATTCTCTTCAGCTGCGGCCCCACTTAACTGTGGGGTCCCCCAAGGCTCCATTTTGGGCCCAATTCTCTTCTCATTGTATATGCTGCCCTTGGGGTCCATTTTTAAAAAACATAATATGTCGTTTCATTGTTTTGCTGATGATTTGCAAATCTATCTGCCTATAAAAACAAACAACAGAGATTCTATACAGGCTTTGCTTAGTTGTTTAAAGGATGTCAAAACACGGACAGAGTTAAATTTCCTGAAACTAAATCAAAATAAGACTGAAATAATTGTATATGGACAACCTGATCTTCTGGATGGTTATGATAGCGCTCTTAGCCCTATAGCTTCCTACAGTCGTTGTTCTGTTAGGAATCTTGGTGTGATTTTTGACAGCTTTTTTAACTTTGATAAACAAACAAGCTCAGTAGTCAAAGCAAGTTTTTTTCAATTACGACTTCTTGGAAAAGTAAAGGCCTATCTCCCTCCAAATGATCTTGAAAGGGTAATTCATGCATTTATTACCTCTCGTTTGGATTATTGTAACTCATTGTATGTTGGTGTAGCTCAGTCATCGCTTCGTCACTTGCAGCTTGTACAAAATGCAGCTGCTCGCCCTCTCAGAGGAAAGAAATGACATGATCACATAATGCCTGTACTGGCCTCCCTTCATTGGCTTGCTGTCTGTTTTAGGATCCAGTTTAAGATTTTATTACTTGTTTTTAAGTCTTTAAATGGGCTGGCACCATCTTATTTATCTGAGCTAATACATCATCATACACCAGTCAGAGCCCTCAGGTCAACAAACCAGATGCTCTTACATGTTCCGAGATCCAGGCTTAAGAATGGGGCAACAGAGCCTTTGCAGTGGCTGCCCCTGATCTCTGGAACAATCTACCAGTACACATAAGATCTGCTCAGACCCTAGAGACTTTTAAATCTTTGTTAAAGACCTACCTCTTCTCACTGGCATTCAATTCCAGTTGAGCTTGACACCATGATTTTATTGCGCAAATGTACTTTTACTCTTATGTTTTATTGTTTACATTTTATATTCTTTATTTTATGTCTTCTTTACATATATTTTTATATTCATATGTGTCACTTATTTTATATTGTATTTTAAACTTGTACAGCACTTTGGTTCAACTGTGGTTGTTTTAAATGTGCGATATAAATAAAATTGACTTGACTTGACTTGACTTCTCCCAATATACCCAGCATCTCTCCTCCACACACGTCCAATCCATCTCAATCTTGCCTCTCTTGCTTTGTCTCCAAACCGTCCAACCTGAGCTGTCCCTCTAATATACTCGTTCCTAATTCTGTCCTTATTTGTCACTCCCAATGAAAATCTCAGCATCTTCAACTCTGCCACCTCCAGCTCCGCCTCCTGTCTTTTCATTAGTGCCACTGTCTCCAAACCATATAACATAGCTGGTCTCACAACCATTTTGTAAACCTTCCCTGTAACCCTTGCTGGTACCCTTCTGTCGCAAATCACTCCTGACACTTCTCCACCCACTCCACCCTGCCTGCACTCTCTTCTTCACCTCTCTTCTGCACTCCCCGTTACTTTGTACAGTTGACCCCAAATATTTAGACTCATATGCCTTCGTCACCTCTACTCATTGCATCCTCACCATTCCACTGTCCTCCCTCCCATTCACGCATATGTATTCTGTCTTGCTCCTACTGACTTTCATTCTTCTCTCCAGTGCATACCTCCACCTCTCCAGGCTCTCATCAACCTACTCTCACAACAGATCACAATGTCATCCGCAAACATCATAGGCCACGGAGACTCCTGCCTGATCTCGTCCGTCAACCTGTCCATCACCATTACAAACAAGAAAGGGCCCGGAGCCGATCCTTGATGTAATCCCACCTCCACCTTGAACCCATCTGTCTTTCTAACCACACCTCACCACCGTCACACTTCACTCATACAAATACTGCACCATTCCTAAATATACTTCTCTGCAACTCCCAAATTCCTCATACAATACCACACCTCCTCTCTTGGCACCCTGTCATATGCTTTCTCTAAATCCACAAAGATGCAATGTAATTCCTTCTGGCCTTCTCTATACCGCTCAGTCAACATTCTCAAAGCAAACATTGCATCTCTAGTGGTCTTTCGTGGCATGAAGCCACACTGCTCCTCACTGATCATCACCTCTTCTCTTAGCTCAGCTTCTATTACTCTTTCCCATATCTTCATGCCGTGGCTGATCAACTTTATACCTCTGTAGTTGCTACAGTTCTGCACATCACCCTTATTCTTGAACATCGGTACCAGTATACTTCTTCTTCACTCCTCAGGCATCCTCTCACTTTCTTAGATTGTGTTAAACAATCTAGTTAAAAACTCCACTGCCATCTCTCCTAAACATCTCCATGCTTCTACAGATATGTCACTTCCTCTTTACTAATTCACTGCACTTCCTGATTCACTATCCCCACATCATCCAACCTTCTCTCGCTCTCATTTTCTTCATTCATCAGCCCCTCAGAGTACTCCTTCCACCTTCTCAACATACTCTCCTCACTTGTCAGCACACATCACTTCACACTAATGAACAGTAATAGGCCCATATTAAACTTTGTTTCTTGGCACTAAACAACTTTTGATGTATTCCAGTCAGGAGTTTGACCACACCACAGCACTGGGACTACTTTTGTTAAGGTCTTTAGTGACATCCACACAGATAGTGGCAGAATATTAGTGCTGGTATTATTGGATCTCAGTGCGGCATTTGACACAGTCGACCACAACATATTACTAGACCAACTGGAAAACTGTGTGGGACTTTCTGGCACAGCACTAAACTCGTTTGAATTCTAAGTAAAAGACAGGTAATTACAAATCTGAGTGGGGAAAAAATTACCTGTCGAGTTCCCCAAGGCTCCATTCTTGGGCTGCTTCTGTTTAACATCTATATACTCCCACTAGTTCAGATTATGTAAAACAACAAAAAATTTTACAAAAATATGCAGATCACACACAGATTTACATAACCATATCACCAGGGGACTATAATCCTATACAAGCACTGAGTAAGTGCATTGAACAAATCAATGATTGTATGTCTCAGAATTGTCTTTAATTAAACAAAGATAAAATTGAAGTATCTGTCTTTGGAGCCAAGGAACGACAATTAAAAGTTAGCGCTCAGCTACAATCGGTAATGTTTAAAACCACAAACCAAGCCAGAAATCTTGATGTAGTCATGGACTCAGGCCTAACTTTCAGTTGCCACATTAAGATAATTACAAAGTCAGCCTACTATCACCCGAAGAATATATCAAGAATTAAAGGACTTATGTCTCAGTGGGATTTTGAAAAAGTTGTCCATGCATTTATCTTCACTCGATTTGACTACTGTAACTGTGTCTTTATGAATCAGGAACACTTTATTTGTCATTTGATTTCATGTACTGGGTGGCACGGTGGCGCAGTGGTTAGCGTGGTCACCTCACAGCAAGAAGGTTCTGGGTTCGAACCCCGGGGTTGTCCAAACTTGGGGGTCACTCAAGGTTGTGCTCTCTGTGGAGTTTGCTTGTTCTCCCCGTGTCTGTGTGGGTTTCCTCCAGGTGCTCCAGTTTCCTCCCACAGTCCAAAGACATGTAGGTCAGGTGAATCGGCCTTATTAGAAAAAAAAATTGTCCCTAGGTGTGAATGTGTCAGCCCTGTGATGGACTGACAGCCTGTCCAGGGCTTCTCCATGCCTGCTGCCCAATGACTGCTGGGATAGGCTCCAGCATCCCACGACCCGAATTCGGATAAGCGGTTTGGATAATGGATGGATGGATTTCATGTACTTGCATACATGAAATGAAATGAAATATTGTTTCCCAGCCCACAGCAGTGCAACACGAAGACAAACACACATATCTAAAAACTACAAGAACACATCAAATTACAAAAAAAAAAAGGTTTCTCTACAGGTCTCTAAAAAAAATCGATCAAACAGCTACAGCTGATTCAGAATGCTGCTGCTCGTGTCCTCACTAAGACAAAAAATGTGGATCACATCACTCCAGTTCTGAGGTCTTAACACTGGCTTCCCGTCCATCAAATAATAATTATTTTTTTATACTGCTCTTGGTTTATAAAGCACAGAATGGTTTTAGGTCAAAATACATTTCTGATCTTCTGCTACGCTAAGAACCATCCAGATCTCTCAAATCATCTGGGACAGTTCTGCTTTCTGTCCCCTAAGTCAAAACTAAACATGGAGAGGCAGCTTTCAGTTTTTATGCACCACATATTTGGACAAACTCCCAGAAAACTGCAGGTCTTCTGCAGCTCTCATTTTTTTAAAATCAAGGCTGAAGACTTTCCTGTTTGCTACTTCCTTTTATTAAATCAAATTTGAAGCTTTGGATTATCGTCTTACACTGCACTGTAACATTACTCTAATTGTTTTTAAATGTATATTTATTGCCTTATGTTAGTTTGATATTTTGTTTTAATGCCTTTTATGTTTTATGTAACACACTTTGAATTGCCTTGTTGCTGAAATGTGCTGTACAAACATATATTTCCTTTGTTGCTCCAAAAGGTGCATGATGCAGAGGAGAAATATTTCAGAAAGTTCTTATGCCTGGAAGGAATTTTTGCCTGGAATGCGAGAGTAATTCCACTGGGTGAACTGGTTCGCGTCACCAAAAAAGCAAAAATAATTACCTTGACTAGTGTTAATACAGGTGAGTAGTGTTCGTCACACTTTTAACTTTTTCGATCTGGTACTTAGCATCTTTTTAACTTTTACATGAATTGCAAAACAGTCATTGTAAAAGTTTGAGTTCATTTCTTTCACAGATGTATCCACATCCTGCAGGTATTACCCCATCGTGTAGGATGACTTATGGATACCAGGAATGGACGGATGGTCTTCGCAACTATGATGACCACATCAATCTTGGCCTGTATTTGAGAGCTTCACTTCAGGTATGGACTAAACATGGTTTTAAAGTTTTATATGATGTTGTGTTCTTATCTTTCCTCTTTCTGTTCTCATAATTCCTCTCTCTGTTCTTATCTTTCCTCTGTCAGACACACAATGCTCTAAACAGGGTTTTTGAAGAGCAGTTGTCTGGGATTGCACTGCTCAATCACAACAATCTACTTCATGCATATTTACACTTTGAAGCCCTTGCTGCACATGAATACACTTTGTTTTTTTGTGTATTGAACATAGGCGTCATTCATCTGTGGTTGTCATTGACCTCCAGAAAAAGGATGTTTTCAACATGGCAGATAAGTGCATTGGTATCTGCACGCTTCTCTAGTTTTCAGTTGTAAACCTAACCTTTTTTTACACTGAAAAAATTATACATTTGAAAATTGCTATTTATATTTGCGGTGAGTGACATCCCTGAATCCCCCCCCTCAAGGGATGCATGGGGCAAGTCAATGTACAATACTTCTTGGATTCCATCTCTCTGTAGCTGACCACTCATGCCTTTGCCCCAAGTAAGAATTAAATATTGTAAATTTTTATTTTGTTTAGTGTGAGTAGTTGCATTCTTTATTCAATGTTTTACTACCTGCAGGTATAAGAAGTAACCCTTTTCCTCTAAAACCCACACATGAGTTCTGGGCTCCTTGGATTGGACAGCATACCCGGAAATCAGATGTTTTTCTCAACACTTAATGGGAGAAAGTGCATCGTCCCACAGAGCCAGCAATAAATGGCTGATGTGTCAGTCACAGAAGACAGGCTTTTGAATGAGATCATACAACTAAAGGTAAGCCCCCCCCTTTTTTCTCCCCAATTGTATCCGGCCAATTACCCCACTCTTCCTAGCCGTCCCAGTCGCTGCTCCTCGCCCTCTGCTGATCCAGGGAGGGCTGCAGACTACCACATGCCTCCTCCGATATATGAGGATTCGCCAGCTGCTTCTTTTCACTTGACAGTGAGGAGTTTTGCCAGGGGGATGTAGTGTGTGGGAGGATCACGCTATTACCCCCCCCCCAAACAAGCGCCCCGACCGACCAGAGGAGGCACTAGTGCAGCGACCAGGACATGTACCCACATCCTGACACGGCCAATTGTGTCTGTAGGGACACCCGACCAAGCCGGAGGTAACACGGGGATTCAAATGGTGGTAGGCAATGGAATAGACTGCCACCCAGTCGCCACCAAAGGTGAGCTTTGCGTGTCATCAGGATTGAAACATTTTTAATAGTCATCAAAGGTGGAAGCTGTCTTAAATACATGTGTATTCTATGCTTTCTTTCTATTATTTCACTTAATGTAGTAAGAAAGTTATGCAAGGAGAGTGGAATTGGAACATAAAGTTTCATATGGACCTCATTCTCCGTCTGAGGAAGGAAATCACAAGCAGACAGACTTATGATAAGATTTTTGATAAAGTCTGGGGAGCTTCATGTATGATCTTGTTTATTTAATCATACTGCTTGTATTTTTTTCTAGACACTAACATTGGAAAAAAGCGGAGGGTTGCTGGTTTCAAAATGTCCTATTTTAAATGCACCCCTGAGAAAAGTAGTTAAGATGTTTGAGGTTTGTATCTCCCTTACTATTTCTGGCAAAGGAACAAACCTTGCTCTGTATGTGTCAATTTCTTTTCTTTAAGGTGGAGGAAAAGGGGCAGATTATTAATTTATAAGCCATTGTGTGAGGCAATTTTATTCCATTTGTAAATAAGTTACAATCAATATTTTCTTTTTTCCTTTTTTGGGTGGCTGGGCAGTCATTATGTGCCCATGTGGCATTGTTTACAGCATAAAAGTCAATTTGCGTGCAGAGAGCCCCAGAGATTTAATGGATCTACTCTTCTCATGGAAACACATGCCCAATGTTGTGGTGTACAACTTTGTGAGAGGACGGGTAACACATGGGAACTTTAGAGATCTAGAAAATGTGTCCTTTTCCGCTCATGAAGGAAGACTGCTACAGCCAACTGATGAAAATATAAGACTGACAAAGGGAAAAAAAAAATTTTTGGATCAATCTTCCATGGCTTTGGGAAAAGAAAAGGGAGTCTGACTTGGATGGCTATCCAGTCACAGGCTCAGCTGAGCATTATATGATCGATTGAATGAGGCAAACACAAAAGACGACAGAGACCAGCTATGCAGCATTCATCTGGTGCCAGCGCTTGCAGGCCATCTTAACAGTCCGGTGGCAGAGCAGTTCTTTGCAAAGATGGAGAGTGTCACAGCCCGGCTCGTAGGCTGTGACAAAGATGGGAGACCAGACGAATTTGCAGTTTTGCCCAAGCACATTTATTTTAAAAAAAAAGAAAAGATAAAGAGCAACAAAACAAACGTGGAAATCCACACTCAGCTCATGAGCAAAAAGGGACGAGCCTCCGCCCCTGACCAAGATCCTGCAAGACAAAGAACACAAAATCACTAGTGGAGTGGAGGGGTCGTCACAAGAGAAACAATTACTTTTTAAACATGATGTCACCAAATACACAAATCTTTCCCATTTGATCTATAATCCATCATGGTAACGAGAGAGTAAATTAACTACTAAGTACTGACAAAATTCATAAGGGATTAGGCCAAGACATTTCCAATGACCAACATGGAAGGGCAACAATAGGCATTTTTTTCAAAGGAAGCACAGTTTGAGAACTACCATTTTGTGTAATTTTATATAATAGAAGGTAAATGTACAATGGATTTTGTGGGTGAGTAACAATATCTTGCAGCAAGGGGTATGGACAACAGTGGCTGTGGCCAGCATTGTGAGGCTTTGACACAGACCTGTAGCCTAAGACCATGTAGAGTCTCTCGGACATTGGGAAACCACCAAGTGCCGCAGCAACTGGTACATTCATTAGAAATGATGTGTGCATTGATGATTTTTGAACATGTAGGAACAACATACTTTTATTTTATTTTTCTATTCAAGATTGACTATGTTACGATCATCCTCAAAAGAATGAGCTAATCATCAAAGACGGTCAAGCTTGGCCTTCCCAGGGAACATTTCTAAACACTAGGATTGTGCAAGGATTTGGATTCAATGGTAATTTAATTGGCGATTCCCTTATTGTAATTAGCCTACATGCAATGTTAAAATGTAAATCAGTGAAATGTCGCTATTATTGAAACTTGCTCACATGGTGGTGGTGGCTGGGGGTGCAGATATTCTTTAGAGCTATTTAGAGGGCCATGTAGGGATGGGTTTCAGGGCTAGTCTAAACTGACGATTTGTCTTGTATTTACACACTGGAAAAGCTTGCTTATGTCTTGTTCAGGAGATGACACAGATGCAGGTCAATGTTTCATGTTTTGAAATGGTCTGAAGTATGCATTACATATTCTATCTATCCATTCATCCGAACCGCTTATCCTGCTGTCAGGATCACGGGGATGCTGGAGCCTATCCCAGCAGTCATTGGGCAGCAGGTGGGGACAGCACCCTGGACAGGCCGCCAGTCCACATATTCTACTCATAGTAAATTATTATGTATATTTTGAAAGGGGAAATCTGTTCATGTAGTAGACCTTCATATACCGTCAACATGGCTCCCATGTATGGGCTGCAACTCTGCCCTCTCACTTCCAGATAGTTCAGTTTACTATGGAATGTTTGCTTGAATTGGAAAAATAAAGGATGAGAGGAACATTGAAATATTAATTGTGCATTTTTCTTAGGTTGATGCACATGGAAATTATACCATAATTTTTCCTCTTTGGCCTACCAGCCATTACCCTTTGTGTGTAAGTGATAAATTTAGACCTAGATAGTCCTATCAATTATTCTGCTTTAAATAACACCTTTCTGTCATGACATTTGGTTACATTTTTGTTGTATCATCAGTGAATTTGGATTTCCAAGTTAAGAGTCTAACCTGCCAGGAATGCGAGGGCAACATCTAATGTCTCTTGTAGGTTATGAAGGCTTTGCAGAGAAATTTTTGGATTTTCCCCCCTTTATCTCCCCGATTGTATCCGACCAATTACCCCACTCTTCTGACCCGTCCCAGTCGCTGCTCCACCCCCTCTGCCGATCCGGGGAGGGCTGCAGACTACCACATGCCTCCTCCGATACATGTGGAGTCGCCAGCCGCTTCTTTTCACCTGACAGTGAGGAGTTTCGCCAGGGGGACGTAGCACATGGGAGGATCACGCTATTCCCCCCAGTTCCCCCTCCCCCCCGAACAGGTGCCCCGACCGACTAGAGGAGGCGCTAGTGCAGTGACCAGAACACATACCCGCATCCAGCTTCCCACCTGCAGACACGGCCAATTGTGTCTGTAGGGACGCCCAACCAAGCCGGAGGTAACACGGGGATTCAAACCGGAGATCCCCGTGTTGGTAGGCAACAGAATAGACCACTACGCTACCCGGATGCCCTGCAGAGAGATTCTTTACATTGACTCTTTGCTTTGTATCACATAACAGAACAGGGGTTTGGACATGATGATTATCAAACTCTTCTAAGGTCCTACGTGGATATCTTACATTTCCATGTTGGCTTCTTTTGTTTAATTGGTCACGTTCCCTTGACAACCTTTCTCTGTAAAATTTACAACTGGAATTACATTCTTGCCTGTTTTGAAAATTATTCACACATGGGTTATGAAGCTACATAAAGTCCAAATTGGCTTTACTTAAGATTTTCCAATGCCTCCATTTGTAACGTATTCAGAAAACGTAGTGTATTTACTTGCATTGTCGATTTTTCAGAAGACTGTCACGTTCCCCTGACTTGTCTACCATTTGAGTGAAGTTGCCTATCCTTCGCAGTAGTTGTAGTCATCCATGATCAGTCATTCCCACATCAGTTTCATAACTTCTTTGTAAACCACTATGTTAAAGAGATCTTGCAGAGCAGCTTTTTCCAGGCCCCTGGTTGGAGAAAAATGGCAGAGATATCAAGGTAACTGTTTTTATAAATGTATTGCTTTGTCTATAAAAGAACAAAAAGATTTATGTGATAGATTTTGATGTTATGTTTTACTTGGATGAGACTTTCAGGGACTCTCCCAACAGAAATATGACAATGGTAGGTTCACAGTCACATAACCTTTAATAGTACTTAACTCATAAACCTACAATAAGAATGCTGTCACAAAAAACAGGTCTCCGTCACAGTGTGCTTGATACCTTGTCATGGATACACCATATGACATCACTGTTGTAAGTACACATTTAGAAAAATGCTGAAGTTGCAAGTGAATAATAAGTGAAGAGATGATTCGATAGATTAATTAATTAATTGTTAGATAAATAAGAAATATATTAAACGCATGTTATTTCAGTGTGTTTCCATGGACCCGTAAGGTTACAGCATAGAAAAATACATATATACAGTTTGTCTCAGTAAACTGTGGGAATATCCTCTTCCTTTAGGATGATATGCCAGCTCTGCAGAGATGGTGGTGTGCTTTAGTGATGGAAAACCTACACCTGGAAGGGTATGGTTGTTGTTAAAAAAATACATATATATATATATATATATATATATAGTGTTTTTTTCTGAAACCGTCTATGGTGTTATAAGTGCTCAACTAATGAGAAGCAGAATATCAATACAGATGCAGGAAAAAAAGTTTTAATGCATAGCAGCACAGGCCTGTTTCGTGCGTCTCGCATGAAACAACTCATCAGATTAGCAGCTGATGACTGCGAGACGTACGAAACAGGCCTGTACTGCTATGCACTAAAACTTTTTTTCCTGCATCTGTATTGCTATAGTATATATATATATACACTACCGTTCAAAAGTTTGGGATCACCCAAACAATTTTGTGTTTTCCATGAAAAGTCACACTTATTCACCACCATATGTTGTGAAATGAATAGAAAATAGAGTCAAGACATTGACAAGGTTAGAAATAATGATTTGTATTTGAAATAAGATTTTTTTTACATCAAACTTTGCTTTCGTCAAAGAATCCTCCATTTGCAGCAATTACAGCATTGCAGACCTTTGGCATTCTAGCTGTTAATTTGTTGAGGTAATCTGGAGAAATTGCACCCCACGCTTCCAGAAGCAGCTCCCACAAGTTGGATTGGTTGGATGGGCACTTCTTTGAGCAGATTGAGTTTCTGGAGCATCACATTTGTGGGGTCAATTAAACGCTCAAAATGGCCAGAAAAAGAGAACTTTCATCTGAAACTCGACAGTCTATTCTTGTTCTTAGAAATGAAGGCTATTCCATGCGAGAAATTGCTAAGAAATTGAAGATTTCCTACACCGGTGTGTACTACTCCCTTCAGAGGACAGCACAAACAGGCTCTAACAGGTACTATTTAATGAAGATGCCAGTTGGGGACCTGTGAGGCGTCTGTTTCTCAAACTAGAGACTCTAATGTACTTATCTTCTTGCTCAGTTGTGCAACGCGGCCTCCCACTTCTTTTTCTACTCTGGTTAGAGCCTGTTTGTGCTGTCCTCTGAAGGGAGTAGTACACACCGGTGTAGGAAATCTTCAATTTCTTAGCAATTTCTCGCATGGAATAGCCTTCATTTCTAAGAACAAGAATAGACTGTCGAGTTTCAGATGAAAGTTCTCTTTTTCTGGCCATTTTGAGCGTTTAATTGACCCCACAAATGTGATGCTCCAGAAACTCAATCTGCTCAAAGAAGTGCCCATCCAACCAATCCAACTTGTGGGAGCTGCTTCTGGAAGCGTGGGGTGCAATTTCTCCAGATTACCTCAACAAATTAACAGCTAGAATGCCAAAGGTCTGCAATGCTGTAATTGCTGCAAATGGAGGATTCTTTGACGAAAGCAAAGTTTGATGTAAAAAAAATCTTATTTCAAATACAAATCATTATTTCTAACCTTGTCAATGTCTTGACTCTATTTTCTATTCATTTCACAACATATGGTGGTGAATAAGTGTGACTTTTCATGGAAAACACAAAATTGTTTGGGTGATCCCAAACTTTTGAACGGTAGTGTATATATATATATAGCCAGAATAGTAAGGACAGCCATTGAATTCCCTGTTTTCATTGCATATAAACATAACAAGTGATCTTTCTCGACAGGCACAGCAGAAGGTTTGCCCATTTTACTGAGGAATCCAAAGGTATGCGGAATGGACTTTTTCCACTGGTCTTATGAGTGTCAAGTCAATTTTATTTATATAGCCCAATATCACAAATTACAAATTTGCCTCAGTGGCAAGAAAAAGAAAAATCAATGAAGTGTCCAATGTAAAGAAATGGATATAAACTTAGCACAAAAAGTAAGGAAATTTGTTTGGTAGATTATTTCCTTGTTGCAACAATTCTTCTTGGCAATAAATTTTATATCAGGCACCTGAGTGTCAGCACCTGGGGTACCAGAAGCTCAAAACAAGAGTCAATAGCAACAGCAAAATAAGCTGTATGGCATTGGCAGAGAAGATTTGGCAAATTTTTCATGGGCGCAACCCACATGCTCAGCTGTGCTGCTCATCCCACAAATGCATGTTCCTTACAAATGTGGCACCATTTAAAAGGGAAATAAACAGGCTTTCCAACGGTATAAGATTTATTGCCAAGAAGTATTGTTACAACAAAGAAATAATCTACCAAACACACATTTCCTTACTTTTTGGGCTAAGTATATATGATATTGCTCACTATTGCTGCCAATGGCATTATATAATGTTTAAATGAGAATGTTTAATGAGCTTATGTGTGCTTTTTTGTTTTTCAGAAGTTTTATCAGTTTCTGTATAATGACTAAAAGGTCATAATTTGCACATGTGGTCAATGAGCCATTACAAGATCAGCAAATCAGCAGGATGACTGAAGAAAAGCACTGCTCTGCAGAAAGGCCCCACATAATCCATCCAGCTGAGCTGGTTAGTGTGTGAAACGTATTTTTTTTTTGGCATCAAGCATCTTATCTATACTATGTTATTGCTATCAACTGTTTAATTTTATATGACATGACCTTTATTGCTTGAATGTTTCCATTCAGAATGATGACTGAGATTATGTGGAGAGGCTGGGGGTCAGTACAGAGCCATAAAAGTATGTGAAATTATTAACAGCACTTATTATCATTAGTATTTAACAACTGTATTATGGAAACCATAACTGATTTATTGAGCCATTCGCAGTTTCACTGTATCGGCCATGCGTACTTAGACTTGCATGGCTTAATCTATGGGACCCACAGTAATGTGGAGCATATTAGGCACATTAATAGACACTGGACTGCCCCCATTCTTGTGTAGTTTTTTTATTTTGTTCATAATCTGATAAATATTAATTTACAACAATAACTAATATTTTAGTAGGTAATTATGGTTACAATGAGTAAAGCTCACACAGGCATTTTGGACAGTTTAGGGGTCCTTTAGGTGTGTCCCAAAGTAGATCAAGACAGCCGGCAGTACAGCCACGTTAGCTGGTGTCTCTGTATTTCCAGGTGAGCAAAAGAGGTGAAAAGATGTATAAAAGTAGCGACTCCGATGTTAATGTAGAGCAAACATGAGAGTTATATCGCAGTTCTGCAAGTTAAATGGCAATTTGCTAATGAGGGAAATCGGTAGTGTAACTACGTGTAGCCTACTGTAGTGAGTGTGTGCGCCAGGCAGAGAGATGGAGGAGATCAGAGTGAGTGATCACACCGGAAGTAATTAATCAGGCGACTGCACCTGTGCAAGAGTGTATGCCGATGGGGGCGGGGGGTTGAAAATAGCAGAGTGAGCGGGCGTGTGTGTCTCTGAAGATCGGAGCTTGGTAGTCGTTACGGGGCAGGAGCCCAACCGAGCAAGCAGGCAAGGTTGAATTAGTACTCCCAGGGGCTCCTGAGCACTGAAGCTCATTGCCCCCCCCCCCCACACACACACACACACGCCTCCCACACACCACACGCCACCCACCACAGCCATAAACCCAGCCTTAATTAGTTTGAGATTCTAGTCAAGCTGACATGTCAAATCCACCAGGCCATAATCACACCAGTCCAGCTGGTGTGATTTAGAATCCAAAATCAGAACAATACTAACGACCTGTTGTTCATTTTGATTTTGCTCTTAAGTTAAAAATAGAATGTGAGAAAATGGGATATAGGTTAAGGTATGCCTATACAGTTCAATAGACCAAGTACTGCCATTTCCCTCACAAATCACAAGACAAAGAAACAATGGATGAAATCGTCCCAAGGCAGTGTATGACTCTAGACCAGGGGTGGGAAATCTTATCCAGAAGGGGTCTGTATAGGTGAATGACTATGTTATTCCTTCTGTTCCTTTTCTCTTCATCGCTCACCCGGTTGGAGAAAAGGAACAGAAGGAATAACATAGTCATCCCATATGTTTCTGGGGTCTCCGAGAAACTCAGGAGAATTTTTAACAAACACCGCATCCCGGTATACTTCAAACTACAGGCGTAACTTATGGGGGGTCAGGGGGGACATGTCCCCCTCAATATTTAGAAGAGGTGAATTTGTCCCCCCCCAAAAAATAATGTCATGAATGATAATGTTAACTCCCTTGCCAAAAAAGGTAAAATAACAACACAGACAGTCAAGCTACTTAAAATGTCATTCATACTTGATTTCCAACGATTTCATACACCCCTATGCTTGGACCATACCATGTTAACCTTGCCACTGGGATTGCTGACCTCGTTGCTGTCTTTCAGTTGCTCCTGACAACCAGGAGACCAGAGCATGAATGATCGTGTAAGCAGGTGTAAGTAACGTAGCTAGCCAGCTTGCTTGTCTAGCCCAGTACACCACCCTTTCTTACCTTTAGGGTTTCTGAGTTAGATTTTCTTACGTATTTCCGGATGAATTATAGCCTTATCTAGTTTATAACTTGTGTTTGGGGTTATCAGTTCAGACCCCCTCACGAACTAGCTAGTTAGCTAGCACTTGCTAACAGTAGCCCCTAGACGTTTATGTTAGTTTAAATGAACTTGAACTGATAATTTCGGGCACATGAGATAACATAATAGGTACATCTACAAACCAATTTGTGCCAAGGGTATTGAATTAGTTCAAATGCATCTACTACTTTCATTCACAGAGTCAACATGAGCAATAGGAAAGTAACAGAAGATATCCGATATTGAAATACATAATGACAGTCTACTTCATTTTTTTCCTTTTTGTGTCACTATAGGCTAGCCTATCTGAAAGTTGTTTTTCTTTTACATAAATAAGACATTTCCACAATAAAGTGATGTTGAAAAAGAGCAAATTGGTGCATACAAATTCACCAGAATGCAGGAAATTAAATGTGTGATGCTCAAAATTTCCAGGGGGAGGACCCCCTGACCCCCCGCTAAATGTGTCCCCCCCAAGGTTCACATGAAACTTACTCCCATGCTTCAAACCCAGCAACACACTCCAACAAAGACTGGTTCATCCCAAAGACCGTGTACCACACACACAAAAAAGCAATCTGGTGTATGGTGTACAAAGCAATGAAGATTGCACTGACCTATACATAGGAGAAACCAAACAACCACTACACAAACGGATGGCCCAACACAGAAGGCCAAACTCCTCAGGACAAGACTCAGCAGTCTATCTACACCTAAAGTAGAAGACACACTCCTTCGAGGACAGCAACGTACACATTTTGGACAGGGAAGATCGATGGTTTGAAAGAGGGGTGAAGGAAGCCATCTATGTGAAACTGGAAAAACCATCCCTCAACAGAGGAGGGGGTCTGCGACACCACCTGTCTCCACTTTCAATGCCGTCCTTTCATCTCTACCCAGGAGACTCAAGAAGCTTAGCCTCCAAGAACAACAGTCGGTCACTAACGGCTCCAACGACTCATGACCACTGAATGGAGCACTAACAAAGTTGAAACTAATACCCCAAACGACCGTCGCTGCTTAACATCGGATCACAAAGAGCCACGCATATCAATACCTCTGATAATGACGGGCGTTGCTAAACATCAGAACACAAAAGAGCCATGGACATCATTAGCTCTGATAACGACTCCAAAGAGGATAAATATCTGAGTTTCATCACCAGCCAGTCAGACTAGCTTGGTCTAGTCAGAAAGGCACGAACTGATGAAGCCTCTTGGATGAGAGGCAAAACATCTTCACGGATATTTACCAAGTCCAGTTGCACTCGATTCAATTCCTTTGGATGACCATGACCTGGATGAATGAGAACATTCACAGACACGTTCTCAACATCAATGCACAACGCATAGGCCTACATTCAAGAGGTAAAGAGGGCGCTCTTAAATAAAGTATAACCAGTGCAGCACAGCAGTCAACTTAGATCGCCACTTCATAGCACAAAGCATACATTCAAATGTAAATTAGACACGGTGGTTTTAAATCAATAAATTATAACCAGTGCAGCACAGCAGTTCAATCAGATCTCCATCAGCTTATCAGGCTAGCGAAAAGTATGAACCAGCAGCCATAACATAAAGTTATAGAAATATGTTATTGTAGTGTGCACGAATAAATAGACACATTGGCCCTTAGCTAACGGGCCGGACCCTTTAGTCGACTGGTTAACGTTGTCGCCCGCGGTGCAGGAGATACGGGTTCATGTCCCGGCTGTGGCAGTTCCCGAGTGGCCTCTGAATTCGCTGCAGTGGTGTCAGAAGTGGGATGGTGAGACCGTGAGGCCATCAGAAGTGTGTGCGCCCAGAGGTGTGAGGGAGCAGATATGCTCAAGTGTGGGGATGCGCTTCCCGAAGGAGGAGGGTAGTGTAACAATGACGGATGAATAGACTCGCTAACGCAGCGAATTCGCTACACTATCTTACTTGAACACGAAATCCATGCATCTCTCCTTGCGAATGAACGCCTCCGTGACTTTACTGTAAAAGTCTCCCGCTTGTTGGAGTTTCGAAAGTCTCTCCTTCTCAGTTGAAATCAGGGCCAGCGATGAAAGGCGTCCTTCCTTTTCCGGTGCGATTTCGACTGAGGGTCTTCACTCTCTTCATCGTTGAATATGACCTCTCAACAGATACTGTTGTTGCTGGTATAGTTAAGACTAATTTTAGTAACTTTGTTGCCTCGGGAATGGTTTCAACCAACTCATGCTGAATGAGCCATCCAAGCATCTCCCCAGGTGTTTTCTCTCTCACCTCCTGTATTTGGTAAAGTCCAACTAAGTCTGCCTTAAGTCTGATGAAATCGAAGTGTTTAGCATACACCGCCAGGCTGTCAAATTTGTCATTGTCAAAATGTTTTGACATTTGGTTAAATTGCTTGTTGTCAACAAGGCCAATGAAATTCAAACTGTCGAAGTTGCTAAATCTAGCCTTCATTTATGCGAGCGTGTCGTTCAAAATCCTGTGAAAAGGTGTCTTTCTCTCATCTTTCTCTCATCTTTGATGGACTGGTTGGGTTTTGCTTGCCCCTCCGTGAGGTTGAGCTGGCTGCATTTCTGGTCAAATTGTGCATAGTGCACATCCAAGCCCTGCCGTTTGTTTTCCAAAGCTGTCATTGTGTCTTGTATTCTAGAACAACAATAACCAATGGCCATTCTCTTTTTCTTTTTTTTTTGCAGCACATTAAACAGCGCATCAGTGACATTGAAAATGTCCTCATAGGTGTCGAGGAGAAAGCACGTCGAGGCCTTTGCCAGCCAGGCATCATAGCCTGGAGCCATCATTAGGGTTTCATTATCTCAGTCAGTAGGATTATCGATCATCGACTGAAACATGGTCCGCAAATCCAAGTAGTGGTGGCTAATTGTCTGAACGAGGCGTTAGTGCGAAGACCACTGTGTCGGTGCGGCTCTTGGTATCTGTCGTTTGACGACCTCATCCAGGAGTTTTGTGCGCTTTGTCGATTTGTTGAAGAATGATGAAAGCCCTTCCACTGTTTTGAAAAAGACCTGGCATTCTGAAATAGACCTCGCAAATTGTGATAGTACGAGATTTCATTTATGAGCGTAACAATGCGTGATAATGGCCTCTGGTATTTTTTGTCTGATCTTGGCCTGAACTCCATTTACACTAGATGCCATAACGGCGGCTCCATCGTATGTTTATGCAACTAATTTTTCAAAGCAGTTAAATTTCCCCAAAGTGCTCAAAACATAATCAGCGGTAGCCTCAGCAGTCCTGTCACTGCTCACGTCATCAAACCCTAAAAATGCTTCTTTCGCCTCTTGATTCAGCACGTAGAGCAGAATGACTGATGCCTGTGCTTTATTTGTTACATCTGTTGATTCATCAACTTCTACAGCAACAAAGGGGACTTCACAAATCTCATTTTTAATGTTGTTGATGACAACGTCTCTGATTGCCTCAATCAGATCGTTTTGGACGTTATTGGAAAGGCCAGAGAAACAGGAGATGAGCTTAAATGGGTGGCTAAATTCGCATCATACTTTGCAATGAGATGAATGAGTTCCACGTAGTTGCCATGGTTCAAAGAGTCCTTGCCTCCCTCATCGCCCCGAATTGCTATTTCTTGCTTAGCTAAATAGCAGGTGGCATCAGTCAGTTTGTTTAGAATATCTCTATTCTCTCTAAAACTTTCAATTGTAAAGATCGATTGATAATCTCGTTTGCTCATCGAGAGCTAAATCGATACGGCTGGTGCCAAATGTTTTCAATGCTACATGACTTCTGATGTGTACTGCGGTCTTCTCGTGTTTACTGAGCACGTTTGTCAGGTTATTAAGGTCCCCGTAGCCCGCCTGAGTCCACACACTATAATCACCCGTTGAAAACAACATACAGGAGCAGCAAAAGAGGCGGCTAGTCGCTGCACAGCCACATAGCCATTTCTCACGTTCGTATCCTTCCCTTTTTAGTGTGAAGGTCTTTCAACTCTGGTTTCGGCGGCCTTTAGAAAGTAACTCAGTTTTTTCTCGTGAAATCCAATTTGCGAAACCCCCGAAGGTCGCTGATGTTTACAGTACTACTGTCCATTTTCACTGTAACGTTAAAATTAGTCGACAGTGGTTAGCTAGGAGCTAGCATACAGGTTTGTTGCATGAACGTGGACGTGATGACGTTGATAATGAACGCGCTACTGATTGGTTTGTAAGCATGCTTACCTTGGGCATATTAGTAGTGGCCTGAGGGAACAAGTTCAAACGCCCGTGGTGGATAATACATTTTTCTAATGCATTCGAATCGATGCTAGAGAGAGAGAGAGAGAGAGAGAGAGAGAGAGAGAGAGAGAGAGAGAGAGAGAGTGCTTACACCTGCGGGTGGCGCCAAAAAGCTAAGACAAAAATTAATGATCGTTGCTGCGCTGGAACCAAAGATGAATCTATTAGCACTTTTATTTTAATATTTCAGTGTTATTTTTTCTTTTTTCATTGGGTAAGCACTGCTTGCCTTGCTTATAGACGGCACGTCCCAGCTCTACTGGTTGATTAGTGGGATCAGGTGTGTAACTGCTTGGTTGGAACAAAAACCTGCACCCACACCGGCCCTTTCTGAATAAGATTGCCTACCCCTGCTACAGACTATGGGAAAATTTGTGTTCACTAAAATCTATCCAAGCAGACAGCACACTAGTTATTAATGATACATAATATTGTGACTGACTAGGAATAGGCTTACAACAATGCCATTCTAAGGTAATCACACAGCACAGCTGAATGCAGGTTTCAAAATAAGGCTCACTAAGTGAGCTAGGCAATTTCACACAGAACTGTAAAAGCCAACGTATAATGAACTTGACAAACCAACTCCAACTCAATATAGCAGCATCACACCACAGTGATAAAATACACGTTACACAAACAAGCATATCCAATAAGCTCATCCACTAAATATATAGCAACACACTAATCATGACAGATAATACTGCTCAGTGCACAGACAGCATAATCAAATGGTTCTCACCTTTAGAAGTGATTTTTTTTCTTGACTTTTTCTTTGCAAACTCTGTGATCAAGTCCTCAAAATCCAGCTGTGCATTGCTGCAACCGATGGTAGACACTTCCAGGCCGTCGTTACTGCTAGCTAGCTCAACATCCTCTGTTGGAATGCCCTCTTCTTCACTTTGTTTAGCTTTTTCGAAGAAAAAAAAAAGAGTTTTTTGTGGCTGTTCCTTTCACTTCCTTTTCCTTTCTTTTCTTTGTTTTGGCAGCCCTGCTGGGCTTTTGGTTGACAATGTCCAATTTTTGCTGCTTGGCAATTTTTCTTACACACTTCTCACTGATAAAACCTAACTGGCCTTTTTTCTCTTTGTTCCATCTGTTTACAGACATGTCAGAATACGCCTCAGCAGCATTGGTTGCCATGGCTGCAATCATGTCATCCTTCCACCGTACCAGTACCTTTTCCCCCTGTGTAAGGACCTCAGAACTTCCATGAGGCATTTTTTGGAAATTCTTCATGTCTGTGAAAGAGACATCATGCAGGCGGCGCTGTCTCAGAGTGCCAAGACATCCATAACCTCGTTTTGTCATTTCATCAAGGGGGCTAAGGGGATTAAGTGAGGTGAAAAGTTTGTCATGCACAAAAGTTACACCCTGGAGGAACTTCTGCTTGTTTGGCTAGACCAAGGACTACACTTGGGCCCTGTCCTAGGCCAGTTTCAGGTAGATGTGTGTGCCCTCTGCAATTGGGCTCCATATGATACATGTACCCTGTAGGTGATGCAAGGCTCCACAATTTATACCCAAACCGGATTAATTTGCCCCTGATCGATTGCTTGCAACCATGCCTGCAATAATAAGGCGTCATGCTTTCGTCAACCGATAAATCAAATCAAATCAATTTTATTTGTATAGCCCAATATCACAAATTACAAATTTGCCTCAGTGGGCTTAACAGCAACACAACATCCTGTCCTTAGACCCTCTCATCGGATAAGGAACAATTCCCTAAAAAAAACCTTTAACAGGGAGAAAAAATAGGAAGAAACCTCTAACCATTTTGAGTATTGCATCATTTTGTAAGACTCATTCGGTGCACTGAAGATAGGCCGTACTTTGTAGAAAGGGTCGTTTTTGGCCTTTGAGTTATCTACCAGATGGATTGAGGCCGTTATCTCATCAAAGCGATTCCTTCTCATTGCATTTGAGATGGCTTCATTGTAGACATCAGGGTCATATGACCAAAACATGTGCCGCTACCACACAGAACTGTAGCCAGATGTGATAAGAACCCCATAGAAAGTCAGCAACTCATCCATGTTCAAATCAAGTATCTTCCCTTTAGTTTGCACTGAATAGATGTTTGACATCTCAGAAATTAGCTCCCTCAGAGCAGCAGAGTGCATCAATAAGAACAAATCAACTGGATCATGTTTACTTTGCTTTATGCACTCTGCTGCAGTTGGGCCATAGGTCACAAAATCTGGAATCTTGGATGCAGCCGATCGTTTTGATCTTTTAAAAACCCTGTACCTATTTTGGGTAGAGATGTTTTCGGTTTTTTTGTGGTGTTATGGGGTCTCCTTTTCCTCAGGGCGTCTCCTTTTTGGGCTGGTCACTGTGGGAGACTCGCGAAGATATGGCCGGGGTGGTGAGTTTGCTTCAACACCGACTGCTGCAGGAGTGGGAGGTGGGGGGGGGGGCACACCAGTTGGTTCTCATGGACATCTGACATCATCCTCCAGACAGTTCACCTCTGCATTGCCGTTCAATAGTCTACCTGGTAAAATGGTGCGTTTCACCCTGGTACTCCTTATTCCCTATCTGAGCCATCGCTGTCACAGTCACTTTCAGTTGCCTCTTTTTCAAGTGTAGGAATGATGGTGATGCTGGACACCGCACTTGGGGTGTTACGTAGGTCTAGGAGGTCCAACACATCTGATAGTTTTAAACTGTGTAAGAAAAAAAAACAAATAACAAGGATTAGCAACCAAAACCTGTGTTTTCAGTTGAAACACTGTTATACCACTGGTCACAATTGTGACCATTAACAAATTTATACCTCTTATGAGCAAAATATATATGTAGGAGTATATTCTCAAAATATATCAGTAGTAGAGCCTTTAAAGGATATATGTACAAAATATAGTTTTATCTGTTAATTTTGCTTACTTCCTTTTGTAGAAGTCTGAGGAAAACTTCTTCCAGAAGTGCAAGCGGGAAGTAAACTGATTTGGTCATGTGACCTTTCACACTAGTCACATGGCATTGATAAATTTGAATAAAAACAATATTTTTTTTTCATTTAAAAGTTAAATTTCTTGCCCAAAGTCAACAACACTTTCAGAGTTTTTTAGCAACTTTTTTTTTACTTTTTTAACAACGCTTCCAGAAATAAAAAAACATGCGGTCACAATTGTGACTGGTGGGATTAAACAGGTTAATGGTTGAGGGGGCATATACCAGGCCAGTAAATCAGAAATGTATGTAGGAGCAAGATGTTTAAGGCTTTAAAAGTGAGCAATAACATTTTAAAATCAATTCGAAATATAACAGGGATCCAGTGTATGGAGGCATTTGTGATATTGGGTTATACAAATAAAATTGACTTGACTTGTTCTATAGCATCTTTTGGCATGTACGAAGAGTTCACCTTGTAATGCTCTTACTCGATTTCTTGCATTGTTTTCCTCAGAAATCTGTTAAAAATAAATTTTCTTAATTTACCACTAAGCACTTAAGAGTAAGATGACACCTGATTTTACGTAATGATAAAACAACGTTTAAGTCTTCATTCTTGTATCTCAGATGTCAAAAGATTGATGGGAACATTGTCCCCTTCTACACCTGCATTCACCTGCAGCTGCAGTGTCTACATTGGGATCCAGTCCACCGATCATAAGCTCTGCCCTTTTCCCAGTGCACCAATCACAGCTGTGCAACCGCTGCTAGCCATCATAACCTCGGACAGCCCTCTTGTTAGAGTACAATCATGTTAGTTAATAATCTCTCGCATTGCTTATTTGGTTCCAATAACACGTGTTGGGCTGCTATCTATGTACCTGTCAGTTTCCCTGTGCTTGTCCTTGACTTTTCCTGTTTCTCTACCACTGAAGCACTACTATGTCCCCCTTTGCAAAGAAAAAAAGCAAGACCACATTTTTTGCTTCATTTTATTTTCTTAACAGGAAAAATTAATCTATTTAAGGCTTGTTGTTCTTTCAATGATAAAAACAAAGCCTTCCAGAGAAGCTCTTTCACTTGGGTGAAACAAAACTAGACCCCTGTCTTTTCCTTTTGGAGTCATCTGCGTCTCATATTCGGAGACACATGTCTCAGAGCATGTTTCAGAACATGAGACCCGTGCAGTTCAGAATTGATTTTAAGGTTCTCCTGTTTGTTTATAAAGCCCTAAATGGGCTGCCGCCCTCCTATATCGCAGACCTTTTAACCCTCTATTCCACCTCCAGGCCCCACAGGTCGGCTGACTTGGGACCCCCGGCTGTTCTGCGATCTAAACTTTAGCTCAGGGGTGACCGCGCCTTTGCGGTTGCAGCCGCTAGACTGTGGAACAGCATTCCCCTCCCTATAAGCTCTTCCACCTCCATTGACTCTTTTAAGTCCCAGCTCAAAACTTACTTTTATTCTCTAACCTTTGACTCCTCCTGATGCGGCTGATTTCTGGCTTGTGCCTATGTCCATGTGTTGTTTATTCGTGCCTACGAGCTATGTGCCTTGTTGTTTATGTCGTGTTTCTTGTATTTGTGTTTTAGCTACCTGCTCTGGTCTGTGCAGGACTTTGGTTAACGTGGGTTGTTTTTAAATGTGCTTTGTAAATAAATTTGACCGGACTTGATATTCTCATTTGATTTCCATATTCAAGAACACTGGTAAATCGTACACAATATGGAGTGTTGGAGTTTCTTCCAAGGGACATTGTTTTCACAGAAAATTTTATTTTTTTCCACTTTACCAGTGCTTGTACGCAAGTGCTATCCACTGCTATGACATTTACATGTGATCCATCATAAATAACAGTATTGCGGCTATGTGAATCCCAATGATTTTCTTTATATTATACAGATGAAGTTGCTGCGACTGGCTAGTTTTGCAGACAATGACTTTGCATGGTCTTACATTCTCAGGGTCTTCATCTTTAGCATTTCTAATTGTCATATTCTAAACTGTTACACTGTCTCCGCTATCATTTAAACTGTGTCTGGTGTATGGTTTACCAGTATGATTCATATTACATATTACTATGCAGTTTTATATTTGCCTTGCTCCTGTCATTTCCTGGGAGGCAGGGCTGACCACTAGGCTGTTTCTCAATCTTATTAGAGGAAAACAATTTTCACCATTTACTTCTGTTTATGAACATTTGCACTTTTCACTTTTCTTCAGCTAACTTTATGACACAATAACTCCCCTCTTAAACAGTTTTTTCAGCAATCCCTTTAATATTTAATAGGGCAGATTTGCCAGCCATGGGGCTGAGCACTTAATGCCAGCACACACCACCTCAGAACCAGAGTGGCGAGTAAATGACCCGAGTCAAGTGCCACCTGTAACACACACTAGAAGCAACAGCTGATATCCGTCAAGTATAAAAAGGTGGTGTATTTAGCCCTGCTCTGCAAAACCAGCAAACACCTTTTTCCCATGGAAAAACCGAGTTTGTGGGAGTGCTGATAGCTGAGAATAGAACAGTGTCCTGAGACTCGCTTCAACTCCAGGCTAGATGCTGCTGGTGTGGCAGGTTTAGATTAAAATGAATAGGAGCTTCCTTCTTGGTTCTTGTCTGCCGGTGCCTGTGTGCGGTGGCCTTCAGTTGGTCACCTTACTTCGAGATTAAATATGTACTTTGCATATAAGCAACATAAACCTACTAACAATTTAATCCTATTCTGACTGACTGATGTCTGCTCGAAACAGATTTAGTGGCCTTGGCTCTTAACAGGTCAGTAATTTTAGAGCATTTCACTTTCGTTTTTTGATTCTCTCCCCCTCTTCCTTTCTCCTTTTCTCTTTATTGCTCTCGATTTTTTAGTCAATGTGGCTGGCAGTGACACTGCAGCAAATTACACCGATACTGTCTTGGTTGCAACCAGGTCTGATTGATGCTGATGATGTTCGACCAATCAAGTTCTACGACAAGCGAGGGATAAACCAATAGGTGCCTGAGCTCACTAACCTGGACCCCTATTATTCCCACCCCAACCCCTGCTCAGTTCTAACTGAATACTGACTGACTTCATCTGTCTTTTATTAAAATCTATATGACCCACATTGTTCATCTTTTATATCACATTTTGGGACACAGCTGTGGGCAGGCCAAATCTTTTACAAAGCAGGCAGTCCCATCAGGAATTGTTCTGATTTTTAATGGCTAATCTTGGCATGCACACAAACACATAGCTACAAAGACACACACACACACACACACACACACACACACACACACACACACACACACACACACACACAGATCAAATAGTCACACATGTCGTCCAACAGAAGGTTAGGTAAAGAGTGCCTAGTGGCTAGACTAGAGAGTGGGAGGTTCATTCTCTGTCTTTCAAGAGGAATTATCAAGTACAGGTCATCCCATAAATTCTCACACAGTCTTACAACTTGTCTGCTCAACGTGTTTGATGTGTTCATATTTTCAGTCATTATCAAAGGAAGTCAGTGTGCTGTAGGTGTTCCTCTCTGGACTTGAAAGACTAAACAAACACACACTAGAGACAAGCTGATATTAGCGAGGCGCTTGCCAAAGAAGTATCATAACATTTGGGAAAGTTAAGGAGGGGTTTTACTCCTTACGCACGCCTCTGAAACAAAGGCATCCTTATACAGTTTGAACTGAAGTTACTTTCGTATGCGCACATATGTTGAAAATTGGTTTCTCTTTTTTTTCCCCCCTCTTTCCATACTGAAAAGTTATTGCTTCCCCATATGCTCTGGTATATGTAGATCCACAGCTGTGCCTTGTCTTGTGTATGTATATATGTGGTATTTGCATGTGTGCACATACGTCTGTGTGCGTGTGTGTGTGTCTATGTGTGTGTATGTGCATATGTTTACTTGGCAATCTAAGCCACAGAATAAATTACTAATCATTATGTTGTCTAAAATTCAATCTAGAAATTATACACATCAAAAAAACGTTACACACACCAGAATAACAGCTCCCCCCCAAGCTGTCATCAAGGTGAATGATAGATAATATATCTGAATTTTGATATGCCAATTTCCAAATGTTTTGACTTTTTTACAGGAGTTATTACTCTCTCGGGAAATAATGTCTAACCAGAGAGTGGAGTGGAGCGAACCCAAAGCCAAAAAGTAAATTGAAAAAGAAAGAATTACAGGGTAATTTCCAGCAACCTATAAAGTGAAGACTTTTGTACCTGATCCCAATTATATCTGTCCTAGCACCACCAGTAAGACCACGGTGAACTGCCAAAATAAAGAAGGGGGGAAAAAATACAAAATGCCTCATTAAGATATGGGGGCAGCCAGAGCAGCTGAACCTTGGAGCAACTCTCCTGGAGGACTGCAACTCCGTTCTTCCGCAAGAAACTCCCATCGTTTGGTGTTTTGATGATGGCAGTGCAAAAAGCTGCCTCAGGGTTTGCCCCCTACTTGCTCATTCAGATTGGGATTTTATGACTAGCATGGCCATATTTGAATATGGCTTGCATCACGCCCTGTGTGTGGCTGGACACGTTTTCATGCAGTCTTACGGTGGCCCTGAAGTGCAAATCACAACGACAAATAGGAAAATGCAACAACAAACCAAAACACACAATGGCATATAGGAAATCCTAGTGGCAAATAGGAAAACACAACTCAAAACACAACGGCAAACAGGAAAACACAATGGCAAATAACAACACAACAACAAATTGCAAATCAAATTAACGAAAGAGAAAACGACAAATCAGAAATGACAATGGCAGAACGGTTCAGATCAATGATTTGCAACAAGACTGGATGCAACTTGCAATTTGCCAGGGTTGTATCAAACTCTGTTTCCCCGTCGAGATCTGCTGCTATCGGTTACGATTAGGTTAAGGTAAACGTTAGGGTTAGGTTGCGGTTAGGTTAATCTAGGCGTTAGATTAAGGTTGAGGTTAGGTTGAGGATAATGGTTAAGGTTAATCAAGCATCCTGGGGCCTCATGTATCAATCGTTACTATGGGTAAATTTGTTCTTACACACCCATGGGAGTTTTTTTTAGCCCTGAAGGTTGTCTCAGAGACCAGTGTAGAACCTGGATAACCCCTGAATTTAGACACTGACTGGCTACCACTGATGTCTTTGCAGGCCTGGGTGATTGGTCGTTGCAAGAGGTAGACGATAGATGTTAGGATGAAGGAATTACAAATAACCACCATGCTTTGCTACTGTCTGTCAGACAATCTTAAGGGCTAAAAAATTCCATGGGTGTGTAAAAACAAATTTGCCCATTGTAACGATTGATACGTGAGGCCCCTGGTGTTTTAGGCTAGGGGGAGACAGATCTCGACAGGGAAACAAGAGTTCGATACAACACCGACAGTCACTGAACTAACAACTGCAGGGAGAAGGTGTATTTTCAGAGCAACGGGCCTTCAGAGCAATGGGTGTTTGTTTTGGGGATAACCGGCTGACGGACAAATTGGCTTTCGGTCCAGTTGGACACTTTTTGGATTATTGGGGTTTTGGAATAATAGGCCGTCGGAACAATGGCATAGCACCACCATAACCTCATATGTATATCCTGCATCAAAATAATCTGATATCGTCGGTAGCGCTCATGTTGACATGTGAGAGCAGCAGGTAAACACAGTCCGGGTGTTGCACCGAATTCTATGACCCGTCAGATTATGGCCCCTGCTCTTAAAAATGCACTATTCCGGCTATCCCCCCAGATGCTAATCCAAATTTTAACCATGTCTTTTCTGCTAAATTTAACTGCATCGATCTGAGTGCCATAGTCTGTCTGAAATAGCGTGCTTTAAAAGCAGGGTCACATAATCTGATTTTGGTGTAACACCAGAATCGCTTCATATTTCAAGTGTAAAATTCGTCCAGTCATTGACGAACCTTGTCGATAGGTAATGGCAGACTGGCCATCTAGAGCACCAGGAGTTTTCCCGGTGGACCGCTTGACAATTGGGGTCGATGCAACGCAAAATAATAACCCCAGCCCCCACTTAAATAAAAATACCCAAGTGCTGTGTGTCTGACTGACCCAGGCAAGTGGGCTGCCGGCCCACTATTAATTCTGCCAGTCTCTCTCTCCCAGCCAACTACTTTTGGTCCAGTCCATTCTAACATTTCCTGGGCCCCGTCCCTTTCCCGACTCTTTTAAGTGGCGACATTTGGATAAATAGTGGAGTGGAGCAAGATGTACAAACAAAAAGAAAAAAAAACGTAAAGGTGGTTAAAACTGTTTCTTTTACTGGTCAGATGATTCCAGAGATTCTTGTCACCTTACTGCCAGTGCCATTGTGCCAAAATGTGCTCCTTCTAGGCAGCCTCCTCCTAAAAGCAACACGTCCCCCTTGTTCTATTTTACATCTATTTTGCTCAAGTTATTGTTATAAATATTGTTCGGTAATCTTGTTTACATAAAGCGTGGCGTGGTTTGTGTGGGTGGTGGTGTATCGCTGGGGGGGGGGGCTGAGTCAAAAAGTCCAGGGCCATTTTTTCCTTCCCAGTCCGCCCCTGTTGATAGGCACCCACCTTCGCCGGTCGGAGTTCATGCCATTGTGATTTCCAGTTTGTGGTTGTATTGTCTGTTTTGTCGTCGTGGTTTCTGTTTTGCCGTTGTGATTTCCAATTTGTCGTTGTGTTTTCTCTTACATTAATCTGAGTTGCAATTTGTCGTTTTGTTTTATTTGCCGTTGTGTTTTCCTATTTCTCAAGCTTGAGAAAGGGGTGCACTTTCAGTTGGATGGCTACCATTTAAATTACATGATCAGAGAACAAGAAGGGGGGAGGTGTGGCGCTATATGTAGACAAAGACCTCAATCACAAGGTAATTGAAAACGTGTTTACAACTGTTGATGATATAATGGAAATGCATTATCATAGGAATTCGCATGGAAAAGAGGGAAAATATAATCGTTAGTTGTGTGTACAGAGCACCTGGAGCCAGCATTGAATTTTTAAGAAAGAAATGTCAGATCAGAAGGTAACGTTTATTTGTGGGGACTTTAATATAGATTTGCTGAATCCCAACAAGCACAAATTGACTGATGATTTTATTGACTCAATGTACAGCACGAGTCTCTAACCAACAATCAGTAAACCCGGTAGAATAACTTCACACTGTGCTACTCTAATAAACAACATAATCTCAAATAATATGGACAATAATATCGTGAGTGGGTTGCTGACAAATGACATAAGTGACCATCTGCCAGTTTTTGTGACCTATGGATGTGATTATATGAAGGCTAAAGGAGACAATATGAACAAACATAGAAGAGTTAGAACAGAGGAAGCCTTAGATGCATTTAAATATGATTTATTAATGCAAGACTGGAGCATAGTACATGAGGAAAATGACATTGACAGAGCCTATGACACATTTCTCAGTGTATTTTTAACACTATATGAAAAAACTGCCCCATAAAACAATACAACAGGAAGCAAAACTATGAGAGCAAACCGTGGATTACAAAAGGACTGCAAAATGCCTGTAAATAAAAAGAAAAGAGAACACTCTTTATAGACGGATGAGAAAAAGAGAACAAATCTTTCTGACCAAGGCACTTTGTGTAATTAAAAATGTCTTAATTGAAACTTGGACATATCCAAAAAGGACCTAAAAATGCCCACGTGTACACTATGCCCTGAAGAAGGCCCAAGCCGCTACGCACGGGCATTTTTAGGTCCTTTTTGGATATGTCCAAGTTTCAATTAAGACATTTTTAATTACACGGAGTGCCTTGGTCAGAGAGATTTGTTCTCTTTTTCTCGTCTGAAACCACTAACCTTGGACCAAAGAGCACCCAACAAATATATTACTTAACTACAGAGAGGACTGACCACGCCACTGACTCCAAACATTATAGACAGTTCTTGAAATGTAGAACAGTGGAGGCAGAAAATAGATACAAAATATATAAAAATAAGTTAAATAATATTCTGAGATTGAGCAAGAAGGAACATTATACAAACCCCAATTCCAATGAAGTTGGGACGTTGTGTAAAACATAAATAAAAACAGAATACAATGATTTGCAAATCCTTTTCGACCTATATTCAATTGAATACACCACGAAGGCAAGATATTCAATGTTCAAACTGATAAACTTTGTCTTTTTGCAAATATTCACTCATTTTGAATTTGATGCCTGCAACACGTTCCAAAAAAGCTGGAACAGGGGCATGTTCACCACTGTGTTCCATCACCTTTCCTTTTAACAACACTCAATAAGCATTTGGGAACTGAGGACACTAATTGTTGAAGCTTTGTAGGTGGAATTCTTTCCCATTCTTGCTTGATGTACGACTCCAGCTGCTAAATAGTCCGGGGTCTCTGTTGTCGTATTTTGCGCTTCATAATGCGCCACACATTTTCAATGGGAGACAGGTCTGGACTGCAAACAGGCCAGTCTAGTACCCGCACTCTTTTACTACGAAGCCACGCTGTTGTAACACATGCAGAATGTGGCTTGGCATTGTCTTGCTGAAATAAGCAGGGACGTCCCTGAAAAAGACGTTGCTTGGATGGCAGCATATGTTGCTCCAAAACCTGTATGTACCTTTCAGCATTAATGGTGCCTTCACAGATGTGCAAGTTACCCATGATGCCATGGGCACTAACACACCCCCATACCATCACAGATGCTGGCTTTTGAACTTTGCGCTGATAACAATCTGGATGGTTCTTTTCCTCTTTAGCCCGGAGGACACGACATCCATGATTTCCAAAAACAATTTGAAATGTGGACTCGTCAGACCACAGCACACTTTTCCACTTTGCGTCAGTCCATCGCAGATGAGCTCGGGCCCAGAGAAGCCGGCGGCGTTTCTGAGTGTTGTTGATATATGGCTTTCTCTTTGCATGGTGGAGTTTTAACTTGCACTTGTAGATGTAGCGACGAACTGTGTTAACTGACAATGGTTTTCCAAAGTGTTCCTGAGCCCACGTGGTAATATCCTTTACAGAATGATGTCGGTTTTTAATGCAGTGCCGCCTAAGGGATCAAAGGTCACGGGCATTCAATGTTAGTTTTCGGCCTTGCCACTTATGTGTAGAGATTTCTCCGGATTCTCTGAATCTTTTGATGATATTATGGACTGTAGATGATGAAATCCCCAAATTCCTTGCAATTGTACGTTGAGAAATGTTGTTCTTAAACTGTTGGACTATTTGCTCACGCAGTTGTTCACAAAGTGGTGAACCTGGCCCCATCCTTGCTTGTGAACGACTGAGCCTTTGGGGATGCTCCTTTTATACCCAATCATGACACTCACCTGTTTCCAGTTAACCTGTTCACCTGTGGAATGTTCCAAACAGGTGTTTTTTGAGCATTCCTTAACTTTCCCAGTCTTTTGTTGCCCCTGTCCCAGCTTCTTTCGAATGTGTTGCAGGCATCAAATTCAAAATTAGTGAATATTTGCAAAAAACAATAAAGTTTATCAGTTTGAACATTAAATATCTTGTCTTTGTACTGTATTCAATTGAATATAGGTCGAAAAGGATTTGCAAATCATTGTATTCTGTTTTTATTCATGTTTTACACAATGTCCCAACTTCATTGGAATTGGGGTTTGTAACAAGAAATTAGAGCATAACAAACATAACATCAAGGGGACATGGAAAGTATTAAACAGCATTATTAGGAATGGATCAACAAGCACAAATTACCCTCAGTATTTCATGGACAATGATCAAACCATAAACAGTATGAATGATGTGGTGACTGGGTTTAGCAATTTCTTTGTAAATGTGGGACCAAAGCTTGCAGCAGGAATTGATGACTCATATCCTAATAATGTGGGTGGCATTGATGATCATGGAGACAGAATTCAAAACGCAATCTTTCTGAAAGCTGTCGAAGGAAAGGAAATCATTGATATTGTTAACAAGAGTAAGAACCAATCAACGACTGACTGGAATGGAATTGATATGTCTCTAATTAACAAAGTTGTTGATGGTATTGTAAACCCACCAACTTACATCTGCAATCTCTTTCAAAACTGGTACATTTCCATACAAAATAAAAGTGTCCAAAGTCATCCCACTTTATAAAGAGGGGGATAGACATCAGTTTACCAATTACAGGCCTGTTTCATTACTTTCAGTTTTCTAAGATTTTGGAAAAACTATGCTGAAAGGCTGGATAAATTTATTGAGAAACACAAACTGATGTCAGACAGTCAGTATGGGTTCCGATCAAACAGATCAACATCTATGGCATTACTGGAGTTGATGGAAGATATATGTAACTAGCTGTATTGATAACAAGAAGTATGCAGTGGGTGTATTTATAGATTTGAAAAAAGCCTTTGATATAATTGACCATGAAATACTACTTAACAAAATGATCAAGTACAGTATCAGAGGGGTGGGGCTAAACTGGCTGAAAAGCTACACGGGAAACAGATGACAATTTGTACAGATAAGTGATTACAAATCAAGATGCATGGATATTACTTGTGGTGTCCCCCAGGGGTCAGTATTAGGCCCTAAATTATTAATTTTGTATATCAACGACATATGTAAGGTATCAAATCTATTGAAATTCTATTTGCAGATGACACAACAATTTTATGTTCTGGGGTGAACTTACAGGAGCTTTTGGAGTTGATCACAGCTGAAATGAAAAAGTTAAAAATGTGGTTTGACAGAAACAAATTATCTTTAAATCTGAACAAAACCAAGTTTATGTTATTTGGAAATCACAAAACAGACAAAGTAGAAATAATGATCGACAATATAAACATTGAAAGCGTATAAATGTCTGGGTGTGGTTCTTGACAGCAAGATCTGCTGGAAATCTCATATAAGATTTGTGAGAACAAAAATGCCAAGGAGCATTGGAGTGCTGGGAAAGACGAGGCACATTCTGGATCATAAAACTTTGTACTTACTGTATTGTTCACTTGTACTGCCATATTTGAATTAGTGATTGGAGGTATGAGGGAATACTTACAAAATCAACATACAACCACTGTGTACTGCAAAAAAAAGGGGCAATAAGGATAGTGAACAATGTAGGATATCAGGAACCGCCAACAAACTTTTTAAATTCAAGGGCCATGAAGTTCATGGACCTTGTAGAATACAAGACTGCACAAATGTTGTACAAAGCAAAAAATAATCTACTTCCTGGCAACATACAACAACTGCTCTTAGATAGAGAGGATGGGTATAATTTAAGAGGAGTATTGAAATTTAAAAAACAAAGTATTTGCACCACTTGCAAAAGCATGTGTATTTCTTACTGTGGAGTTAGCCTGTGGAATGGTTTAGATCAAGAACCCAAAGAAAGCACACGTTTAAATCATTTCAAAAAAAGGTACCAAAAATTGTTTTAAGGGTATGGGGATGAGGAGGAGGCCTTGCTTCTCTCATGACAATGATACCTTGGTGGATGCTATTATTGTTTTTCCTCATTATTGTTTTTGTTGTTGGGGATTTTTTTCCCTCCCCCCCCCCCCCCCCAGTATGTTATTGCTGTCTCGGTTCTTTTTCTAACGGGACGCCATTATTATTGCTTTTATTATCTGGGTTTCTTTTTCGCTTGTTTTTGGTATTTTTTATTGCTTTAATTCCTTTGCTTACACACACACACACACGCACGCACACACACAAACTAATTTCATTTTTTCATTATTTTTCTTATTTTTATTCCATTTTTAATTTCCATCATTACTATTGTTTTGTTTTGTTTTACTCATTGACAAGGTAAGTCATTGAGTGAGGCATACTCTGATGTGTAAAAAAAAATCTTATTAATAATGAGATTGTATAGATTGAGCATCAGAGAGGGGGCAGGATATTATAAGTAGAAACTTCCTCCTGCTCCTTTTCGAACATGTAATGTTTGTTTGTTTGCTGTGTTTAAAATAATTACATTTGCTTTCTATGTTTGAAATAAAAACCTACCTACCTATTTGCCGTTGTGTTTTGCGAGTTGTTGCTGAGATTTCCTATTTGCCGTTGTGTTTTGTGAGTTGTCGTGTTCTCTTATTTGTGGTTATGATTTGCACTTCAGGGCCTCTGTACATACTGTAAATCACCACGCCATGATAATGTTCAAAATTAATTCATTGTAGCGGACTGTATGGGCACAATTCACAATAATTGGTAGACACAGGCTCTTTAAGGAAGGGTTTCCGGGTTGAGAGGGCGGAGCGAGGACTAACTGAGTTGGAGCAGCGCCATGTTGCTCGGGCTGTTGGTTTTGTATAGACGGGTTTCTTGTTTACCAACATTACTGGGTGCGTGCGCAGCCAGGGGGCAAAACCGCTTTGGTAGCTCTCAAAAGATTATGTCAACAATGAAAATGTTCAACATTCCAAAGGGCTCACATGCCCGTCCTTTTGGTAGTTTGTGAAGTTTATTGCGTAACAACTGCGCGTCATCTCTGCTGTATCTGGGCTCTGTCTTGGTTAAAATCTCTGCGCTGTAGCTGCTTTCTGCCCCCTAGTTGCGCACGCATCTCTGTGATGACGTTGCACGGAAACCCTCCTATAGAGAAAATAAAAGACATATGCATTCGTGTAGTCAATGAGAGAAATTGTCCGTCTCTACTTTCCGGCAATTCCGACATTGCTGGGACGGTTCTTGAGACAACTCTTCGTGAACATGATGACTAATGCAGTTTCTCTCAAGCTGCCGGAGTTCTGGGAGGAGTCAGCCTCGGCTTGGTTCGACCAAAAAGAAGCACAGTTCGCATTGCGGGAAACACGGCGGACGCCACAAAATACTATTATGTGGTGTCGGCTCTCGGCAGTTCAACAGCAGCCAGAGCACATTTCAGTAGATCGCCTCAAACCAGCGCACCTAGACTTGACCAAACCTGTTGGACTTGCCCAGCCCCCATGGCGGGGGCGCCCTCCTACCCTGCCCCCACCCCCCAACAAGGCCCCTAAGGTTCCTCCACCAACCGCCCTACCCCCACGCTGCCACAGGGTCATTAAGGCCCCTCCTGTAGGCACCCCGGCCTCCGCACCTGTCCGGCGAAGCCGTTGCGGCCGGGCCATCCGCTCCCCTCCACGCTGACTTTTTTTTACAATGGTCAATTCTGGGGGGACGTATGTAGCGGACTGCATGGGCACAATTCACCATAATTGGTAGACACGGGCCCTTTAAGAACAGTTTCTGGGTTGAGAGGGCGGAGCGAGGACTAGACGAGTTGGGGCAGCGCCATGTTGTTCGGGCTGTTGGTTTTGTTTAGAGAAAATAAAAGACCCACGCGTTTGTGTAGTCGATGAGAGAAATTGTCCGTCTCTACTTTCCTGCAGTTCCTACATCATACTGTTTGACATTTACCTTGCCCTCCAAGGTGTGCAGTAGACCTAAACCATATCTGGATAATTGCCCCCCATCTTATAACAACACGGTCAGGTATTTTTCTCCACATGTTCTCCACATAAGAAACAAGTACTCGGGCTATTGGACATTTTTGGTGATTCATCTATACTCATCATTGTTAGGAAAAGGGAGAAGGGTCTTGTATGGGTATCCAGACATCCATGGACCAATGCCTGTATTTGCAATTTCCCCCTCACAAAACAAAGAGTTTGCGTGCTGCAAATGACCCATGATATCTTCCTTTATCAAATTCTTGATTGCCTGTCCTCGTTCAAAATCTTCTCGCTTTGGACTGAAATCAGCAGTCAGCTGTTTCGCAAATGCTCGGCTACCTTCTGAGTGGAGTTTGGATGCTCCCCCCGTGTCTCCTCCCACGGGCCGAAGACATACATGTTAGGCGAATTACCCATAAGTGTAAATAACGTGGTAGCAACCGTGTGTGTGAGACCTGTACACACTTAACAACGGCGTCTTTAGGGACAACTGAGCTCTGAACTGAGTTATGTAAAGCAGTGGGCCCATAAAATCACCACAATGAAGCTGGTGAATAATATATAACAACTGGTATATATGATGCAGAAACTATGAAAATAAGACCCAGGTTGTAAAAACAAGTGAACTATCTTTTAAGCGAAGGCATTCTGACCCCATTGGACAAGGTAATTACTCATTTTTTATGACTACTTGTCCGCAAAATGTCTCCAATATGGTTACGGCATTTGGGGCTTTAGATCCATGAGACGTAGTAGAGGTTGTTAAAGCACTATCAGAAAGGCATAAACTGTACTGGCCATTTTCTAATCTCCCTCCCCCTCTGAAAAAGTCTGAAAAAAAGCCAAGCAGCTGACTCAGTTTTTATTAATTGAAACAATGTCTACAACATCCTCCAATCAAGCTCTAAACCACAACACAACGCTACAACGGCTCCAATCAAAGCAACGAATGAGTTCCTGTTGACACACGGCCAAATCCTTTCATGGATTGTTATTATTCTTGAGAGCAGCATGTGCCGTTTTCAAAACTGTTCATCATGGCATCCTTTATATATAACATATAGAATACATCACTGGCCCACAACTAAGAGAAATCAATTTGTCACTCTAACTAGCAATGCCTCTGCTTGCTCTAAATAGTCTGTTTTGGCATGTAACAGAGTTCCCCTTGTAATGCCCTTATTCAATGTTTTGCGTTGTTTTCCATCCATCCGTCCATCCATCCATTGTTTTAACCGCTTATCCTGCTCTCAGGGTCGTGGGGATGCTGGAGCCTATTCCAGCAGTCATTGGGCGGCAGGTGGGGAGACACCCTGGACAGGCCGCCAGGCCATCACAGGGCCCACACATACACACCCACACACACACACCCACACACACACACACACACACCCCTTCATTCCTAGGGACAAGTTAGTACGGCCAATTCCCCTGTCTTACATGTCTTTGGACTGTGGGAGGAAACCGGAGCCCCTGGAGGAAACCCACGCAGACATGTGGAGAACATGCAAACTCCACAGAGGATGACCCAGGATGACCCACCAAGGTTGGACTACCCTGGGGCTCGAACCCAGGACCTTCCTGCTGTGCGGTGACCGTGCTAACCACTGCGCCACCGTGCGTCCCTCAGAAATCTATTGAAAAGGCATTTTCTTAATTTACCACAAAGGACGCAAGAGTCACATTGTCCCCCTCTACACCTGCATTCATCTGCATCTTCAGTGTCCGCATTGGGATCCAATCGACCGATTATAAGCTCCGCCCTTTCCCCAATGCACCAATCAGAGCTGTGCAACCACTGCTAGCCATCATAACCTCGGTCAGCAATCATTATGCTGAAGTTGTTGTAGCGTAATCATGATGATAATCTCACATATTGCTTGCATGGGACCTAGGGGTGGAACGATATGAGCATTACATGTCACGCTTATCCTGGCCAAAATAATTGCGATTCATGATATTATCCCGATAATCATCAAAATATGCTTAAAACTCCAGAAATGGCATCAAAACATACTGAAATCACTACCTTACATTTTGTTAAAACACATTTTTTATTGCATCACAGATATGACACAAATGTTTTGGCTGGACTGGCCAGCGGAACCGGATTGGGCCACTGGATCAGTAGACCAACAATGGTTCCAGCCAGCGGCGACCAACGACGTCATTGAAGTTACACGATTGATTCCGGCTCCCCCACAACCCAGCACTGGATTAAGCAGGTTTAAATAATGGATGGACTGATTATTAGTATATTGACTGGCAATATACACTCACCGGCCACTTTATTAGGCACACCTGTCCAACTGCTCGTTAACGCAAATTTCTAATCAGCCAATCACATGGCAGCAACTCAATGCATTTAGGCATGTAGACATGGTCAAGACGATCTGCTGCAGTTCAAACCGAGCATCAGAATGGGGAAGAAAGGTGATTTAAGTGACTTTGAACGTGGCATGGTTGTTGGTGCCAGACGGGCTGGTCTGAGTATTTCAGAAACTGCTGATCTACTGGGATTTTCACGCACAACCATCTCTGGGTTTACAGAGAATGGTCCGAAAAAGAGAAAATATCCAGTGAGCGGCAGTTCTGTGGGCGAAAATGCCTTGTTGATGCCAGAGGTCAGAGGAGAATGGCCAGACTGGTTTGAGCTGATAGAAAGGCAACGGTAACTCAAATAACCACTCATTACAACCGAGGTATGCAGAAGAGCATCTCTGAACGCACAACACGTCGAACCTTGAGGCAGATGGGCTACAGCAGCAGAAGGCCACACCGGGTGCCACTCCTGTCAACTAAGAACAGGAAACTGAGGCTACAATTCGCAGAGGCTCACCAAAATTGGACAATAGAAGATTGGAAAAACGTTGCCTGGTCTGATGAGTCTCAATTTCTGCTGCGACATTCAGATGGTAGGGTCAGAATTTGGCGTCAACAACATGAAAGCATGGATCCATCCTGCCTTGTATCAATGGTTCAGGCTGGTGGTGGTGGTGTAATGGTGCGGGGGATATTTTCTTGGCACACTTTGGGCCCCTTAGTACCAATTGAGCATCGTGTCAACGCCACAGCCTACCTGAGTATTGTTGCTGACCATGTCCATCCCTTTATGACCACAGTGTTCCCATCTTCTGATGGCTACTTCCAGCAGGATAACGTGCCATGTCATAAAGCTTGAATCATCTCAGACTGGTTTCTTGAACATGACAATGAGTTCACTGTACTCAAATGGCCTCCACAGTCACCAGATCTCAATCCAATAGAGCACCTTTGGGATGTGGTGGACCGGGAGATTCGCATCATGGATGTGCAGCCGACAAATCTGCAGCAACTGCGTGATGCTATCATGTCAATATGGACCAAACTCTCTGAGGAATGTTTCCAGTACCTTGTTGAATCTATGCCACGAAGGATTAAGGCAGTTCTGAAGGCAAAAGGGGGTCCAACCCGGTACTAGCAAGGTGTACCTAATAAAGTGGCCAGTGAGTGTATTATAACCTTGCGATCTGTATGTTATGGATTATTTGAAGTAGAGGTGCCTGGAATTTTGTTCATCTGTCAAAAACATTGTCCTTCCTATTGCCTCTCACTTCTATGCCATTTTTCCTTTTACATCACAGTGGTTATAAAAACCATTGCTATGGGCCTTTGAATCCTCATGACAGAAAGCACAATGAATGTGTAATGACTTATTCATAACCAGGATGAAAAAAAAGAAATGGGAGAATGCAAACATTTCACTTCAGGAAGTGGGGTAAATGGTGACTGTTAAGAAAGGATGAATAATGCATCCAGGGGAGAAATAAAAAATACATTGCCAGAAAAAACAAATATATTACTGAGAATTATCTCCCCTTCTTTTCTGTGCTTGTTGCCTCTGATCTTATTTTTTGACACAGATTATAACTACTGCATTTAAAATACAGGTCACTAAAAGCTTTTCGGGCTGGGAGTATAAACTTTTTGCAGGAGAGTAAATGGCAACATAGTTTATGTTTAACCTACAATAACCTACACTTACTAGCCTTGTTTTCATTTTAACTGCATGACATGTTAAAGAATTTAACTCATTATTGATAATCCCAATCACAGATGGCTGTTTGCTTTGCCTTATTATTGCATTTCTTTGTCAGTTAATGGGCCTTTAGCCAAGAACCAGGCACCTTTAAGTACATCATCTGAAGGGTTTTAATCTAAGTGCCAGAGGTCAAATGTTTTCACATCAATTCTCAATTCAGCTGACAACCGAGGCAGCAAAGTTAGAATTGGGGTGAAAAGATCCCTGTCTGTGTTTGCACCGGTCAAAAAAACTATTGCAACCTTTGTTTCAATATGGAGACATGAAAGAAAACTTTATCTGAAGCAGAAGTTAAGAGAATCTATCCGCCTCTTATCTCTATCCCTGGAGCTATACGCAAATTTAAATAGTCTCAGGTCTGAGGTGTGGGATCTGTTCCTTCATGTTACCATTTACCGTTTTAGGCCTTAGAAACTTCGACACATTTACTGCAACTGTAAATTAAGCTAACATTCCTTCCATCCATTATCCAAACTGCTTATCCTGCTCTCAGGGTCGCGGGGATGCTGCTTACCTTCCTTGATCCCCAAAAATAATGAGGAACTGAAAGTAAGAAGCGTAAAGTTGGTGGTGCGATTCCAGGTGTCCTGCTGATATTTCTGCGAATGGGGAACAACCGCACAAAGAAAAAGTGGAGGGATAAGAAATGAGCAAATTAGCAATTGAGTAGAGGGGAGACGATATGAATGCCAGGTTTGGCCAGCATGGAATAGCAGTGGTCTGACTATGCATTAAAACACTGGATGACTGGGTACAATATGGAAATTATTCTCTCCTTCTGTCATTTTTTTCCTCTGTCTTTTCTCTTCACTCCATGTTTCTCCTCCCTTATCTGCTCTTGCATCCTTTTTTTTAATCAATTCCCCGCCGCTTCCCTCCTCTTGCCCCTGCCTCCTCTTCTCCTCTCTCCTTTCCTTCTCTGCTCCCATCCTCTCTTTCTGAAGTTTTTATGCATGCTCTTCCTCAAGACACCCATTCTTTAAGTCTCCATCACCTCTTTGAGATGCCTCCACCTCTCTTTCTGTCTCCATAAGTGGAGTCATACTGTGCCCATACATCAGAGAGCCAGGCTGGGGTGGGAGGGTCAGAGGACCCAGACTAAAACGATGCCTTGTCACAAAGTTCTGACCAGCCGAGGTCTGATAACCTCCCTCACAGGCACATTTTTCTGCCATGTTGGTGCTAAACAAATCACTTGTTTGAAAGATCTGCTTGGCTATTTTTCAGATTTACTGAGTGAGCGGAGACAGATTTGAAGTGATAGGAGATATCATCTGGTAAGTGGCACAAAAGCAAATTACACGTTCGCTTTTGATTTATATAGGTCAACTTCTACCATGATTGCACTTCCTAAAAATGTGAGGTTTTCCTGAACAGGCACCACAGTTCTCAACTCGAAACATCGTTAAAAATCTGTTGAGAGAACCCAATTATCCAGGCAAGGTATGAAGATGTAAAGAATATTTCTGAGCTTCAAGAGCACTGCAGAAAAGAATGGAGACCTAAAGCAAGGATAGAAAGTCTCTAAGCTAGCTACAAGAAAAATGTTAGTTTTGATTCAACAAAAGGTGGCGTTACTCCTTTTAATTACTGATTGACTGAATATGCAAATGCTTGTATATGTCACATTTTCTGTTTCATTTACTGTTTCTGTTAAATCCAGCAACTAAAATAGTACTTTTACATGAAAATATGCATCAACAAAAAAAGAAGTTGGATTGAAGTTTGCACCATGCAGACTGAGGTACATTTTTTTCACTTAGGGATTCAGCAAAACATGCATGTTGGCCATGGCGTGCCCAGACTGTTGCATACAACTGTACATTTTGACAGAGAAATTGTTACATCACACTTTTCCACAGTGCACCCACAGAATTCTTTTCTGGTGTAATTTCAGTTGACGGTTAATTTGTAAAGAAATCTTGTCATATTAGACCGTGGCTTATTACTATGCAGATGACAAAGCCCTTCAACAAAGCATAATTGCTAAACGTCACACAACACTTTTATTTCTGCAGAGTCAGTTGTCAAAAGGAGCAATCACAAGTTAACCTTAAAAGAGATGGTATGATATGCATGAAGCAAAACATACAATTAAACAATATATTAATACTCTAGAGGTACATATTTTGTGTCAACGTGCATTTAATATTAGTCGGGCTGTGGCGGACACTAGGGGCTATGCCTCTCACCCAGCAGGGCTGTGAGCTGGGGGCGCGGTTTACGTTCCCGGGCTCTCTGGTGCAAGGTTGTTCCTGTTTCAGTTTGGTTTTGGAGCTGAGGAATAAAGTTCAAACTTGCCTTCGTCTCCTGTGTTTTTCGTCATCCTGCCACAGGGCCATATTTGCATTGCCTCCATTATAATCTAAACTGATTGATAACAATGCACCGGCAGTGATCCTCTATACACCTTATAGAGCACTCCTGACTTACATTATGCCATCTTAATCGATGACATGAATTCAGGCCTTTCACATGAGTCACATGTTGGTATTCTCACGGCTGCCATGCAAGATTACAAAGTAGAAGGTTGCCGCACACTCATAGCTACAAAGCAAAAATGTATCAATTTACCATTACCATGTGCGTTTTTCCTTTTTTGCCAAAACTTTGTAACACACCACCACATAGGCCGTTTGATCGTATACTATGGCTACTGTCAAGGTCCATGCCTCGGATGGGTTGGGTTTACAGGTTAGGATAACATGTGATTCCTACAGCTCTCTAACTTGTTTAACAGAGCATATGGACTGACCTTCTATGTATATGGCATTGAGGCCTCAGTGGATTAAGTGAGGCACAACACAGAAAGCGGCTCTACCACATATCAATAATGTATACAGATCAAAGATAGATTAAAAAAAAGGGCATATATATGTAGACTATAGTATAGTGCATTGCCAAACACAAACTGTAAGGAGCGAGAAGGTCTTAAACCTGAGTTGTTCTATCAATTATGGAGAGATATTCCAAATAGAGGCTGGAGTGGGTAAGTAATACGGGCAACAACAACTGCTCCCAAACACAGTTTTTCCTTAAAGTTCAAGAAACACATGATCAGTCTATATTACCTGTTGACATTTCTAAATCCTGTTGTTGTGTTTTGTTGTTGTGTCGTCATTCTTTTTCTATCTTCACAAAGCCTCTTGTTTTTAACTTGTGTGACTCACCATATGCTGTCCCAGATGTCAGTGTCGGGGCAAATACGTGGGCAAATCGTATTAGCGATGGCGTCATTATTGCTGTCTTCATCCATTTGAACTTAGAAAGCAAGTTAAGGCCTCAGTTTTTTTTCCTGCTTATGCAATTATCTTGACAATTCTACTGGGCTGTTTGGGTTTGGTAACGCACACAACCAATATTGTTCTTTGACTGATTTCAAATGACAGCAGCAGGTGCATCACACCAGCGCCAGTCGGGGTTACCCGCATGCTCAGATCTGAGTCACCACATGTCTGATGAAACGGACAGACATATCCATCAAAAGCCAGCACGGTTCCTCATACTCTCTACCAGTTATTAAAATCCCATTCACAAAAATAGAGCTCAGGTGCTTTCTGTTTGGCTTAACCTCTGAGGTCCCAATCTCCCTCTCCGCGGGGAAACATCTTTTTTCACGCCTTCAGGAGGCGTTCTGGGTTATGGGTGTTTACCGTGTGTCTTGTAGTGGGAAATTACCCTCCATGCAGTCTCTGTGGGGAAACAGCAGGAAGTGAGATCCTCCTCCTCATCTGAGACAGAGCCCTCCGCAAACAGGTGCACGCAGGAGAGATTTGTCTGCAGGGCTTTCTGCAAAGCTTCAGGAGGACTAACCTAACACAACCTGAACCTATCCCTAACTTTTTATCGTAACACTCACCTTGACCTAACCTTAACCGATAGCTAACCTTAACCTAACCCATGCTAACCCACAATGTAGCTAATCTCTGGCTTGGGGTTGAAGGGGTTTAAAGGCTTTCTGGCAGAAAGCCCTGAAGACAAACTTCTCCCACAACCCAAACTGGCCCAGTGATGTAGAGTCCCGGGAGACTGTAGAAGAGGGTTTTACCCTTATTTCAGCGCAAGGTGCTCAGTGCCAAGAACATAAGCTGAACCAGGAGGGATCTACAGTATTTACAATAAGTCATCGTCCGATGTCTGAAAGTCCAAGTATAAGAGATCGGGGGAAAAAGTATGGAACTCATAACAATGTGATGGAGTTTGTCATCAACTTGTCAGGTTTTTATTTTCTAAATGGAGACAATCTCTCTTCTATAATGTAGTGCCTGTTTCAGGCATTTTCTTTTTGGGATGGGGGCTAAAAAAAAGCTTTTCAAATATATTCTTGGAAATATATTTGTTGTTGGTACAAATCTAATGTAGCGATGATTAATAACGATGCGTTTTTGTGACTATGCACAACAAAAGTCACTATTCTCCACCTTTTAAAACTTTTTATTTTGTATCCCAGTGACACATGGTGAATCAGCGATAAAAAATAAAAATAAAAATATTCCCCCTTTTTCCTCGTGTGATTATTCCTCGCTACAGGTGGGCTACGGTGAACTATGTCAGAAAAAGAACGGTCATAAATTTTTAAAGTTTCTGAGCACCCAACCCCGGAGAACCACAGACTGCATTCTGCTTTAATTCAGCACATAACAGGTAAATCTTTTGACCCAGAGACAAACAGTAAAAGTGGTAGTATGCATTACTCTTTAATGGTGGTAGAGGGGAAGAGAGCCGGTGCGCTCCGCGGGCGGCCCAGGATTCAAAGGGAAGCCACGCTGAGCGAGAGAGAGCGTCACTCCTAAACCATCTGTCTCTCAAATCACACACTTTATTGGCCCATCATGATCTTAGAGAAAAGTGAACATGGACAACGTGAAAAAAAGTGATGCTAAAGGGGGTAGAAATACAGGTAGACGGAGTTGTGGGGAGCTGTTAACAAACACTTGGTGATGCCCTCTCCTCTGTTCAGCCCCGGCGTCCCGGTCTATCGGGTGGCGTAACCAGCTGGTTAATTTATGCATGAAGAATTAAATCACCCACTGTGTTTACTCTGCACAGTCACTGCTTTTATTTAGAAACCCTTTGGTATTTTTGAGTTGCAAGTTTTAGATTTGCCTCCGGCCACCAAAACAAGTCATTTGCCAGTGCTGCGTGTGCACCCGAATGTTTCCAAAACTGCACTTGAGGAAACGTTTTGCTTGCCTTTGTTGCACTTTTTTTTTTTTGGGTCTACTGGATTTAAAATGGTGTCAACTTTCAGAAGACGATGTGGGCACAACGTCCAGGGTGCTGACAGATTTCACAACTTCAATCCAGTGTATTCTGGAAAAACTCATGTTTATTGACTGTAGTCATCGTGGTATTCCAGCAGTGAAAACATGTGGACAACGAACCACAGCGGACTAGCTGCCAACTTTGCAGACCTCTTTGACTACCATTAAAGCCCTCCATCTCCACCACCCGAGCATCTGGTTCAGATTCACCGATGGATTTATGACAAAGGTAAAGAGAACTGACTCGGAACTTTTTAAAAATCTCACTACTGCTAAGTGTTGGCTTCACATCCATACGTTGACATGAAGGCCGGGTTTGTGACCCTCGTTTAAATGCTACCAGAGGTGTAGATTGTGCTCCGAGTCCTGAAGGTTAAACAGTGAGGTCAATTTGAGTTTCAGAGACCTGCGACACGGGAGACGGAGTCATGGGTGGCGTGATGACGACGACAACAACAACGATGATGACTCAACATTTGCAACAGATGACGGGGCACGGCTCTTTGCATGGAGTCACCCGTGTTGCAGTTGAGAATCACATGCATTAGGAGAGGCTCTCTTATGAAAATACCAAAGCCTGCTATCTCTCATCCCCCACCGCAGTCCATCCTCCCATCCTCCGCCCTGTTTCCTCATCTTCCTCTTTTCGCCAGATGTTTTTCACAATCCTTAATATGTGAAAGTGAGTGTATACTTTGGCCTGGGTTTCAGATAATGCTGATCAAACAATACGCATGAGCACACAAATGAGGCATGCACACACAAAATATTTCTCTTTGTAGTCAGACACAGGGTCCGTTTACCTAGAGAGCGAGTGAAATACGTTGGATTGGGGAGTTTGGGGAAAGCCATTAAAATTATCTGGATTTACAACATAATGAAAACCCCGGAGTTGTTAGATTCCTTAAACCTTTAAGAATGCTTTGAAAACATCTTGAAGAAACGGCTGTCACTATGAACTTACTCAACCAAGAGTGGCAAAAAATAAAGCTGAATCAAAGCTGAAATAAGTGCATGGGGATTAATGAAAATCAACATGATACTTGGCCCTGTACGCCTCAATGAAAGTGTATATGACTTTATCAGATCCCCGTTTCAGTGTTAAGCTTGAGTTTTTCTCCAAGTATAATGATAATAATAAAAAAACAACTTATGCTGAAGTATCTATGCCTCTGTATTTCTTTTTGCCATTCATAGTTAAATATTAACATTTGTGTGTGTGTATACGTATATGAGTGTGTGCATGTTTATGGTGCTGGTCCTGTTGGTTTCCACTCATCCATCACACAAAATACATGTTAAAAAAAGCATAACCGTAAGTGGACGAGGTGAATGAAGTGATGATGACCTTACAAGACCCATTTTCAAAATTGCACAGATAACATGACTAGTGGTGCGTTGCAAAACACACAGCATTTTATAGCTATGTAATTGTGACAACAAACTTTTTTTTTTAATCTAATAACTACGAAAACTTTATCTTCCCACAAAATGGTTGGGCGGCAGGTAGGGAGACACCTGGACAGGCTGCCAGGCCATCATAGGGCCGACACACACACACACATTCATACCTAGGGACAATTTAGTATAGCCAACTCACTTGACCTACATGTGTTTGGACTGTGGGAGGAAACCGAAGCCCCCGGAGGAAACCCACACAGACACGGGGAGAACATGCAAACTCCACACAGAGGACAACCCGGGATGACCCACCAAGGTTGGACTACCCGGGGGCTTGAACCCAGGACCTTCTTGCTGTGAGGCCACCGCGCTAACCACTGTGCCGCCGTGCCGCTACGCAACAATAATTCATATTAAGAATGAAAGGAGGGAGTAAATGATCATGAAAGCATCCTTCCACAGGACTCACTCTGAGATTGAACAGCGTCGAAGTTGTATTTCAGGGTTTGGGCCAAGCAGCAGCAGGTTGCCTTTATTCGCTATCTTGCTAGCTAGCTAGCTCGCTCGCTCGCTCACTCACTCACTCACTCACTCACACACACACACACAACCATGCAATCTCCCTCATAACTGCCCAGAAGGAGGAAATAAGGGAATCTCACACCAGGTGACAGATTTTTATAATTCATTGCAAGAATGGGCTATGTATGATTCATGCATTTCAGATACCAGCCCCAAATTGGCATAAGTGAAAATGGAGACACTGTCCCCAGGGTGGACGCCTTGTCCAGACATACGAAGACGTGTGAGAATGAAAATTAATAAGCTTATTTCATTCAGCAGGTCCTCTACCATCTATTTCTTTTTATCCTTTCAGCTATTTTTAGTCCAGCACTTGTTCTTGTAAATTGGCCGAGGTTAGCATGTGAACTGTATCTGAATGGTTGTCATGATTTTCTTAAGAAGTTATGGGACCTTTGGTTAACTACGAAACTTGTAAAAATGTGTGAGGGAGTGCGTTGGTCCGCCCATGGATTTATGACGGTATTTCGAGAATCCAACATACTTTGGCACGCACCCTTTGGAAAGATTTCCAACAGAACGGCAGCCAACCCAATTGATTACATGGGTTGAAGGTGATATGCAAAGTAAAGGGAGGCAAACTTTATGTATGTCAATAACTTAGACCATTCAATAATTTCCATAGCTTCTCCTCTCATAGGAGAGCCCGATCCCTCAGCCCCACACTGCACTCTGATGAAAGGAGAGTGACAGTGTCTTAAAAAAAGAACAACAAAACAAAAAGCTAACACAATGTCTGGGATTGTCCACAAACACAACACAAAAACACACTTGGCTCGAATGCTCACTCTACACTCCCATGTGTTTTCTCTTTCCTTTATGCATTTTCTGGGACTTTCTCTGCGCTTACCCTTTCTTCTAGTTTTCCTCCCTATCGCCATCACCTCCACATCTCAGTTTCTTTTTGGCCGGGTCATACCTCACACCTCAGCACCTCCTTTGTTGGGGTTCATTGCTCAGCGTGGAGTCATTACAGCTTCAGAGTGGTGGTCCATCTGTGAAACAACGCTTTTCCAGACAAAAAGTATTAAATCAAGTCCACAAGCTGAGAAAAATCGGTCTCCCCAAATTGGTGTGAGGGAAGAAGCAAAAAGAAGAATTTAGTTATAACCAGATACTATTAGTTTGAGAAAGACAGGATCAGTGGAGATCATATATACGGGACTGTACCGTGTCACAGTATTTCTAGGTAATAAATCAGTTAAATACTATTATCAAGCAATTATTGGTTATTTATTATTGTTTTATTAATATTATTTCCGCCATCCATTATCCAAACCTCTTATCCTTATTCAGGGTCGCAGGGATGCTATATATTATTATATTGTTATATATTATTACTATATATTACTATATATAATTTCCTTGTTTGGAAATAGAACAAAGCTTCACGAAAGTTAGCATATACTAGTTGATACTTGTTGTTCACATGGTGCGGTGGGGACAGTTCCACCACTATTTGACATCCACATGGGCCAAATGCTTTCAATTTTGGTTCCTCGCTGCTACACCTATTCAAGTGTTCTTGGCCTATCCAGTTTTCTGCATATTGAAACTGTTATTATGACCCATGGACGTGCACCTCAGCATGACTCCTCCCAACTTAGGGAGTTTTTTTATTTTATTTTATTTTTTTTACAAGGACCTGCTTTTTTATATCCATGTTTTATGTAATAGCAGGTTTCTGATAAGATTTTTGTTGGGAGTGATGAAGAAGGACTGGATTAGGAAGGAGTACATCAGAGGGACAGCTCAGGTTGGATGGTTTGGAGACAAAGCAAGAGAGGCAAGATTGAGAGTGTTGCTGCCCTCGATATTTCTAATACAGACAAAACGTGGAGAGTCTCAACGGGTGCATTTATTGCTTCAAACACCACACAGGTACATTCTTGTCGAGCACCGTGAAAACTATAAAGAATAGAACGACAGTCACAACACAGTTAAGCTAACTACTTCATAGCTTCACAAAATAATATACATTTAGAGGAATGTACCATAAAAGAAAACACGTGAGCAACAGTAGGCTATACTCAACGTAAAACATGACGTACCTCGCTCCGCTTATCAAGGGGCTAGGAAAATCTTAGAACGCCATCTTGAGACACGTCTTGGAACAACTAGCAAATGCCAGAAACTGCAACTTGCTTTCGTCTCTAACAGTCTTATGGTCTCAAACGTTTTAAACTGCTTATCAAAAGTTTCGAGTCAATTGTTGTTCAGTAATCATAAACATTTAGGCTAATTCTCGAGTTATGCAGTGAACACTACGATCCTTTTCATATTGCGATCTCACATGCACATGCCTTCCCCCGCTTTCATCTTGAGCCAACGTGAACTTCCGCTAGTCGGACGGCAAGGGAAAAAATTCTTCAAAATAAAAGTCCCCATACATAGGTAAAGCCATCTCAAATTAAAAGTACCCGTAGGTAAAAAAAAAAACGACATTAGGATTGCGGTCACTTACAGGGATGGTTTGGACATGTAGGGAGGAGAAATGCTGGGTATATTGGGAGAAGGATGCTGAATGTGCTGAATGTGGAGCTGCCAGGGGAGAGAAAAAGAGGAAGGCCAAAGAGAAGGTTCATGGATGTGGTGAGAGAGGACATGTAGGTGGCTGGCGTGACAGAGGAAGATGCAGAGGACAGTAAGCGATGTGGCAACCCCTGATGGGAGCAGCGAAAGTAGTAGTATGTAATAGCAGGTTTCATGCTCCCTGTGCTTTTAATAGCCGTGTTTCTAATACTCATGTTTCAATTTGTCCCTACAAAAATGTTGTAGCCCACGCATATCATAAAAATACATCTAACTTAATTATGTTAAATCCAACCCCCACTTTTTTTAATCTCTGTTAACTTTGCTCTGCTCAGTATAAGGTCCCTGTCCAACAAATCTTTTATTTGCCAGATCTTATCATCTCAAATGAAATTTACTTTCTCATGATATCAGAAACCTCGCTTAATGTTAACGAGTCTGTCCCCCTGATAGAATCCTCATCCTCCAATTTCTCCCTTTTCAACAATCCCAGGTTATCTGGTAAAGGGGGAGGACTTTCAGTTGTTTATAATGACAACATCAATTGCTCACTCATTTCCTTGGGTGACTTTTCATCTTTTTAGTTATTGTGTTTCACTATTAGAGGGAACCTTGAAACTCTGTGCATTTTAATCTAAAGACCCCCTAGATCTTTGTCTGGCTTTCCTGCTCAGTTCTCTGAACTCCTCTCTACTGTAATGCCAAACTATGATAGAGCTCTGATTCAGGGAGATTTTAGCATACATATTTGCTGCCCTGATAATTATTTAGCCATAGAGTTTTTAACCATTGTTGAGTCTTTTAATTTAAGTACAATTGTCACAGGGTAAACTCACAGAAAGGGCCACACCCTTGATCTTGTCCTTTCACATAAGGCCTTTCTATAAACAATATACTGTGCAAAGAAGCTAGTTTCTCTGACCACAAATGCATAATGTTCAAATCTGTGTTCCAAAATAAACTTTCCAATAGTAAGCCAAACTCTGTATGCTCTCACATTTTTAATAAGTCCTCTGTGGCAACATTTACTGATGCTCTCCTGTCTTCCTCAGTTAACATTGGCTCTAGTCAAGATGTTCATATGGTCCTAAATAATTTTAATAATACCTGCACCTAGATCTTGGACCAAATTGTGCCATTTAAACAGAGAAAACCTTCTAATGTTTTCCTGCCATGGATAATGGACAGCATACATGCCCTGAAGAGGGACTGTCACGGGGCAGAGCAGAAGTGGAAAGCCCCTAAACTAACAGTACACCTTCACATTTTAAAAGATTTTATGAGAAAGTTTAATACAAAGGTTAAAAATGCCAGAGCATGGTATTTTTTGGACTTTATTGAAAAGAACCAAAAAAACTCCAGATTTTGGTAATTATATATAATTATTATATATTATTACTAACATGGTCCAACCGTGCCACAGAGGTCTGAGTTTCAGTGTGGACTCCCCCTCAGAAATGTGAAGAATTTTTTTCCTTCTTTGTCAACAAAGTCTCTAGCATCAGAATGCACATTCCCCCTCCTGCACAGGACACAATGGCTTCTATTAAAACTGCTGCCCACTTTGACTCCTTTAAAACAATATCTATTGACACTCTCACTGAGGACTTGGTATATATCCCTGAATCACCTCACTGAGGTGATTTGACTAATAAAATGAAACCCTCCTCTTGTGCTCTCAACATCCTGCCTGTGAGATCTCTGAAAGAAGTATATGGATCGATCAGCCCCTATATTCTCTCCATAATTAACATGTCATCATTGACTGGTTCTCTCACTGCTTATTTTAAGAATCCAATTGTTCATCCCCTTCTAGAAAAAAAGCAAAAACTTTAAACCCTAACTCGCTGGATAATTTCAGACCAATTTCCAAACTGCCCTTTCTTTCCAAGGTTCTCGAAAAAGTTGTTGCTGAGCAATTGATTGCTTTTTTAAAAAAATGAACTTTTTGAAACATTTCAGTCGGGATTTAGGGCAAACTCCTTAACGCGATGAATGATCTTCTGGTTGTCGCTGATGCTGGAAAATCTTCAGTTTTAGTTCTGTTAGAGCTGAGTGCTGCATTTGACACTTGCTCATTCTGTTTTATTGGAACATCTCAAACACTGGGTTAGCATCTCTGGCTCAATTTTAAAGTGGTTTTATTCATAATTGCAAGATAGATCTTTTAGGGTAGCCATTGGCAAGTCACGGTCATCCTCTGTAAAGATGACCTGTGGGGTACCCCAGGGGTCTGTGCTTGGACCACTCTTGTTCTCTCTCTACATATTACCTCTGGGGCATTTCATTTGCAGGATGAATGTGAGCTCCCATTCCTATGTAGATGTCACTCAAATGTACCTCTCTTTTAACCCTAATGATTTAAATCAAATTAATGCACTCCATAACTGCATGCATGACCTCAAATGCTGGAAGGCCCAGAATTTCCAGCAGCTAAATACTGATAAGACTGAGGTACCTATTGGCTCTGATGCAGTTTATGCTAATTCAAAACATCTTTGCTCTCTGTCTCAAAATATAGCCCAAAACTGCAAAAGTCTTGGTGCCATCTTTGATAACGACCTCAGCTTGAACAACTATGTTAACTCAGTTGTCCAGTCGTATTTTTGCAGCTCAGGAGACTCTCCGAGATCAGTTCAATTTTATCCAGTAGAAATTTAGAGACTGTCATACATGCTTTTATTTCCTCTTGTTAGACTATTGTAACTCCCTCTACACATCTGAGTCAACAGAGTCTACATAAATTACAGCTTGTCCAAAATTCAACAGCCAGAGACCTCGTCAAAACCAGAAAAGAGAGCACATTACTACTCCTATTTTATCTTCTGTTCATCAGGGGTGTGCGCAGGAATTGGAAATAACCCTCTCATTGGGGGCGGGATGCAAACAAACTATGTTAAACCACGACATATTTAACGTTTGTTTAGTAAGTACTCACATTTTAAACGAAAGGCATTGTAGTACATTGGTATATTATAGCATTATTAATAGAATTTGTATACTAACGCCATCTGCTGGGTGGGTTAGATAGAGAACTGCCTATAACCTGGCTATTTGTTGTGGACGTTGCATACATAATATTTTGTTTTATGATAATGCATCAGATCAGATTGCGTATAAAATATATAAAGCACTCATTTGTCAGATAAATAAACATTTGGAAAATAAATAATAAAAACTAACATCGAAAGAGTAGGCCTATTTAAAAAATAATAGTAATGTAACCGGTTATTTTTTTTGCCCTGTGCGGGATTCGATCCGGAGTGTACTGCACCGCAAGGCGACACCACTAACCGCTCGGCAAGAAAATAACCGGTTACATTGGTGGCAGCGGTGGGATCCGGAAGTGTACAGATCCTCAGAAGTCTCTTCGGAGCGCGGGAATAACAAGCGCGAGGGCGACTGTAAACTACTAAGACACTTTAGCCCTTAGTCAACAGACCTGACCCTTTAGCCAAGCGGTTAGTGACGTCGCCTTGTGGTACAGTACACCCCGTCAAATCCTGTACCGGGCAAGAAAATAACCGGTTACACCACTATTCCTCGGCAGTACAACCCCAACCTTTTATGTCCCCTTCATTTTACTGAGGACCGCTTCCTGAATAAGGCGCAATTCAACGCCGGATTTTCGATTTGTTTGCCTTTCCTAAAGAAGAAAGCAAGAGACCACATTGGATACAGTTTCTTTTTTTTTTCCCCTGGTCCAACAACAGCCATATGCCTGCATGTTTGTTCACGACACTTCATAAGGACTCTTTCCTCAATAGAGCCCAGTATGAAGCCGGATTTTCGGCTAGTGCTAAAACAGGGCTGTTCCACCTGTAAAGCTCCGTGTTGCGGAATCAGAAGCGCAAGCTGTAAGTAACATGAGATCGCTGAAATGTTTGTCTTGTAATAATAATCGGACCAAATGGCTTATGAATTCAGTCTCAGTGCGGACAATGGGCATATACAATGAAGATAAAAAGTTAGGGAGCGAAGGGCTATTTGCTCGAAACAATACAGCCCTGCACCGAGCAGTCAGATCACATGCGTTTAATCGTGCGTAAAATCGTGACGTTATATCCACAATTGCCGAGGATAAATGTCTCAAACCGCCAAACATGGTTTTTTTTCAAGTAATACACGATCGACTATGATTCTTATAATATCAAAAGCAGTTATGCCCGCGAAGATATTCCAAGCCAAAAGCCTGTCAAACTGCGGTCTACTTGGTAAATATGTCTACACGTTCTCGCAAAACAGTCTACTTGAGTGGTATTATAGGCGTCTAATGTACTCCAGTATACAAATAACCAACGATGCAGGGAGATACTATACAGTCGTTTGGCAGCAGCAGCAGAATAACATTTTATTATTAGCATTGTGACCTTTTGTTATTTCCTGACAGCAGACATTTTCCACTTGCGGCGGCATTTTAGCACCCTTCGGCTAAGGACCTATTAGCCGACTGATTGACGTTGTCGCCCGCGGTGCAGAAGATACATGTTCGCGTCCCGGCTGTGGCGGTTCCCGAGTGCCCCCGAATTCGCTACACACACGTATATCTAAACATTTTAATAAACGGCTTGTGATTCAAAGACTAAATTCACCTCAATAAACAGGGAGATAGCGTAATATTTACTAGAAACGTCCTGCTGTAACCTTCGTTGCTGCGGATGTTCATGCTGTCCACTCTCATATTCCAGATCATATTCGGGCTCAAACTTGTACGGATTTGGGAAGTTGCTATTTCCAATCAAACGAGGAATTATATTATATAGTAGATTTATGGTTTGCTTACGGAACCAACTACACCGGCGTTACATCGAACTCTGTTTCCCCATCGAGCTCTATTTCCCCCTGAGGATGAGGCGGTGCTCCGACTACTTCCCCTTGTTAGGCTTCCGGAAGTTGGCCAATCAGAAGAAAGCAGTGGGCTTTTACGGTGGGGGGGGCTTAAAGACGCATCTAAAACAAGCAAAAGTGGCTTGTTTCAGACAGGATGAATTGAGGGGCTGCATAAAGGGCCAGTCTAAGATAAATAAGGAATTTTTTTAAAATGTGAATCGTGCAAAACTACCCTAGTGGAGCTCCAGAATAAAAATATAGAGCTGTAACGAGCATGACATGGCCACTTTAAGATACTATTGTTAACTTTTAAGGCCCGCTCTGGACTCACACCCAAGTTTCAGCTCTTCTGACACCATACATGCCAGGTTGCAGACTGAGGTCCTCAACCAAGGCTCTGCTAGCCATTCCACAATCTAGACTAGGTTACGTTGTTTTATTATGCTTATTTTATTTTTCCTCATATACAGCTCCACTTACTTTTATATTTCCTTCCCAATGTCCTTTAACTTTTAAACTGTTTTAAAATTATTTTATCATTCTTTGTCTACCATTTTTATTTTGTTTTGTAAAGCACTTTGTAACTTTGTTTTGAAATTGCTATATAAATAGTTAATACTATCATTACTATAAATTGTTTGCTGTTAATCTGTAATCTGCTGTAAATTTATATTTGTGTCATGCGATTCTATGTTTGTCTTAGTTGTTTGTAAATTTTGAATCTGTGATGTAGACTTCTGATCCCTTGGACAGGCTTTTCTTAGCATTTCATGGTGACCCAGTGGTTAGCACTGTTGCCTCAAGAAGGTCCTGGGTTCGAACCTCAGGTCCTTTCTGTGTGGAGTTTGCATGTTCTCTCTGTGTGGGTTTCTTCCAAGTGTTCCGGTTTCCTCTCATCATCAAAAGACATGCATGTTAGGGTTAATACTGCTGCCTGTGCCCCTGACCAAGGCAATGGAAAGAAGTACTGGAGTTGGTCCACGGGCGCTGCAGCTGCCCACTGCTCCTATACAATTGGATGGGTTAAATGCAGAGAACAAATTCATTGTGAGAATACAACGACAATATAAAGTGGCTTTCTTCTTTCTATACCGATGATACCAAATTCTGCCTTTCTTTTTCTCACTGAGTTATCTGCTCAGATGAAAGAACATCACCTTTAGCTCAGTTTGTCCAAAACAGAGCTACTGGCTATCCATGTCTATTCTTACATCCCAAGGGATATCAGTCAGTCTCAGTACAGTGATAATCATGTCCTCCAGTTCCACGAAGAACCTCAGTCAGACCACTGCAATGCCTGTCTTGTCAGTCTCCCAGTCCAAGCAATTGAACCACTGCAAAGAATCCAAAATGATACTGTATGCTTGGTTTTTAAACTGATTCGATGAGCACTTCTCCCCTCTCTTCGTGTCCTTGCTGGCTCCCTGTTGTTATCCGCGTAAAGTACAAACCCTACTGTTGGTGTTTTGGGCAGCTCAAGGAACTGCACTGACATACCTGCAAATCCATAGTAACACATAGCCTCCTGGTCACCGTCTTTGTTCAATGGTCTCTAGCATGAATAGTAAGCCAGTGGTATTTTCCAGCTAATATGAATTATGTAATACTATCATTGATCCCATCTACTATTGTGCTTTTACCTACCTAGACAACATTATTTCTGTGTCTGCTACTGTGCCCAACTTCTACCCGTAGTTGACATTTTATGCACTTATGGGAATGATATAGAGTACCTGTTATATTGATACTTGGTAATATAAATCTCTGTTTTTCAACCCATTTATTTACTGCCTGTTGATGATCAAAGGCACATTTGCAATAAATGCATTGACATTACATGCACTCTGGCTTTGATCATTGCTGTTTAGTGGATGGTATGAAACATGTTAGCAACACTTGAATTTACCTGCTAAATGCTGACTCTCTAAAGTTGCTCTGGATAAAAGTGGTGGCAAATTAGTAAATGTAAATGTATTAATCACAAAAGGTGTATTGATTTTTGAATTGATTCCTATGACTGGCTAAACATTCTTCCACTCGTTGCATTTTTCTCTTTAGCAAACCCCACCTACCTGGCACCAATAGTTGACAAGCTTTAACAAACTATGGGCAACACTTTTAGATAGTACTTGGTGGAAATCTGCAATGTAAAACTAGCTATTGGTCCACTGAACAGTTAGATTTTTTATGACAATCACTATAGTTCTTGCCATACTTTCTCCAGCTTCCAACTATGTTTAGGAGAAGTTATTAAAAATGGCCTGTCTTGTCATCATAGCATGGCTGATTTGTGGCAGCAAGTTTCCATTGGACAGTGTATATGGAAACTTGACAGAAAGTTTTTTGTCAGACAGCCAGTGACAATGTTACCGTCTTGAACTGTCATGAGATGTCTTTAATGGGGACAAATCAGCTAGAAGTGACTAACTGGGCCCAAAGGTGTCATAATTACTGTGATGCTATCAATTACATGTCCAGGCAAGATTAAAAAGGTAAAAAATGAGTAACTGGTGGAGGAAGCCAGTAGCTCAGCATGTTATCCAGGAAGATATTGGTCATTAAGAAGCTTCTGATCTCACCTTATAGTATCCAAGGTTATCAACTGACATATTTTGAGGTTTTTACTTTTGCCATCTAAATGCCATCTAGATGCCATCTTTATTTAAATGTCGATAACAGGATACATTTTGAGAGGCAAGGGGAATTAGATTTTATAATGCTAACTGCTATTTATATATGAATTGAATTGTTCACCCAAAAGTGGGATGCAAAGAAAAAAGATGCTGCCAAACAGTATGTGTTAACTTAAAGGGCAACGTTGTTTTTCAGCCAGGCTCCAAACAGCCTCACAGACCAGATGAGAAAAAAGGAACAGATCATCATCATCTATCTTTACCATGTAGTGTAACTGAGACAGGTTGATAGATGAGTCACTGAAAATGAGATTGAGAGTGACTCACTCATTTAATAGAATTCTGTGGTCTCCAGTCTGTGTCCTGATGATACATTTGTCAGGTGAAAAGTGCAATAAAGATTAGAACAATTATATAAAAAATCATGTTAATTTTCAACATTAGTATGTAAATGGATTGACACTAGTTTGTACAGTCTTGCTTATTTTGATCCTGTTCTTTTTTTCTGTGGCCCACCTATAAAATCATGACAGTTAAAAGGTGAACCTGCTGGCCAGGGAAGTGGGATTCACTTTTTGTGTGAGCCCATACTTGTATTTGTGTGTATGGGTGCTTGCATGTACTATATCCAGCCTCAGTACAGTATGACTCAGCCGGGTGTAAGACGTTATTGCTATTGCAGTCATTTGAAACCACCCAAGGTAGCAGGTCACTTCCAGTAGAAGGTCACAGTGGACATTATGAGGGTTTATGTCAAGGCCAGACAAAGCGTTCAACACCCCCCCCCCCAAAAAAAAAATGCTTTTGATATTTAGGAAAATGCAATATACTTCAATCTGGGATGTATTAAATCTGTGAACTTTTGATTCTCTCACCTCTGTTCACAAGGATTTTTATAGTTTATGTGCTAAGGTTTACATTGGCTTGGAGTGGGAGCACTGAACTGGGCTCTGTCATCTGGGTCCATATGGATCAAGTTTCTAATACGAGAACTGATTCGTAATCACCGCTGAGGTCATATGACAATTTGACCAGTATGGCATATAATTTACACCCAGCCGACCACAATATTTTTCAAGGATACTGCAAAGGTAAAAAGGCCATCCTTGCCAATAAAACATAGTATTTGATTTTTCTTCAGTCTCAGACCAACTGAGAGAGGCATTAAGAAGAAAAATTACATAATGTTAAATTCACGCAAGTGTTAAAAGGTAGTTTGCAAAAGTATGGTGCCCCTGGTGTGTATAAACATGTGTATGTTAGAGTAGAAATGTACATTTACATGTTTTCTTTGTTCTTCAAGTCCTACGGTCTACGACTGTACACAAATGTAAGAATAATGGTTTAAAAAGCTTAAGTGTGGCAATTACTTTTTCATTGAGTGTCTTTTGTGCCTTTTCTGTCACCTACCAAATAGACTTTTGTCAGTTTTATACAATATAACTATGCATGAGAATAAAAAAATAACTAATTCCACATGGCTTAGACCACATTGTATGATGTACCCAAGTATATACCTTGTGATGAAAAGCACATGAGAAAATGACCACAAATCATGACAGCATTGCTGAATTCTCTCAGTCTTTTTATGTAGTTCATGTTGGCCCGTGTTATTCTTCTCAGCATCTGTGGTTATACAGCTTACTAGTAATGACTTTGGCAGAATATTCACATTGTCACGACAGCAGAACATCCTCTTGTAGCACAGCATCATCCCCTGGTCTTATGCAGGGTTGGGGTTGAAGCTGCTGGTGACAGCGAGCGATTGTTTAACACAAAGCTTGCCAGAGGGGCTTCCCAACCTCTTATTTCAGAGCTGACCCGAGGAGCCAAGCCCGGGATTTGTGAGTTGTGAGGACAACTTGCAGATGCTGTACCCAAATCCTATTGACAATGTGGATGTAAACTACTAATAACACACGTTAGCCCCTAGCTAACGGGTCTGACACTTTAGCCGAGCGGTTAGTGACGTCGCCTTGTGGTGCTGTACAACTCGTATCGAATCCCGCACCGGTCAAGAAAATAACCGGTTACATGGATAACTCTTGAGGCGCTATTATCCGATTCCTCGTTTTGTTGACTCCAACTGACTACACCACAACGCTGCACATCCCATGTGAAAAAGAAGTATACTCAAACATGTTAGACGTATATCTGAAGTATCCGAAGAGTAATAAAAGAATTGTGGCAAATTCGGGGCACAACGCAACTACAGGCACTGCCCCGGCCGGGAAGCGAACCCGTATCGCCCGCACCGCAGGAGACATCGCTAATCGCTCGACTGAAGGATCAGACCTGCCAGCCAGCGGCCAGCGTGTCTTCTTATCCATGCACGTTACAGTATTTTTATTTTAATGTGTTTTAATTACATGCACTTTATGTATACCTTAATATGTTTTCAAAAAGTACATTTTAAATTAATTCATTTCGTGTATTACTTTAGCACACTGTTCTGGAATACATTTGAATTTCATTATGCTTCGTTATGACGGTAACTTAAGCACATTTAAACTGTGCTTTAGTGTACTCTGCTGAAGGGCACTTTGATTAAATAATTTCCCAATATGTTAAAGCATATTTAAACAAATGTAAATGATCAATTTTAGTGTACTGCTAAAACGTTAAGAGACAAAATGGTTTTAATTTAGCATTTAATTTTGTGGATATACTTACTAAATATGCACATTTTAATTATACAAGTCTTGCTTCATTTAGAAAGAAGTGCATTTCAGTGAAAATATGGGCTCTATGAAAATATGATACTTTGATGACAGTATGCTTAATTGGTATGTCGTCTGTAATGTATTATTAAAATGTGCATTTGACATTGTTTTAAATATGCAAGGAAGTACAGAAAGTAGAGAGATTCAGCAAATCCATTTCTTGATTAACTAATATATTTATTAAAATGAGGGAATCCACATAGGTCATATCAATGGATTATGCTTAAACAATGTCCCCAACTCACTGTGAATGTCAATCCTCTAAAAGACTCAATAACTTCACAAAAGGCTTTCTACAACATGGGGTTTAACTGTGGTCAACATATAAGATGAACATAATTCAGTATGTGGAAAAAAACTGAACATATTTCATGTTGGATTATTACAACTATTGACAGGACAACAAGCACAACAGCTCTTCTAGTCTCTTTCTACATTATTTGGAAGAGGAATGACATGTTTTGCCTTTGTTCTTTATAATTATACGTTTTTTTGTGAGACTCGGTATATAAAGCATAAAGGGAAGGTTTACATTACAGGGTTCCCAATTAGTTTTCCCAAAGCAGTAAATCATGTCATGCATGCCACGCAAAGGGCCAAAACGTCTAGGTTTTTTCTTCCATTCTGCCAGTAAAAGTTGTTTCATGTACAGATGTTGTTGTTGCTGCTATTACGATTATTATTATTATCATTATTATTTTTATCAGTAGTAATAGTAGTAGTAGTAGTGATAGTAGTAGTAGTTGTGGTGGTGGTGGTGGTGTTAATAGTAAATTAGGCCTGCAATTCTTAAAGACTGTGTTGAGGGTCACACAAGAAAAAAAAATACAACCTTGAAACAAAATGAGTCAAAAACAAACCATATACAAAAATAAATGGATGTTCATTCACCAATCAGTGAGAGAAGTGAGAGCAACAGGATGAGGCAATCCTTCTGATGTCGGGCCTGCATTCTGTTGTGGCAAACCTGAGGCACTAGCCAAGCTGTACATTGGAGAGTCTGTTTCTTTCCTGGTTCCTGACCGAGTTCATTGAAGAAAATGATGACTCACATATGTACATGGAGGGGAAAATTGTGAGTTGGAGCATTGCAATAACTCATGTTTTTGACTCGAGCTTGGGGAACCACGTTGATTCAAAAGTAACTCACCCCAACGTCCTCGTGTTGTGCTTTGAGCAAATCCAATGTTCCCATCTCCAAGACCTCCATATGAAGAGTTGCTTCATCTATGGAAGGTACCAGCCTTTTGGCCTCTTTAGTCCACTGGCCTCCAGCCAAAATGGGGAGCGGCTCTCTCAGGAAGAGGAGGATGTAACCTGAGAGTTTAGGGGAGCTTTCAAATTGTTCCTTGAAATTTTCTGCCAGGCTCCTCACGAAATCCTTCATTGCTGGATCCTCCCGCATTTCATTCTCCTCGCAATGCTCTCGCAAACATGGAAGTCCAACTTTCTTCTCTGAATGTCTCTCTCCAAAAAGGTCAGCTTTGACCGAAAAGCTTCAACTGCCTCATACTTGTCTGCAACAGTGTGGTTCTTGCCTTGTAACTGCAGATTAAGGTGATTTAGATGAGTCATGATGTCACCAAAACAAAAAACCAAAAAAAAACACATGCCATGACCTTATCATCACTTAAAAACCTCTGATATTCTTGGGCTTTTTGGCTCTGCAGTCTGGATGAAAATGACACAAGCTCATCACACAGGTCACATACCCTCTCCAACAAAAGTGTGGAAGTATGGGTCTTGAAAGATCTATAGTGCCTCCCAGAGGGCAGCAGGGTGAAAAGGTGGTTGTCTGGGTTAGATGAGTACTTGATTATGTTTGTGGTCCGACATAGGCAGCGGGATCTGTATATGTCTTCAAGTGAAGGTAGCTGTGTGCCAATGGTTTTCTGTGCAGACGTAATCACTCTCTGCAGAGCTTTCTTATCAGCCACAGTACAACTGGCATACCACACTAAGATGCCATTAGTGAATATGCTTTCTATGGAGCAGTAATAGGAGGACAGCAGCAGCGGCTGGGGCAAATTAGCTCTCCTCAGTGTCCTTAGAAAGTAAAGCCGCTGCTGTGCCTTCTTCCCTATGGAAGTTGTATTGACAGACCATGTGAGGTCCTTGGAGATGTGTGTGCCAAGGAATAAAGCTGGTCACCCTCTCCACCATGTCTCCTCCGATGTATAAGGGAGCAGGTTCCTCTTTCTGTTCCCTAAAGTTGATGATGATCTCCTTTGTTTTGGAGGTATTGAGTGCCAAGTTGTTATTGGAGTACCATACTGACAGTTTGTGGACCTCATCCCTGTAGGCAGACTCATTACCATTCTGTATTCGCCCACCACAGTAATGACATCTGCAAATTTGATGATGGTATTTGTACTGTGGGTTGGTGTGCAGTCATGTGTGTAAAATGAATAGAGAAGAGGACTCAGCACGCAGCCCTGTGGAGCTCCAGTGCTGAGTGTCAGGGTCGATGAGTGACGTGTACCCAGCCTCACAGTCTGTGGACGATTTGTTAAAAAGTATTTTATCCATCTGCATGTGGACTGACTGACACCCGGCTCGAGCAGATCACCAGATTGTGCCTATTACATAAGATATAGTCCACCTGTGTGCACTTTCCTCCACTCTTGTTCCTGGGAAATTATATGTCAATAAAAATTCTTTGTAAGAGGATAAAAGCGCCTCTCTACTGAACAGTTGACCCACCAGCAGAATCTGGTTTTGAACCCAATTTTCTAAGAAGAGTGATTTGTTCTTAAATAAAATGTCTTTATTGTTCCAACTAATATAAGTATGTGGTGAAAAGTTGTGTTTATATATCAGGGACCAAGCTAGAAGGACCTGCTTATGAAATTCAGATAATTTTACAGGGAGGCTGTCTATATTATAATTATAATCTAAAACAAAGCTCAGGCCACCAAAATGACAGAACATTTTATGGGGAATAAAATTGCAGAGTGAAGTGGGTTTTTTTTAATATAAAATGCTTTGCCCAGTTAATTTTAAATGTGCTATTTAGGGTAGTGAAATCCAGGAAATTCAGCCCTCCAGAGTCGTAATTCTTCATAACAACACTTTTTTATGTAATGTGTACGTTTTTTCCAGGTACAGTTAAAGAGTATACAATCAATAGCCTTACTGATTGTACTGTCAAGATGTAAGGAGAGACCTGTATATGTGAGCCTAGATATTCCCTCAGCTTTAGTAATCGGGACTCTACCTTTCAGGGATAGCTCTCTTTGCAGCCACTGATTTAGTTTCGTTTGAGTTTTTTGTATAATAGGGGTAAAGTTAGAAGAACATCTTAATTTTTGGTCTTTAGAAATAAAGAGGCCCAAATATGTAACCTACTTTTTCATAGTGATATTGCAAATGGTATGTATATCGCAGTCATTTATCGCTAGCCGTTCACATTTTTTTTAAATATTCAAACATAGGCCTGCAGCCTTAGAGAAATCATTAATTATATCAAGAGCAATGGGTATCTGACTTGCATCTCTTAAAAAAAGTTTGGTATCATCAGCCATTTGACTTATAATTATATCCCTACCTGCTATGGCGATGCCTTTTAAGTTATTGTTGATTATATGGGTTGCAAGAATTGTTGGACAAAGCAAAAATAGATATGGTGAGATCAGGCATTCCTAATGAATGCCACATTTCAGTTCAAATCTAGGGGTTGTGCCGTATTTCCTTTTAATTGAGCTATTTCCGTTAGCATACAAGGTTGTAATAGCCTTACAAAAAAAAAATCACCAAAGCCAACTTTTTCTAGGGAGTGAACGATGAAATTATGTTCTATTGTATCAAAAGTCTTGTAGAAATCCAAAAAGAGGATATAACTATGTTCAGAGATCAGTTCAGAGTAGTCTAGTATGTCCAAGACAAGTCTGATATTGTTAGAAATATATGTCTATTTCTCATAAAGCCTGACTGTGTCTCATCAATAATTGTGTCTAGGACTGATTTAATTCTTTCCGCAAATATGAGAGTGATAATTTTCTAATCATTGTTGAGCAGAGAGATAGGTTTCCAGTTATCAATGAGAAGTACATCTTTTTTAGGCTTGGGAATCAATGTAATCAGACCCTGTGTGAGACTATGTAGAAGAGTGTTGTTTTCTAAGCTTTCTGAGAAAACCTGTAGCAGAAATGGGGCTAACTGGCTTAAAAAAGATTAGTAGAATTCTGTGGATATGCCATCGGTGCTAGGGGATTCATTATTCTTAAGTAGGTTAATAGAGTCAATAACCTCCTTTATGCTAAGAGGGGCATCAGTGATCTTTATCAGTTGTATCTATAGATTTCAAATCATTTACTGAATTCAGAAATAAAGATGTGGCCTCTTCATTATACTTTAAACTATACAAGTTACAATAGAAGTTATAGCAGAACTTGGAGTTTAATTTTGCATTGTCAGCGATGACACCATTAATATTTAACTGATGAATATCATTATTTTTGGAATGATATTTTTCCAGCCTAAAGAAGTATGCAGAATTTTGCTCTCCTTCCTCTAGCCATCTCTTCCTGGATATGACAAAGGCTCCCTCTGCCTTACGTCAATGTATGCCATCCAATTTATTCTGAAGGTCTTATCAGATTCAGCTTATCCTCCTCTAAGATGTCGTCAGGGGGCCTTTGATAAAATGAGGAGATTTTAGTAACCACCTGTTCTTCCTCTGCCCTTCTAGATTTGGCAATAAAATTCCCATATCTTCTTAAAAATGTACTTATCTCAAACTTAAATAGCTCCCAGTTAGTGCCATAGGACTTCTCCATTTTTGCCTTATTCCAGAATTGTGTAATAACCAGCACACATCTCTCGCCTTCTCTCCTCTGTATTAAATGACGGAGAGGAGCGCCGATTCTCCCCAACAGAGCCCCGAGGCATCACCAATTGATCGGCACACAATTAACCCCGACAACAACCTGCATTATTCATTTGTACTAATTACACTAACCTCTTACCAATAACCTTGGCACATAGCCAAAATAAGAATGAAATTATATGTTATGAAAATGGAATACATGGAGTGCAATTGCAGAACTCTGAAATGAATGAAATTATGTTTTCTGAAAAATTAAAATTCTTATCTGCTACACAGGCACTGGAATTGATTGACTCAATACCCTCACAGAAGGGAAAGCCCAAAACAAAGGTAATAAAAGCTACCTTCTGTGCGAATAAATGTTCCTGGTTGTAGAGCTTCAAGTGTTTACTTATTTAGTTTGTAGTTTTATGTGTGTATGGTTAAAGTGTGATAGGTACAAAGGTGGTGAAAGGTACAAAAAGGAAGGACTTAAAATGCCAATATAAATTATTTCTTTTTAAATAACAAAAGAATTCATGCATTCAAGCCTTGCCTTGTTCCTTGCGATTAGGTCTTGTCAAAACAGGCAGCAAAGCATATGGTAGATTCTCTTAAAGAAGATCTTAGACGGAGACACAGAGAGCCCAAAGACCCAGACCCAAACACAGCCCACCTCTTTTTGATACAGACTCTGATGTCACGGACATATACAGTCAGTCACCAAGAAATGTAAGTAGTTGTAGTACTCTTTAGTTTTTTTCATTTTATACTTTATTTCTTTGGGAGAGTGCATATTAATTAAATTAATAAATCATAGATATGCCAGATTTAGCCTGTCATGTAGTTCTGTCTTGGCAATAACCTACAAGCCTCATCTGAACTCATTTAATTTAATAATTCACTTTCAGTGGGAGCTCCGGTTTCCTCCCACGGTCCAAGGACATGTAGGTCAGGTGAATTGGCCGTACTAAAATTGTCCCTAGGTGTGTGTGTGTGTGTGTGTGTGTGTGTGTGTGTGTGTGTGTGTGTGTGTGTGTGTGTGTGTGTGTGTGTGTGTGTGTGTGTGTGTGCACGATGGCCTGGCGGCTCCCCTGGACTGGCAATCTGGCATACTGGGCATTGTCCTGGTGGGCCAATGCACCTTGGGGCCGAATGGCCCGGTAATTTAATTTATAATAATAAAAAAAAAAAGACCAACGACCGGCCCATAAAACAGGGAAAGTGGCCCATTGGTTTATTTTCTATACTGACACTGGGCTGGCCCAATCACATCTCTTATTCGGCCCACAGCCCCCCCCCCTATATTTCTTGTGTCAGATGTCGTGGCTCAGAGCCAAAAATCTGTGGATGGATGAGGGCATCAAAATGGACAAACAGAAGCGCAAGGGGGTGCGGAGAAGTTGCGGGCCAAAAAAATAAAAAATCTAGAGGCAAGGGCTGCCAAATGCGCAAAAATATCTGATATGTTTGCTGCAAGGGCTGCAGTAGCTTCAGCTTCTACTGTAAGGTGGCTGGCCAGGCAGAGGAACAGGAAGGCGTATGACAGTGAGACCGAGGGACATGACAAGGAGGAGAGTGTAGTTGAAGCGGTAAGCATGGAGTAGCTTCATTAACAGGGACTTGGCAGGGAGGTAGTGTGTGTCATGCCATGATGACTGTTAATTTAATTAATGATAATAAGTTAAGATAATCATAAACGGAAGTCAGTCAGACACTGTCAAATAGCGCAACATAAGCTATTTGCCTTTTTTTTTAGCTTACGTTAGCATAGTTCCCTCGTGCAGTCTCAACTTTGACTGACTACTATTCTAACGTTAACCAGGCTAGCTAATGCTATTTTGTCAGCATCGCATTGGCTAAGCCCACATTGCTGTGAGTGACTTAGGTCCATATCGTATCATCATAATATTATTAAAATTATTAGGGTAAGAGTTCCCTTGATAAAGATGCACGAAAAGGCTATAATATACAACACATGTAGCTCTACTGTGCAAATGAATGCGTGCTTATTAGCATACCGGAAAGAAAAACGTTTTCATTTCCCACAACAGGCAACAAAGTTGTCCTATGTTTATTTTCAGCCAGGTATGGTGGTAATATATGTGGTATGGGTTACTGCTATTACTAGCCTATCTGTGGGGTATCTCTCCAACTACAGTTCAAATTGTTTGGTGCTGCTGTCCATTGAGCTTGCACCTTCATGTGGTAGGCACATGAACTGTAGGTCAAACTCCCCAAACAAACAAGCCCACCATTGATTTAATTGCCCTACCACATACAAATATCTAACAATTACTCCTCTCTGAAAAGTAATAAAAACACTCCAAAAAGATGATCTATTAACTGTGTAAAATGTATGCAATATTCATCATCAATATTTGGATACTTGAAATCTGCATTAACTGAATAGTTAGTATCAAAATAAATTAGATGGAAGAGTTTCATATATTATTTAAATAAACAACTAGTTGCTCATTACCAGTATGGTATTGTTTAAATTGCACAACTTTTAGCATCGTTGTTGAGGAATTCCAAGAATTCTGTATAATCATGTTAAAGGTACACTGAGTAACTTTTTATGGCCCTTCAAACATAAAACAAACTCTTTTTTTTTACATCTTAAAGTATCTTTTCGCTCTGACAGAGCTCTTGATACAAAGGAATATCAGTCTAAGAGCTAAAATTAGTTTTAGATGCACTTTAAAGCTATAAAATGTTTGTTTACATTTGTATTGTTTGTAAACATTAAAGCAAATCAGGCTTGTAGTTTGAGTTATGGTGCAATAATAACAATTAAAAGAGCACATGGTCCATCTAGACGTCCTACTCTTCAAGAATATAGAACTACATAACCAAAATCAATTCTGAAAAAAGTTACTAGGTGTACTTTTTAATTCCTCAACCAATTAATTGTAATCGTCTCTCTCTCTCCTTATGTGTAGTCAAGCCATGTTGAGTTAGCAGTAGAGGAGAGAGACAGGGAGGAATAGGCTGTGGACTACTTTGCCTGTCCTGAGCCTGCTATGATGCAGGTGTTTTTAAATCATCACCCCAAACAAGATGTTAAAAACCCTGTGGTGAAGAAGGTGTTCACCAGTAGAGATGGCACAAGCAGGAAGTAGCTGACGTATTGTAATGAACGTCACATTTTGTTTTGTTTTGTATGCCTGGCATTCAGCAAGGCAACTGACTCCAGCATTTTTGTCACTGGAATGTCATATTGGAGACATGTGCACCAGAGAACGGAAGAGCATGAAAAAAGCATGGCCCGCAGAAATTGTGCCGAAGCTTATTTTTTAAGCTGCTCAAAAGCTGACATCAACAACGTGCTGGGGGGCAGACAGCTGACAGCGCACAGAGATCAGGTCAAGAAGAGGCGTCAGGTTTTGGAACAGGTAGTGGAGGTCATAAAAGTTATAGGGAAGAGGGGCCTTATCTACAGACAGGAGGAGAACAAGGCTGCGTATACCCTGGATGACGATTGCATCGACCATGGAAATTTTTTTGGAGCTGACCATTTTATTGGGAAAATATGATGTGTGCTTGAAAGAGCATCTCAGTATTTTGATTGAGAAGAGCAAAAAATTGCATGAGTCAACAGGATCAAGAGGCAGAGGTTCCCTCATCACTCTACTGTCTAAAACGACGGTCAATTCTGTGATCGATACAATCCGGAACTTAATTCAGAAACACATCTCCATTAACATCCAGAAAGCTGGAATGTTTTCTGTCCAGCTGGATACTATGCAGGACATAACCGCGCAAGACCAATGCTCAGTCGTTTTGAGGGATTTGACTGATGTTGTCAATGAGAGGTTTGTTGCAGTGGACTAGTGCAGCGCATCCACTGGACAGTCCTTTGTCCAGTTGCTAACAGGGGTCCTTGAGCATTTGAAACTGGACACAAGGCTGTGCATTGGGAATGCCACAGATGGGGCTTCAAACATGCAGGGGCAGTACAAAGGCTTCTCTGCACTGCTGGCATCACAGTCCCCCAACCATGTGCATGTATGGTGCTATGCACATGTCCTCAATTTGGTGTTGTCTGATACCACTCAAATAGTGATTGAGAGTGGATCGCTGTTTGATCTCCACAATGACACAGCAGTGTTCATCAGGGAGTCATATCAGAGAGTGAACCTGTTGGAGAAGGAGAGCCATGACAAGAGGCACAGGCGCATCGCTCCAACTGGAGAGACATGTTGGTGGGCCAAGCACGATGCCCTGAAGAAAATATTTGGATCATTTGGACAGCCTCAAGACGGTCTGTACATTGATGTGCTGTCCACGCTCACAGCCATACAGGAACAGAAGACAGTGAAAGGAAATGTACACACCAAAGCCAGAGGATACAAAGAGGGCCTACTCAAGTATGAGACCATACTGACAGCACAGTTATTCCTCAGGATATTTGAGTATACATCTCCACTGTCAACAGACCTGCAGACGGGAGGGATGGACATCCTCTCCCCCCATAGGATGGTCATGTCAACAGAAGATGCCCTCAAATGGATGGCGAGAGATTTCCAGGCTGTCAAGGATGCTGCTGATGACTTTGTTAAATGGGCAAATGAAAAAATCGAGGAGCAGGATGAGGAGACAGACATGGAAGTGGAGGCTGCACTACCACAGAAAAGATTAAAAAAGAAGAAAGCCATGCCGGGAGCGATGGCTCAGCATGAGACCTTGGTTGATGCAGAGAGAGCCTACAAGGTAAAGGTCCATAACCAAATTCTTGACACAGCTATTGAGGCCATCCACCGAAGATTTCTGACACATTGTAGCGGTCTAAGCATCGGCTTTGTGTCGATGCAGTTGCCCACTGGGGACTGGGGTTCGCGCCTCGGTCTCATCAGATCCAACTATGGCCGGACTCGACAAAGCAGCAGTCATTGGCAACGCTGTCTTCAGGAGGGGGGCGGAGTCGGCTGGTGTTTGACACATGAATGCGTCTCTGTGTGTGTCGGAAAAAGCAGTGGTTCGGCCTGGATTGGCCTTGTCACGAAAGTGGGGAGGCATCTCCTTCGAGACTGCCGGCTGGAGAGATGCAGTTGGCGAACGCATGCAGTACAATGGTGGGTGTTTGAATTAAAATAGGGAACGATTGGCCACTAAATTGGGAGAAAAAGAAAAAATCTGAAATAAATTTAAGAAAAAAAAAGATTTCTGACACATGACACTCTTTATGCGGATTTGTCCTTTCTGGATCCCAAAAACCTCCCCCAGATCCAAAACCAGTGCTCTCCCTAAATCTTCGCTTGCAGACCTCAGCAAGTGCCTGGTTAAATTTGACAGCAGGGCAACCGTTGACAACCTGCAGTCGGAGCTGAAAAACTTAGCAGGCCAGCAGGACAAGCTGAAAGAATCACCATTGGATTAATATGTGACCAGGACAGTGGAGGATGGACCCGATGGAAAGGAAGAGGGCATGGAAATTGTCAACAAAAGCTGTGCCTCCTGCAAAGAGTGCCCACTGTGCTGCTGTCAAATTCTTCAGAGATTCAACATGCTCACAGATGCATATCACCTGCTTGGACTTGCGTACAAGTTCTTGCTGACACTTTCAATAACCCAGGTGGCCTGGGAACGATCATTTTCAACTCTAAAATATATAAAAAGCAGACTGAGGAGCAGCATGTCTGCCAGCAAATTGGAGGCCCTCATGTTGACAGCCACTGAAAAGGACGTCCTTGTGGCTTTGGACACAGACGCTGTAACTGACAGAGTTGCAGAGAAGAGTGAGCTATGGAGGAAACTGCTGTTATAGTTAGGTGAGATTAAATTATTGATATTATAAAATTATTCATAATAATGTAGCAGCTTTGTAGACTGAAGATAATGTCATCATGTGACTCATTATCCCTCCCTCTCTCTCTCTCAGGATGTTCACACAGGTCCATTGTTGTTGAGGGTGTTCAGAGGGCCATGCAGCCTTTTCCACTAAGTAAGTATACAATACATGCAACTATCTTTCTACATTATTCTAAATATCTGGTATTGTGATAATTTAACTCAATGAATTATCATTCTCACCCTTCTCTCTCTGTCTCCCCCTCTTGCTCTTTTAAAGGTTGCATTGTTTGAGGAGGAAGTCTTTGCTGTCCATTGGTGTGGAGTTCACCGGCAACATTTTGACTTAGTTAGTACACAATCCATGCAACTCTGTTTTTTATTTTCTAGAAGATACTCTGATCATCTGAATCTGTCATTTAGTCATATATAATTTATAATTGATCATGTCTCCCCCCTCTCCCCCCCTTTCCCTCTCTCTTCCCCCCTTGCTCTTTCCCTCTCTCTCGCTTCCCCTTCTCTCTCTCTTTCCCTCTCTCTTCCCCTTCTCTCTCCCCCCCCCCCCCTCAGGATGCCATTGCGGTTGATGGTGTTCAGAGGGCCATGCAGCCTTTTCCACTAAGTAAGTACGTATACAATACATGCAACTGTCTTTCTACATTATTCTAGATTAAAGATGCCGGTACTGTGATAATTTAACTCGAATTATCATTCCCTCTCTCTGTCTCCCCTCTTGCTCTTTTAAAGGTTGCCTTGTTTGAGGAGATCTTTGCTGTCCATTGGTGTGGAGTTCACAGGCAACACTCTGACTTACTTGTATACTTTATACATACTTGTATACATAAATTTTATTAAATAATTTGAAATGATACTTTGACTTCTAGCAGAGCTTTTTCTTTGACAGTTACTTGTACTTCTAATTGAGTATGGAGATTGTGTACTCCACGGCCACCTCTGATCACCAGGGAGTCAGTCAAGAGCAAGTGATTACACTGGTCCACTTGCACTGGTACACTTGTCCACAGCACTTACTACTCAGCTTTGTAGTGGTTTGTGGGAATTGTACAGCAGGTACGCATATTTAAGGGGACCACAAGGATGGTGTACTGGTGTGTGGTGTCCGACCGATTGTGGTGGGCCGGTCTGGGCCAAAAATGCCAGGGCCGATTTTTTTGTCCCAGTCCAGTCCTGCCTGGTGGCCTGTCCAGGGTGTCTCCCTGCCTGCCACGCAATGACTGCTGGGATAGGCTCCAGCATCCCTGCAACCCTGAGTAAGGATTTGGATAATGGATGGATGGACTTTCAGTGGGGTATGAATTGGAACATAATTTATTTAGTAAAAACACTTGACATAAACAATCACACCTTTTCTCCGAGGCTTGTTTCCTGTGATTAAATTATCTGTGGTTTGATACCTGTTTATACCTGCAATCCATTTGCTCCATTTTTTTTCTGTTTATGGTATAGAGATAACATTACATTACAGTCATTTAGCCAATGCTTTTATCCAAAGTGACTTGCAAAAAGTGCATTTAACGTAGGAAATCAGGAGAACTACTAGAGGTCACAAGTGCATCTTCTCTCTAAACAAGCATCTAAGGGCAAGACCAGTGCTAAAGTAAAAGTGCAAGAAAGATTTTTTTTTTAAAATAAATTAATACAATAAGTGCTAAGAGCAAGTAACAGAGTAGTAGTTCTTGAAGAGGTGAGTTTTCAACCTGCACCGAAAGATGGGCAGCGACTCCGCTGTCCTGACATCAGTGGGGAGTTCATTCCACCACTGTGGGGCCAGGACAGAAAAGAGCCGTGACCGGGTTGATCGGCAGCAGGGGCCTCTGAGCGACAGGGCAACCAGGCATCCTGAGGCAGCAGAGCGAAGTGGTCGGGCAGGGGTATAGGGCTTGACCATGGCCTGGAGATTGGAAGGAGCTGTTCCTTTCACTGCCCTGTAGGCTAGCACCAGAGTCTTAAACTGGATGCAAGCAGCTACTGGGAGCCAGTGCAGGGACATGAGAAGGGGAGTTGTGTGGGAGAACTTAGGGCGGTTGAACACCAGATGAGCTGCAGCTTTCTGAACAAGCTCCAGAGGTCTGATGGCCGATGCCAGGGCGCCAGCAAAGAGGGAGTTGCTGTAGTCCAGCTGGGAGATGACCAGAGCCTGGATGAGCACCTGTGCCATCTCGTCGGTGAGGAATGAGCGAATCCTCCTGATGTTATAGAGGATAAATCTGCAGGAGCGAGCAACCGATGCAACGTTTGCAGCAAACGACAGTTGGTCGTCCAGGATTACACCCAGATTCCTCGCAGTCCGAGTTGGCGTCACCACAGTGTTGTCAATAGTGATGGCCAGGTCTCGGTGCGGGCAACCTTTCCCCGGGAGGAACATCAACTCTGTCTTGTCCAGATTGAGCTTCAGCTGGTGGGTCGCCATCCACTCTGAGATGCCAGTCAAGCACGCAGCAATGCGTGTCTCTACTTGTGTGTCAGAGGGAGGGAAGGACAAGATCAGCTGGGTGTCATCGGCATAACAATGGTAAGAGAAGTCATGCGAGTGCATAACAGATCCCAGGGATGTCGTATACAGGGAGAACAGGAGAGGACCCAAAACTGAACCTTGTGGAACACTTGTAGTCAGTCTGCGAGGCTCTGACCCAGATCCCCTCCATGTCACCTGGTAGGAGAAACCCGTCAGGTAGGATGCAAACATTGAGAGTGCAGAGCCTGTGACACCCAGCCCCTCGAGGGTAGAGAGGAGGATCTGGTCGTTCACTGTGTCAAACGCAGCTGACAGGTCCAGGAGTATCAGGACAGAGGAGAGAGAGTTTGCTCTCGCAGAGTGCAGCAACTCTTTCACTGCAAGGAGGGCCGTCTTTGTCAAGTGACCCATCTTGAACCCAGACTGGTTGGGGTCCAGGAGGTTGCTCTGGTGGAGGTACAAAGAAAGTTGGTTAAAGACAGCATGTTCAAGAGTTTTGGATAGAAAGGGTAGAAGGGAAACCGATCTGTAGTTTTTGATGTTAGAGGGGTTAAGTGATGGTTTCTTGAGAAGGGGAGTGACTCTAGCAGTCTTGAAGGCAGATGGAAAGCATCCTGCCTGGAGGGAGGTGTTGATGAGATGGGTTAGAAAGGGAAGGAGTTCAGGTGCTATAGACTGAAGAAGAGGGGAGGGGACCGGGGTCAAGGGAGCATGTGGTGGTGCGACTGGATGTGATGAGGTTTAGGACCTCGTTGGGGGAGAGGGGATCGAGGTGGGATAGGGTGGGACGTGGAGAGGTGAGGGAGGGTGCAGAGGGTGGGCTAGTGCAAGGAGTGCTAACCGGGTGGTGAGAAAAGGAGGATCTGATGTTGTTTACCTTCTTGTCTAAGAAGTTAGCGAAGTCATCAGGGAGAAGGGAAGAAGTAGGAGGAGGAGGTGGGGGTTGAAGAAACGTAGAGAAGGTTTCAAAGTGTTTCTTAGAATTAGAGGCACAGGATTGGATTTTAGAGAGATAGAAGGCAGCTTTAGCAGCGGAAAGGGAGGAGGACAAAGTAGAAAGAAGAGATTGGAAATTGATAAGGTCCTCTGGGAGTTTGTCTTTTCTCTATTTGCGCTCTGCCACTCTTAGGCTCCGCCTGTCAGTACATACTGAGTTGGACAGCCAAGGGGCAGGTGGAGTTGGGCGTGCAGGCCTGAAGCTGAGGGGACAGAGGTTGTCCAGAGAAGAGGAGAGGGTAGAGAGAAGACGATCAGTAGCAGTGTCAGGGGGTAAGAGAGAGAAAGATTCAGGTGTAGGGAGGATAGCGGTAACAGAGTTTCCTGTTTCAATTTTTGTATCTTCTTATCTTGTATCTTGTTAGTTTTTAGTCATTAGAACCTGAGTGTCTGTAATAGAACTCAATTTTCCCTCGGGGATAAATAAAGTATTCTGATTCTGAACAGAGGAAGAAAGATCAGTGGCAGAGAGAGAGCAGAGGTGTCTATGGGTGGAAACCATGTGGGTAGGGGGAGGGGCTGGGGGGAGGGAGAGAGAGTAGGACATGAAATAGTGGTCAGAGAGCTGGAGGGGAGTAACAGAGAGATTGGAAATAGGACAGTGTCTAGTAAAGATAAGGTCCAGCTGGTTGCCGGCCTTGTGGGTAGGAGGAGAGGGTGAGAGGTGAAGGTCAAAGGAGGAGAGGAAAGAGAGAAGAGGATCTAGTTTGTCAGTGTGGATGTTGAAGTCACCGAGAAGGATAAGTGCAGACTCATCAACAGGGAAGTGTGAGACAAGTGTGTCAAGCGCCTCCAGAAACTCACCAAGGGGGCCTGGTGGGCGGTACACAACCACAATGGTGAGTTTGACTGGATAAGAGACAGTAACAGCATGAAACTCAAAAGAGGGCGGAGAAAATTGTGGAATGGAAACAAGAGAGTATTTCCATTTCGGGGAGATTAGCAGGCCAGTACCATCACCTCGCCTCCCAGCTCTGGGAGTGTGAGGAAAAAGAGTACACATCTGACAGAGCTGCGGTCGTGGTAGTGTTTTCTGGCGTGATCCAGGTCTCCGTTAGAGCAAGAAAGTTGAGGGAGAGCAAGGATGAGTAGCCTGAGGTAAACTCAGTTTTCAGCACCACGGACTGGCAATTCCTGAGCCCTCCTCAACGTGAGTAGAGAGTGGGATAGATGAGATTAGTAGGGTCACAGTGCCTAGGAGTGACCCAACGTCTATGCCAGCCCCGGGAAGAGGAAAGGACAGGAATGTGAAGGAAACACATAGTCTATACTAGGTACACAAAATATAAATGACTGACCGGATCTAAAAAGAGCAGTCCTTGCTTGACGAAGTCTTGGCTTGAAAAAGTTGTGCTTGCCTTTGTTCACTCTAGCCTTCGTTCAGCCTAGACCTGTTTGCCCTCAACTTGTTTGCCTAATGCTTGGAAGCTAACGCTTCCAAGTAGCAGCAGTGATTTAAATAATACCGATTTCTAATTGTCTGCCAGGAGTAGGAAAACACATACATGCAAGGAAAACACATACATGCAGAAGACAGAACTTCACATGAGTTGCCTTCTGGTCCCCTCTGTACAGCCACTCTTGCGTTGTTGCCTCCTGACTAGATCCTTGCTTTTGTTGTGTTAACCCTCAGATGTGTGTCACTTTACATTAAAGCATCTGCTGATCTGTACAACCGCATTTCAGGTTTATAAACGGCATCCAGCCATTTCCTCAGACGACAGTTTTCCTTCTTTAGATGAGAAATTTCCGCCTTAGAAGATGCGATCCGTCTTGGTGAGGGAATTATTTCACATGACCACATACAGCTTGCTACCTGTGCAGCAGACGTAGCTATTAAGTGTTAAAGTACTTATTCTTCTCATTTTGTTGATTTAGTTGTCTCATTCATCATCTTCAAAAAAAAAAGAAAAGAGAACACAGCCCCCAACATGCACTTTGTTCAAAATCTGTGCAATTCTGTTTAACTGTGAATTACATTTTATGACTGGGTTCAGTGATTCCATGACAGTGGAAATTGTTGGGTCCTGTGTATAAAAATTCACTCTATTATTTGCTGTGTTAGTCTGATAGACCCAGCCAGCGATGAGAGTGACGCGAGTGAGGAGAGCATTGTGCAGCCTCGGGGGAAAAAAGCTAGATTAGATGATGACGTTGTTTCAGCTTTAAAGGGTACGTAAATGCATAGTGGATTGCTTGTGAGATTTAGTTTTAAGGCCAAATGATGTTATTAAAGATATTGTAAGGATCTTACGTATTTCTTGGCAACTTCCACCAGCTAACATATGCTGTTTAATGCGGTTCACATGCAAAGTATAGTCAGGTTTATTCCCAGCATGAACATTGTACAATTGATTTAACCATTCATTCGTTCTTTAGCGTGTAGCCATGTGTGTTTTGGAAGACCTTTCCACTGCATGTAAATTCTGGGTGTAAGGTCAACAAATGGATGTAGCCAAATTAATGTAATGCATAGTAAATAAATAACTTCTTGGAATGTTAAAAGATTTATTTAAAGGATTTCTATATAATATTTCAGGCCAGTGTTCCTCACTCAGTGTTGATTGACTGAGTCTGAGTTGACCGTCACAGCTAACGGAACCTTTCCTGTGATCTGTTGCGTGTGCTGGATAGTTTTCTTTTAGCTGTGGAGTCTGTGTAGTCTTGCAGGCACATTACGTCTCTATCCTTCAAAGAATATGCTTAAGCTTAAATCAGCCTACTGCATATGAAGCTGAAAAAGAAACCAAAATATTGAGATGAGAAATAGTCTCAACTGTTGCACTGTAATAGCTTGATTAGCTTTAGATCAGCGGGTCCCTGCTACTCCTGGTTAATCTTGTTTGCTTTGCTAGCGTTGCCCAATTTTGGGAAAACCGTGAAAGATCTAGTAACACCCATGAAGGTTCCTCCATCCTCACCTGCTTCATCATGGGGCACATCTTTTTTTTTGTGGATTTCCCCCCCTTTTTCTCCCCAATTGTATCCGGCCAATTACCCCACTCCTCGGAGCCATCTTGGTCGCTGCTCCACCCCCTCTTGCCAATCCAGGGAGGGCTGCAGAGACTACCACATGCCTCCTGCAATACATGCGGAGTCGCCAGCCGCTTCTTTTCACCTGAAAGTGAGGAGTTTCGCCAGGGGGACGTAGTGTGTGGGAGGATCACACTACTCCCCCCAGTTCCCCCTCCCCCCCAAACAGGCGCCCCAACTAACAAGAGGAGGTTCTAGTGCAGCGACCAGGACACATACCCACATCCATACATCCACTGAGTTTTGAGCAGCTGATGATTTTATACTTATGTTTTATTAACTTTTTATTGTCTACCCTGCTTTGTTTTGATTTTATGCAGTGCTGCTTGTTTTTTACTGTGTTCTGTAAGGTGTCCTTGAGTGCTGTGAAAGGCGCCCACAAATAAAATGTATTATTATTATCTGGCTTCCCACCCGCAGACACGGCCAATTGTGTCTGTAGGGACGCCCGACCAAGCCGGAGGTAACAATGGGGCACATCTTTGAGCGAAACCCCAACCTCAGATCCCGCAAGAGAAATGGTACATACAAATATCCATACTGGGGTTTTAAGTCCATTGTTAAAATTGACAGAAACAGAGTACTTTTGTGAATTAGGAATAGAGTTGTTATTTAATAGAATGCATTCTATCCCTGTTCATGTATTCACATGGGCAAAAATTCTGTCAGCAGGCAAGCGCTGAAGTCTACTGTGGCGTCATTGCCTTAATAAGCTAAAGCTGTTTTCCAGTTGTTTCAGTTGTTTGTGCTTATCTGAAAATTTTCAAACAAAAGGTCCAATTGAGGAAAATGTCCAAAAATGTAAAATATTTGTAAAATGTATTTTTTTTGCCAAATGCATATTTAGAGGCTCAATTCGTCCCTTTAATGTTTTGTTATTCTGTGTGTAATATTTGTTCAGGGCCAACTTGCTGGAGGTCTGTCTATTCCAAAAAGAGTGTATGACTGCCTTTCTCATTCAAAAATGAGCATTTTTGCTCAGCAATTGGCAGTAATTATATTTGGAAGAGACACCCTAGCAAAGTCAGGCCTGAAAGGATGAAAGACCAACATAAGTCCACTGGACAACACTAAAGTGACTGCAGTCATTGCTATGTAATCATATATTCACATTATATATACACCGATCAGCCAAAACATTAAAACGACTGACAGGTGAAGAATAACATTATCTCATTACAATGGCACCTGTCAAGGGGTGGGATATATTAGGCAGCAGGTGAACAGTCAGTTCTTGAAGTTGATGTGTTGGAAGCAGGAAAGACGGGCAAGCGTAAGGATCTGAGCGACTTTTACAAAGGCCAAATTGTGATGGCTAGACGACTGGGTCAGAGCCTCTCCAAAACAGCAGATCTTGTAGGGTTTTCCTGGTATGCAGGGGTCAGTACCTACCAAAAGTGGTCCAAGGAAGGACAACCAGTGACAGGGTCATGGGCACCCAAGGTTCATTGATGTGCGTGGAGAGTGAAGGCTAGCCTGTCTGATCAAATCCTACAGAAGAGCTACTGTAGCTCAGATTGCTGAAAAAGTTAATGCTGGCAATGATTGACAGGTGTCAGGACACACAGTGCATTGCAGCTTGCTGCGTATGGGACTGCATAGCTGCAGACTGGTCAGAATGCCCATGGTGACCCCTGTCCACCACCAAAAGTGCCTACAATTGGCACGTAAGCGTCGAAACTGGACCATGGAGCAGTGGAAGAAGATGGCCTGGTCTAATGAATCACGATTTCTTTTACATCATGTGGATGGCCAGGTGCATGTGCGTCATTTGCCTGGGGAAGAGATGGCACCAGGATGCACTACGGGAAGAAGGCAAGCCGGTTGAGGCAGTATGATGCTCTGGGCAATGTTCTGCTGGGAAACCTTGGGTGCTGGCGTTCAGGTGGACTTTACGTGGACATGTACCACCTACCTAAACATTGTTGTAGACCAGGTACACCCCTTCATTACAATGGTAGTCTCTGATGGTGGTGGTCCCTTTCAGTGGGATAATGTGCCCTGCCACACTGCAAAAATTGTTAAGGAATGGTTTGAGGAACATGACAAATCATTCCAAGGAGTTGCCTCGGCCTCCAAATTCCCCAGATCTCAATCTGATCGTGCATCTGTGTAATGTGCGACCTCGCAACTTGCAGGACTTAAAGGATCTGCTGCTAACATCTTGGTGCCAGATACCCAGAGGACACCTTCAGAGGTCTTGTGGAGTCCATGGCTCGATGGGTCCGAGCTGTTTTTGCAGCAAGAGGGGGACCTACACCATATTAGGCAGGCGGTTTTAATGTTTTGGCTGATTAGTGTATGCACTGACCAACTCCATTAGTGACTGTAGTCAGCAACTGAAAATAGAACTTTACCTATCCTCAAGCACCAGTCTGATAAGAGATGTGTTATTTTCTTTGTTTTGTTTTGTTTTTAAATTCACAGACACTGTGATTGCGCAGTTTTCAGGAACTTCTGCATCTGAAATCAGAGCTGTGCTCCATCGAAAATGCAATAACCAAAGTTTTTCCAAGAAAGGGATGCAAAATGTAGAGATGGGACTGAGTGACTATCTTCTTTCTTTTTTGGATTTTCCCCCTTTTTTCTCCCCAATTGTATTTGGCCAATTACCCCACTCTTCCGAGCCTTCCCGGTCGCTGCTCCACCCCCTCCCTCTGCCGATCCGGGGAGGGCTGCAGACTACCACATGCCTCCTCCGATACATGTGGAGTTGCAAGCCACTTCTTGTCACCTGACAGTGAGGAGTTTCACCAGGGGGACGTAGTGCGTGGGAGGATCACGCTATTCCCCTCCCTGAACAGGTGCCTCAACCGACCAGAGGAGGCGCTAGTGCAGCGACCATGACACATACCCACATCCAGCTTTCCACCCGCAGACACGGTCAATTGTCTGTAGGGACGCCCGACCAAGCTGGGGGTAACACGGGGATTCAAACTGCAATCCCCGTATTGGTAGGCAACGGAATAGACCACTACGCCACCCGGACGCCCGACTATCTTTTTTTCTTGGTATAAGATTCAACATTAGTGACATAAGCCATTAGGTTTTGTCTGTTTTTTTAGCCCAATGTCCAAAAATGGTTTAGGTAACATTTTAGAATTATTTTAAATAAATTGTTTTTGATCGAAAGTTTTTGTTTTATGTATATTTTCGTTCACTTTTTTAATCACTTCTCACACATACATACATACACTCAGACTCTAAAACTGAATCCATTTGTAGTGCAGTTTATTTGAGGCAAAGCAGGTAGACAACAGTTTAGGTAATTGCCATTATATTGTTCCTAATTTTAACACCAATAGACAATGAATTTGAGCAGTGATTTAGTGTACCCTATATTAACATACTATTTACGTCTTTCTGTGTACTGGAATACTCAAAGGGCGGTACTATATAGCTATTAGAAGAACACTACTTAAAAGTATGCTTGGAACACATTTCTTAGAAATGCACTTTGTAGGATTAATAACATACCTCTGTCCTACTTAAGTCACACATAAGTGCATATTTAGAGGTCTTTCAGTGACCTTTAAATGTACAATAGACACAATCAAGTTGTAGTTCAATATATATACCTTTTTTAACGCATCCAAAAAATATTTTGAAAGAGTACTACAACTACATTTAACTATTCCTGAAGTACATACTTAGTTATTTTTAGTGCAACTAGTGTCCCAAAATAGCATACTGAAGTAGCATTTAGTGTATCTACTTTGTAATTAAATTTGAATCAAATATAAACATAAATAAACTTAAGCTCAAATAAGTTGTTTGAAAACAGTGCATTTAGTACACACTGACGATTAAAATGTGGGCATTGACAGTACACTTTTCCACAAGAGTTCCCCTCTCTCCTAATTATAAGATCTTTGACAACATATTTCCTCCAAGAGTAAGCTTCAAGCCTTAGCTTCACATGCCACAGCGTATTGATGCGATTAGGCCAGTTGTAAGCATGTCAGTCTGTGGATAAGTGTCTTCGTATGTCTCGTGTAGCCAGCTGACCGCTATTTCCGCCATACTTTCCTCTCTTGCTTGCCCATGGTCTGAGTTCATCATTTTACTCAATAATAGGCACCAGCCCAATTCACAGCATACTACCATGATAAGAAATCTCACATGCAAGGCAAACACACTGTGGAGCACCTGCTCATGTTGGCCAGAACAACCAACTCTACACTTCTAAAGCTTGTTCTTTTGGCCAAGCATCATTTATTAGCTGTCATGAAGGAGGCAAACATAAACCTTTGGCATGCAACAGCCCTATTCACAAGAGGCAATGCATTTCCAAAGCCCCCCCCCCCCGACCCCAACACCCACCATCACCAAAACACTCCTCCTTTTACTCCCTTCCTCCTCCTAAGACAACTTTCATATTATGAATACAACTGCCTGAGGCAATCAATCACCTTCTAAGATATAGACCCTGACAAATCCTGTCTGGAACGGCATACCGACACGTATCCTATCCATCTGGAAAAACAGAGAGTGATATAAATAAAAATAAAACAACAGGCCAGTTCGTATCAGATACCCAAAAGTTAAAAATGAGGTGTGGGTGGAGAAAAGATGTATGGAGTGTGTAGAGTGTATAACCTGTATTTTTGTCGTACGCAAGCCATTTACTAAAGGGTTTGGCTTTAAAAAAGTTTTTGCATAATTGTTTCTTATACCAAAGCACCTGGCATTCTATCTCTGGCAACTCTTCAGTTGAAATAAAATTCATCATGGGTATCAGACTGCAATCCAGGCTAGCACACCAAGTCAGTCTCCAAGCCCAAACAAGTGATATATGTCTTAGCAGTTATTTCTTAATCTCCATCTCGGGCAGCCTCGTCTCCTGTCTAGTTCCGTGTAATAAAGGGAAATGGTTGAATCATGAGCAATGACGGGTAATCAGTTTCTTGCCGGTTCTCTGCTTTGCCTCAGTACAAACTACATGATACACAGGAGCAGCACCCCTCCAAAGATCAAGATGATAAAAAAAAAACATTTGACGTGCTGGGAGATGGTAACCTCAGTTCTTATAGCTATTTGAATGACTTTGGGGAGAACTAAAAGATTTTGATGGAACGTTATTTTCACATTATGCATGTCGAAAATCCTTTTTGGGTAGCTTGTGGCCCTATTATTATTTCGCCAGTTCTGGGGTTTGGGTTATTTCAAGAGTGCCTATTGCATTTGCAAGAAATAGTTTATTTGATCTAAAGCTTAGTAAAGTATTGTCAAACATGTATATTATAAAGTAAACGTTTTCTATAGCCCCAATCTAAGAGTCATTCCTCGACTCAATTTCAGTACACTGCCTATATCATCAACTTTTACAATGCTGATACTACAACGGCCATATATCCCAAATGCTTTTACTGCAATGAGGTATTACCGGACAGAAATCCAAAGTGGCTTTTACACCACATAAGTGGTGTGAACACTGAACACTAATCAGTTTACCTTGAGGTTATTAGAGATATACAGAGATATATGTCTGTATGTAGTATGTATTATGAGAGAGATAGCTTCTCCACCCATGAGTGTTACTTAATTTGCGGCCTGAGAGAGCAGCACTGCTGTGTGGGCTCTACAGTGATCCCTGCCTATCATGGCCTTCTTCAACAGGATGAGCAAAGCGGATCATTTGGTCAACACTGCTCCACCGTGTGGAATAAAGAGGAATTAAAGACTTGACCTGTGCAGCCATTATTTATAAATGCAACAGCCAACAAAAAAAATAAAATAAACAATATCTCTCATAGACTTTTGTAATGTTGCTCTAAGACAATTAAATGATATCAAACACAAGACAATAAAATGTTCTTTGGTCCTCAGACAGTGAACAGCACCAACCACCAGTATTTACAACATGAAAAATGGCACGAGAATTACCCCCCCCCCAAAAAAGGCAAAACAAAACAAATAATATTTAAAAAAAGACAAACTCCATCATTCATGCTTTTCTTCCAACCATATTCTCAATTTTGCTTATATCACTATGTCACAGCAACAGGAAGGCTATGAGAGTAGGATTTGATATCAACTCTCCATCCTTGCTTGACCTGATGGTATAATAACAAAAAGTGAGGACCTGCCTGTGATGATACAGACATTGATATGTCACTCATCGCAGGTGGCTGCAGGCTGAAGTTTAAGAGAAGTGGGTTTGTGAGCCGAGTTTCAGAGAAGTGGGCTGAATCTCCAGACCACCAGGGAAAATGTATCAGGAGAGAGCACTATAGTAGTGTTCTTTCCTCCATCAACAGCTACAACTAGAGAAATCTGTGTCTGCTCAGCTGATCTCCAGGAATGGCCAAGAAGAGAGACTAACTGGATCCTCAATGCTACCCGACTGAGCCTGTTTAAAAAGAGAGCAGAGGGATCAATCGCTCTTTTTTCGGTTCTCTCTGCGGGCCTTTCTTTTCAGCTGGAGGGTCTTCAGTTCAGTCATAGTGGTGAAGGTCCTGTGTACCCACATCCCCTGTAAAAGCACACGTCCATGTGCACAGAGACAGTCAGAGAAATAAACAGAGAGACAGACACACACACACACACACACACACACACACACACACACACACACACACACACACACACACAGCGGTTAATATATAACATTTAAATATTTCGCTGATAAGGCAAAACTGAAAATTAATGTTATTCATTTACTACTTACCACAATGATGACTGTGTTGAACAGAAGGGGGATTGAATAGACCAAGGATATGAACATGCCCTTGGAATCAAAGTACTGGAAATTTGAAAATGACCTGTAAAAAAAAAAAATATCAGCAAACAATTAGGCTAAATTACCATTCATTAATCAAGGCTTGGTCTTTTCAACACAGATAACAGATCTTATAGTACAAATGGATGATAACTCATAATTTGCCCCTTGGAATTCTTGGACAAATGTTATGAAGAACTTGTTCCAGTGCAGACTGTTGGTGCAAAAGATGACAGTAAAAAGAACCACATTTTAAGAACACTTGTACAGTACACATATACCCCTGAAAAGCATTTGCTTTACCTCCAGTTCATAGCTGCTGCCTCATTTAGATATTCAGCGCTAAAAACCATGCCAACTGTGGAGAGAGGTAGTAAGACTGTTAATAAGACATGATCATCTACACACTCATATCAGGTAATTTCTAACACCAAACATGTTCTTTATTTGAAGCATCTCATCTACCATTACCAATATAATCTTTTCTCTCTTCTGTATTAAGTATCTGGGGAAAATATCTTATTTGCATTTTGTTGTACACTCACCGGCCACTTTATTAGGCACACCCGTCCAACTGCTCGTTAACGCAAATTTCTAATCAGCCAATCACATGGCAGCAACTCAATGCATTTAGGCATGTAGACATGGTCAAGACGATCTGCTGCAGGTCAAACCGAGCATCAGAATGGGGAAGAAAGGTGATTTGAGTGACTTTGAACGTGGCATGGTTGTTGGTGCCAGACGGGCTGGTCTGAGTATTTCAGAAACTGCTGATCTACTGGGATTTTCACGCACAACCATCTCTAGGGTTTACAGAGAATGGTCCGAAAAAGAGAAAATATCCAGTGAGCGGCAGTTCTGTGGGCGAAAATGCCTCGTTGATGCCAGAGGTCAGAGGAGAATGGCCAGACTGGTTCAAGCTGATAGAAAGGCAACAGTAACTCAAATAACCACTCATTACAACCGAGGTATGCAGAAGAGCATCTCTGAACGAACAACACGTCGAACCTTGAGGCAGATGGGCTACAGCAGCAGAAGACCACACCGGGTGCCACTCCTGTCAGCTAAGAACAGGAAACTGAGGCTACAATTCGCACAGGCTCACCAAAATTGGACAATAGAAGATTGGAAAAACGTTGCCTGGTCTGATGAGTCTCGATTTCTGCTGCGACATTCGGATGGTAGGGTCAGAATTTGCCGTCACCAACATGAAAGCATGGATCCATCCTGCCTTGTATCAACGGTTCAGGCTGCTGGTGGTGGTGTAATGGTGTGGGGGATATTTTCTTGGCACACTTTGGGCCCCTTAGTACCAATTGAGCATCGTGTCAACGCCACAGCCTACCTGAGTATTGTTGCTGACCATGTCCATCCCTTTATGACCAGTGTTCCCATCTTCTGATGGCTACTTCCAGCAGGATAACGCTGAGTTCACTGTACTCAAATGGCCTCCACAGTCACCAGATCTCAATCCAATAGAGCACCTTTGGGATGTGGTGGACCGGGAGATTCGCATCATGGATGTGCAGCTGACAAATCTGCAGCAACTGCGTGATGCTATCATGTCAATATGGACCAAACTCTCTGAGGAATGTTTCCAGTACCTTGTTGAATCTATGCCACGAAGGATTAAGGCAGTTCTGAAGGCAAAAGGGGGTCCAACCCGGTACTAGCAAGGTGTACCTAATAAAGTGGCCAGTGAGTGTATATTGCCTGTTGACAACTTTTAAGTGTGCTGCTTTTTTTTTTAATTCCAAAAAGTGTTGCTTAATCACGTTCAAACTGCCTGGTTAAATAATAGACTGTTATTAATCAAATGTACCAATCTGAATAACAGAATGAACTTAAAAAAAACAAATCAAGTCTCAACAGATGAGTAAATTGTGTGCAATACATTGGAAGGGACCAGATTTGTGGCATGTGCAAATTTGTACGTTCTGACAATATTCCATGCAATTCTACAAATTTTAGCATGGCTGTTGAAATTTATTGAATACAGTTAAATTCAAGGACCACATTTCCTTCATAAATACAGGAAAATGCTCCTTATAGTTCTAACACGATCTGCACATTTGGTTAGATTGTGATATATTTCGTCTATAACACTGTCTTTCTTACACTAAAAGTAAATGAACGAAAACTGATTATTGCTAGCAACCACTGTTCCTCCACCTTGTCTGCCTCCAGACAAATGACAACACACATTTCCCCTAATTTAACTGTCAATTACTGAGGGAGCGAACTTCGTCTTCATTTAACATTAAGTGATATCTCCTGCCGATTATGCTTAGGAGTCTATATGTTAACAGAATTTTTACAAAGAAGATTGTTGTCATAGTACAACGAAATCAGCTCACTAGCTATCATTCGATGTATTACTGAACAATCGTTTACAAGATGATTTTACAGACATTGCGGGGTCTCATCAGCCTACCCATAAGAAGGAACTGACAGATCTGTACTCTGTAGAAGTTACATGTCAGCAGGGTCGTGAACAAACAGACAACATGAAACGCCAAAAGTCCAATGAGCCACGGCTCAGACCACTGGACCTGAAAATACAACACAATATGAAAGGCAACCAATGGAACTTGTACATACCCGTAAAGGTAGCTATGCTATGACTTGGCACTTTACTTAAACGAAAAGTAAAGCAGGGCAGCTACTTAAATGTGGATAGCTAAAATTAGCCCCATATGCAATTTCAAACATTAGTTTGCCAGCTAACTATCTTTACAACAGATTCCCGATTCGAGCATGAAGCTAAACTTACAGACATGAGAAACGTCCATATCGACGTGATTCTTAAATGACTGAATCCATCAATAGGAATGGAGCTAATATTCTCTGCTTTTTGGTGGGTCATCTTCAGAGTCCACAGCTGACAGCTGGCGCAGATAACGCTCACTTTCCCGTTGAAACAGCAGTGCGGAGGGAGCAGGCACTGTCGCAGCAGAATGACGTCATTGTAACGTTAATGCGCAAAGCATGGTCGGTTTACTGTGACGTTACTTACTGTGATGGTCACGCTCAATAAAGTTCATGAAGCAGAACTAAAAAAAAACCGATCAACGTCATTTATGATGTTAAACAAAACCACTTACAGTGAGCCTACAAACCCACTCTTTATCAAACCGAAAGCACTAAAATTTAAGAATTTGGTTGACTTCAAAACAATTCAAATCATGTACAGAGTAAAAAAAAATCAGCAGTTACCAAACAGTGTCCAAAAGTTGTTCCAAAGGAGGGAAAGTAAACACGATCTCAGAGGAATATGTATATTCAAAAAACAACTAGTGAGGACAAATGCAAAACTTCATTGTGTATCAACCAAAAGAGTCAATCTATGGAACAACTGTAAAAAAGAAATTAAGATGTGTACATCAATAAGTAAGTTTAAACAACTCTTTAAAAATAACGGATTGAATAGCTATAGGGTGGATGAGCAAAGAGGTGGTCTGGAATAACATGACATGATACATGAGGTGTAAGGTCCCTTGTTTGACTTGTACTGTTTTGTTTATTTTGATCTCTATGCATTGGCATTTCTTTTATTTTTTCCACTTTTGTTTTGTCTTGAAAGTTGTTTTTTTGTTGTTTTTGTTTTGGTTTGATTTGATTGATAAAGTATAAAAAAGGGGTAGGACCAGAAAAGTTCTTTACTTCATCCAACGCCCTTTTCAAACATGGTCCAGTTATTACTTGTGTTGCTACAGAGGGTTTGCAAAATATGTTTACTATTATTTCCATTTGTTCTTGTATTCCTGCCTGTGTATTTTATTTTGTTATTTTAGCATGTTTGAAATAAAATCAATCTGAATGTATCGTGTTAAAATCATACCGATGATCCCAAGCTATGCAGTGATTTTAATCTTCCTTAACAGATATGAAAATGAGTCTCTCCCAACATTCCTCGTGTGAACGTAATGAGGCAGAGGGGCTCATTGTAATCAAAGCAAAAACAAAAACAAAAAAAAGCTTTGGTACTGCAAATGACTGTTTGGGATCACAGTTTATCACATTATTTAACTCAAACATTTTCAACAGAGCCGTCCTTAAAATATACAACAAACAAGTTCACAAAGTTCATCATTGGCTTACTTCTCACACCTTTTATAGGCATGTTCCTTACGCTGGGCCAACAGAACAACTTAATACATCCAAACAGTGTTGGATAGCTTAGCTCAGTCACCTTCAAAATGAACGTATAAAATGTAAAACGGGTTTATAGAGTTGGGATGGAGAATTGCTATCAGGGAGGGAATCCTAATTTGGGGACACCCTCAAGACTTTCTTGGTTGGACTCACTTCCATCTCTACATTTAAAGTCCTTATTTATCTAGCCACTGTCACAATTCACTTAGTCCGCAGTCAGTCATCTTGGTTAAAAAGCCATACAAACTAATACTTATCAAGATTTTCTCATTGCACATAGCACTTTTTTGATTGTTTTAAATAACCGAGTAAGTGTGCTGTTACTGGATAACCAATGTTATTGAGCCCAAGGGTCCAGACTTGTCGAGGTGGTCTATTCCAATTTTATGACAAAAGTATTTTTATCACAGAATACAAAATTACAGATTCTGCATCCGTTTTTGCCTGCAGAACTGTAAACGTAAATATCATTTGTTACAAAAAAACATTTACATAGAAGATAAACTTGATGCCCAACAAATACAAATAAGTCATCCAAAATCAAAATCAAGCATTTCAACATTAGATACAATACTTTTGGATCAATGTGCAACTTCTATCTTTGGATAAAAAAAACCAAAAACAACAAAACAATTAGAAACAAATGAAGGATGTAAGTTTCACTCAAATGGCATCTTATATACAACATATGATTTGTGATGTGTTTTAGCTTAAAGGTCAAACTGACATGACCAGTGTGTGTAGTGGAGGGGATACATGATGTGGCTCAGCATCTGGCCCTGCTAGGATGGAAGTCAGGGATGAAGGTAGCTGCGGCTGTGATTGGGGTTGAATACCCCAGGGCAAAGTTGTAGAGGCCCAGGATTACACACTTCCAACTGCAGCGCAGTGCTTTGCCAAAATTCTGAAAGACACATACACACACACACACACACACACACACACACACACACACACACACACACACACACACACACACATACATAAAAAGACAGAGCTTGTAACACATTCTGTAATACAAAAAAAAAGAAGATCAATTCACTTGTTCATTATATACCAGCAGAGTGAATTTTCCAAGACAGGTTGGATGTAAAGTGTGGGGTGCCAGTGTCAAAAGAGGGTTGCACAATTAAAAAAAAATTTTTTTTTGCAGACAGTGGCTCAAGAAGCCTGTCCATATAAGGTCCTACGAATGCCCCCAAGAGTCTGTAACATACCTTTACTGGACCATAGCGTGGTGCATAACCTTCCAGGAATGAATCATTATATTCATGCATTCTTATTCTTAGTTTCCACATGTGTAAATATGGCTCGGGGCCTTTTCAACCACTAACTTCGACCGAATTAGAGAGAAAAAAATAGGAGATGACACTTCAAAACAGGATAGAGACAATTTGAAGACAGTCTGCATTCTCTGCAAGGAACAATAGCTTCTACAGCAGGAGGTGATGATGGCTGTGTGTGTGTGTGTGTGTGTGTGTGTGTGTGTGTGTGTGTGTGTGTGTGTGTGTGTGTGTGTGTGTGTGTGTGTGTGTGTGTGTGAGAGAGCAGTGGTCTGTTTTCCTTCCCCTGATTTAAATAAGCAGTCCAGATTAGACAATAGCCTCCTGTGTACTTTTTGCAGGAAAAGGGCTGGCCGGTGCAAGTAGACACAGGAAACCTGATGTTAGGAAAGAAAAAAAAGAAAAAAAAGGCGGGCCATACCTTTACAGTTTAAAGTTTTACACCACAGCAAGCCTCACCTTCAACCACTGATTACTTTGTTTGTGGCGAGTCTACGTGAGCAGGCACCAGTTTGATCCCATTGCCATACTATTTCTGAAGATTGTTTTATGACTTCCCTATAACCCTGTGCTGACAGCTATCCGTGCCTTCCAAAATTTTATGGATGAGTAAATCATAAAACCGCAGCTGCTCCACTGAATGCACTCTCAGATTTGGCAGAGCCACTATTTCCTGATAGTATTCCAGCCTGTGGTCAATGTATACAAGGTGATAAGGCTGTTGCAATAATATTTCTTAGGGAGCGAGTTCCTCAGGTTGTTTACTTCCTTGTGGAAAACATGTGAGTTCACGACTCTGCCAGTAAATGTGTGTTTTTGGTGGGATATGCCGTCAAAGCTCTTTACCAAATCACTGACTGGATGAACTGCTATTGGAGGTCGGAGTCAGGTAGCATGATGACTGAACATTAGAGAGCCAGCCTATTCAAATGTGGACATGTATCTCCTTAAATACACAATATCACTCTCTCGTCATGCGGAGTTAAGCTTGCAGCGACATCCTGCATAAGGAAAAATATTTGTTACCAAGAAAACTGGTTAGGATAATTGTCAAATAATGAATGTGACTCAGCTACTCGATGGCTTAACGTTCCAACTGGTTTTACTGAGGTGCAAGTGTAGACTTTAACTTTGACCCCTGAGCCTCCTCCGATTTGGGTTGATCCAGATCATTTCAGATATCATGTAATCATTTCGAGTCTATCAATTTGTTGAGATTTTTTTTCACCGATTGGTTTTGCATTTCACCGTCATTAAGGCTTAATTAGGTCAATTTCATTTAAAGGGTTGATTGATGGCCATACTGGGGGAAAAAAGAAGATTTGGATGTTTGAACTTACCCATACTGAAACCATCATGTAAAACGGGACAAATTGATGGGATTTCAGATGTTGAAAGAATCTGAAATTTTCACATCACTGTCACAGTACTCCTCATCATACAGCAACAACAACAACAAATAGATGGACATTAAGTGTATGTACATCAATTGTTTTTGGACATTCTAAAACAAAGTTGTAAAGAAAGAAACCAACCTTCTTTACTTTGTTGTACTTCTCTTTCCTCTTTTTCTTCCTCTCCTCTTTGGCTTTTACTTGTGCCTCCTCCACCTCCACCAACGGCTCATACTTCTCGGGCAGAAAGGCGAAATGAATTTCTCGGTGGCACCTCTCGCCCCGTGCCTCCTCCTCTCGGCAGTCCACCTGTCTCTCATACTTGGCTGCGCCCGCTGCTCTTGGGCTCCCCCCCGGCGCTGGTGCGCTCCTATCGAAAAGCCTGGAGGCGAGAGACCTGGGTTTCATGCTGGACGGCTCGGTGTGGTGCAGCAAGGCTACGGGGTGAAGTGAAGGTCCCGCTTTGCGAGGGGGGGGCGGACGGTGTCAACAAGCGTTATGTGCGCGTGAATGGGCGTGCATTCCACCGCGCAGGAAACTTTTGGCCCCGTGCCCTTAAAGGTGCAGCCCCCCCCCGACCTCCTCGCGGGCTCGGGAGAAAAACTAACAAGTGCCTTCCGGCACCTTTCTCAAATGCTCGTGAAACAGGACTTCAGTTATACGGTTCAAAATGAAGTACGAAGGACCGATTATCAATATAGGGACGACGAAGAGTTGTGTTAACTGTTTAAATTTTATTTACCTCTAAACATCTTATTACATTTTTCTTTCTGTGATTCCGAGTGTGTGTTGGGGTTGTACGAGATCTGTTTATTCTTGGTACATGACATTAGGATGTTTTCCTTTTCTTTTTTTCCTCTCTTGTTTTGTTTTTCTCTTATTGTTCACAGTAGTTGAGTTTGCATTGCGCAGCACAACTTGCATTGGATTTGAACTATGCAGCAGTGGCGTAGCCAGGATTGCGTTTTGGGGTGGGCCTGCAGACAATGGGGGCGGGCCAAAGTTGACCCGAGTTAAACGGACGTTTGACTCCCTATGTATAAGAAGTTAGAAGTTTGTTACTTTGTAAAGTAATTTACGTAAATTACTTTGCTCTTATATTTTCACTATTTTAACTGCCAAATAAAATAACATTTGACGAAAAAAAAACGTACAAGTCTGTGAATGTTCTAATTCATCCAGGTCATGGTTATCCAGAGGAGTTGAATCAAGTGCAACTGAACTTGGTATATATCCGTGAAGACGTTTCGCCTCTCATCCAAGAGGCTTCCTCAGTTCGTGCCTTTCTAACTAGACCAAACTAGTCTGACTGGCTGGTGAAGAGACTCAGAATGTATCCTCTAGGAGTCGTGGTCAGAGCTATAGATATGCGTGGCTCGATGGCGACGGGCGCGGCTGGACATCGGAGCACAGGAGAGCCACTCATATCTATGGCTCTGTTAGCGACGGGCGTTGGTAAACATCGGATCACAAAGAGCCACGCATATCAATAGCTCTGACAACGACTCCTAGAGGATACTGTAACGTGCATGGATAAGAAGACACGCTGGCCGCTGGCTCGCGGGTATGACCCTTTAGTCGAGCGGTTAGCGATGCCTCCTGCGCTGCGGGCGATACGGGTTCGCTTCCCGGCCGCGGCAGTTCCTGTGGTTGCGTTGTCCCCCGAATTCGCTACAATACATTCTGAGTCTCATCACCAGCCAGCCAGTCAGACTAGCTTGGTCTAGTCAGAAAGGCACGAACTGAGGAAGCCTCTTGGATGAGAGGCGAAACGTTTTCACGGATATATACCAAGTCCAGTTGCGCTTGATTCAACTCCTTTGGAAAAACGTACAAGCTTAGCTAGTTGACTACCTATCAATCCAGCTAGTTTGCTAAAGTATGCATGCTGTCTGAAGCGCTGTGCTAACCTGCACATGGTATTAATTTTCTTGTAAAAAAAAGAACTACAAGATGTACAATAGTACTAAAAATGCTTTCATTGAAATTTTACACTGACTGACGTTGAAGAAACACAGGCACTTTTTTGACACGAGGCTGCACGTGCATCCCCGTTGTTTGTAAACACGGAAATTGGTCTGCCTCGGAGCTGCATACCGAATATGCAGCTACCCACCATACAGTTAGACACACACACACACACACACACACACACACACACACACACACACACACACACACACACACACACACACACAGCAGTAGCTACGAATATTTCAAGATAGCGTCAAGTTCAACTGACTGCAATTATACGAGCACACATGAAAAAATACAAATGAAAAACCATGAGTGACAGCAGGCTACACTATTGATACCCAACGCATAATATAAAAACTCCTCACCACATCTCGTTAAATCATAGCGTGTCTGTTGGATCAGTACTGCAGTTATACGAGCACACACGAAAATAAAAATACAAAACCTTGAGTGACAACCTACGCTATTGGTACACAACAACGCAGAATATAAAAGCTACTCACCACATCTCGCTAAATCATACAGTGTCTGTTGGATCAGTACAATCTAATAAAAAAACACACACACACACACACACACACACACACACACACACACACACACACACACACACACACACACACACACACACACACACACAGCAGCGTGGCAAAATAATGTTGTAATGACTGGTGCGGCGGCCAGTGCAAGCTCAAAACTAAATACCGCTACACTAAAACAAAACGGTGACTACACAAGTAGCTGGCACGGCGGCCTTCACACAAAGACAGATACTGTCATGTGAAACAATAATACGTAGCTAGCTAAAATGAAAGGCCTTGCTTACCGCTTGATGTCAGACTCAGAGGAGGAGGCGCCGTGGCTTCAAATTGAACAGAGTTATGATGTCATCATAGTCCAACGATGACTCTGTTAACCCACATTCAAATGAAAGAAGGGACAGGTTGAGTCGAGAAGTAAGCATGGATGCCCTCATGCTGGTTCTGATCCTATTTGTAGTAGACAAGAGCAGCTTGTGATGGGTTGAGTGACCAAAACTTTTAATAAAGTGTATCCCCCATGATTTTAGCTGCCCTAGAAAGAGTTAATGCATGTCCCTGCATGTTCCAGCAGTCCCCTGTGGAGGGCGCTAGCAGCCTCTCCAAATGGAAAATTACCAGGCCTTGTCAGATCAGAACGAGAGTGACAGATTAATTGCAGACTTTTCTTGAGCTGCAGACGAATGAACAAAAGCCCAACTCATAGAAGCTGGAACAGAGATACAACATTTATGCCTTTGTTACCCTTACTCATTTAAGTTTACCAGTTTAAGTTAATTAATGCCGTTTGGATTGGAGAGGATTGCTTGCTTGGAGACCGGTTTTCTTTCTTTGCCCGGATTCTCCGGTGAGTTTCCACAGTAGCTAACCATGTGCTAGTTTAGCCATGTTGTTTGTCTTTTTCTATCCATGCACTGTAGTAGCATAGTAGTTGTCTTATAATGTGTAGGCCTGTTAGGCCTAGAACTGAAGAGAACCTAGAACATTTCATTACAAAAACCAATCGGAGGATTTTCAGATAGCCTATGTCCTATAGCTTAATATGAATGTGAAATGTGATAAGATTCTGCTGTGATTTGTACTTGTTAGCTACAAGGACCTTCACTAGCTTCGTTTTGTTTCCTAATTCTATTATTTGGGAATGTGAAAGATTGATTCAAATATTCCAGATCTGGTGCTTTAGAGAGTAGAGACTTATTATTTTCTACCCTGCGGTATGCAGGTTGGTTTTTTTGTGTACTGGATTCCTTCCCCAAGAGAAGGGAGCAGCGAGCCCTGTGACCCACGAGGTGTGGACAACACGTGGAAGAGTGGCGTCTTGCTTCTCCATTGCTTCTCCATTATTTTTTGAATGAACACTACACATACACACTACCTGGGTAGTTTCAGACTTTTATCTTTTCATATTTTCCCTTTTTGACCAGAGCTCTGAGTCCACACACTGAAAAGACATTACAGACAGACCAAAGGGGTTTGACCCTTATTCTTTGTTATTTTTCTTATTGACCATTCAAAGTGCTCTTGTGTTGATATTACTATGTTTAATAAATGCCGGCCATGTTTCTCTTTTATAATACTGTTATCTGAATAATATTCTTTTCCAATTCCTCCTTAGCCCAACCTATTTTAGATTATTTAGCCCAGCTGCTTTCTAACCCATTTCCAGAGTCTTACAAAAGCATTGACATTGGGAAATATGTCTGGGGGGCAGCTGTCAATAACGTCAATGAGTGATGGATACAAGCAGCTACCTTCCGTTTCAGGTGCTGAGTAAAGACCGTCAGTTCTGCATCCTCAATCACAATTCCATAATGGGCACAGTGGAGCTGCATTGCTGCTGCATCTTGGCCAAGTGTGTCTCTGCCAGGCAAAAGGGCAGCGGCAGCCTTCATGGGCCCCATACGAGTCGTCGTGAAAACGACAGCTGACTTCGGGGATTTGTTTGTCTAAAATGTCACTCCAAAGCATTCTCGAATCAGAATCGGTCTTTACAGTGCGCGACTGGCCGACTGTTGACGTCACATGAGACTCCTCAAACCTAGTGGGCAGTTTTCGTTTGCGCGAATCGCTGACGTCCCAATGTTCAATATCATTTTTAGCCATCAGATCTTCTGTCAGTTTAAGAACCTTGTTAAAGTCATTCTTAGAGTTGTCCCTAAATGACGTAAAAGACTCTTCAAGACCCTCAGTTAAGTGAATGCAATCCGTGATTGGCAAATTTGGCGATTGTAATGCTTTCGTAATGAAATCACTGCTTTCAAACAATTTAGCAAATGTGACGAGAAAAAACACATTTCTTTGTCTGTGTCTGACGGAGAAGCGATTCAGCATTAACAGAGTGCCTGCAAGGTGTTTTTATATAAAGGGCACCGCCACTATACATAACGTTGCCTACAGGCATGGATACGGTTTTTTTTGTTTGCTTATATTAGTCCTTGAAAAATTGGCATTTTATTACTTGGAATTATCAAATCTCAAATTACTGCAGCTGAATTTGCTCCACTGCATACTACCCTATGGTGTAAAAAGCACTGCCTTTATTTGTCATGGTGAAGTTATCTGTGTCTCCTGTTTTGTTTTGAAGGCTCACGGGTCTTGTCATTTCCGCTCAGGCCCCTGCTTTGCGCACCTGTTCCCCAATCCCTGATTGGCTCACCAATTTGCTCACCTGTTCCCCATTCCCCGATTGGCTCCCGATCAGTTATATTCCCCCTTGTTGCCCTGTCTTTTTGTCGGGTCGTTTATACGTTAGTCGGGTGCTTTACGCCATGTCCTCGAGCCTTCCTTGCGGTTTGTACCTTGCCTGTTTTGGACTCTTGGCCCCCTGCCCGCCTCTCCATTTGTTTTAAGTTTGTTGCCGTCATTAAATTATCGCTCTACCCAGCCTGTCTCTGCTTGGGTCCGCAGTTTCTGCTCCCGGCGTGATCCTACAATCCGACCAAATATGGACCAAGCGGATGGTTCGGGTTTTTTTTTTCGGGGACTACGTAAGCCTGTTTCAAAGCCTGTGCCTATCCGGCTTGCTAGCCATCATCCTGTCCCAGTGCGCTAGCGTTGGGCCCGCTAGCTGCCAGCCTGTATAGACCCATTATCACGTGACGTAAGAAGTGCGTTGTAAAAAAAGATGCGCGCGCAGAACGCGTGGCAAAACATGGCCGAGAAAGCGTATAACATTAAACGGAGAAAAGCTAAAATATGAGAAAATGGAAATCTCAGAATATGTTCAAGGTCTAAGCAAGGAAGACAGAAAGCATCACGAGGCGAAACTTACGCTAAGCACTGGAGAAAAACTTCCCGATCCGTTTATGCTTGCTGGAGCTCGGTGGACAAGTGACATCACGAAGTTGCCAAACATCGGCTGGAGGGATGTGACTGAACACCTCAAAGACACACCAAGTATATTTACGAAAGAATCAATGAAGGCATACAAGTCTTTAAAAGCATACGATTGCTTTGTTCGTGGGACATGTCCAAGACTGCTTTTACCATCCGTCTTCGTCAAATCAAAGGTAAGCCCTGGTAGTTTAATTGTTTGCACGGTTGAATTGTTTGTACTATTCAACGAAAGTTGAATTGTTTGTACGGTTATGAGATCGAGGCTGAAGTCAAATTATGACCTCAAACATCATGACACAAGAAAGCTGATGGAATCGTTGTCAAATTTGAGGAAGGATAGGCATTTGTGCGGGAAGTGGGGGTTGCAGCGCCCCCTAGTGGTGGGTGCAGCCCCTCCCCCCCAGTAATGGATGTGTAACATCTTGGACTCAACAGTATGCCTAACTTTTCCTTCCTAACGTACAAATGCAAAATAATAATACTGTAAGAGCTGAAAATGGGATATGCAAAACGTAAGTGCAGAAATGGTAGAGACAAGTTTATTGTGCTGTTTATACAGATATGTTCAATATTCTTTTTACAAGACTTTCGCCTAGGCGGCACTGTTCCTTGAGCTGGTTGGAGGGTAGAGGGAAGAAGAAAAAAAAGGAGGGGAGAGATGGAGACATGTGATTGAATTGACTGCTGTACTGTTTTGTCGGAGCTCACTAAAAGTTATTGCTTTACACACCCACGTCGCTTACACTGGTGGCAGCGGTGGGATCCGGAAGCGTGCAGATCCTAATAAGTCTCTTCGGAGCGCGGAATGACACAGCGCGAGGGCGCGCTTCCAGGAGACGGTGACTGCAAGAGACTCACTGGCCGGTCGGCTGGTGGGGTCGGCCCCTCTAGCCGAGCGGTCAGAGATGTCGCTAGCTCAGATTAGCCTTCAGTACAGTAATGTACCCCGTTATTTTCTTGCCCGGTGCGGGATTCAATACGGGGTGTACTGCACCACAAGGCGACATCACTAACCGCTCGGTTAAAAGGTCAGACCCGTTAGCTAGAGACGAATGTGTCTTATTAGTAGTTTACAGTAAGTTCGCTCGCCTCTACCATCCACATTTTATTGTCTTGTTAGCTGCAAAGAGTTTAGAAACCGTGTTTCGGTCGCCTATCTCCGCTTGAGAGGTAACAAAAAATATTAAAGAAAGGAAGAAAAGTCATCATGTCGGACGAGGAACTCTCAGCTGGAGAGCAGCAGTTGGCCAGCACGAGCCGACCCGGAGCTTCAGCGTCAGCATCGCCACAGTCCAGCCGCGCGCAGGGAGCACCGCGGGGCATTCCTTTACCGCCACCTTTCCTCAACAATGGCCGTGAGTCTTTTCAACTGCGGACTCGCCGCTATTAGTCCATGGGCCAGACGATATTTCGGTACACTCAAGGTGGCAAAACTTACTTATAATTTTTGAAAGGATCCATGTCTGTAGATGATATTTTGGTATGATAACCATTCCTGAGTGGCAGCTGTATCACAGTTATCAGCTCATGAAGTTAACCACCCGCTAAACTAAATTGCATTTTAGACATTGGTGCATATCCTGGTTTAGCCTCATGGTCAGGACATTTTTCAATGTTCTATAATATTGTCTTTGGTATCATTTTAAAGGGGACCTTCTTAGCTTTCATTCAAGCCCTGTTGTGGATATTTCTCACAAATATAGAGGTCACTTGAGCTCTTCAACCCGTCAATAACACACATCTTTCTGCAATGTTCGCCTAAACTATATACTTTTTTAGCCCTGTGGCATCTAGGAATATCAGGGACACAAAACACAAAAACTGGAATACTCACAGGACTGTAAAGATTCAGGAAATGTATAATATACCCATACTATTTCATTGTGTGGGGTGATTGTGAGCCTTAAATGAGAACTAGACCAAAGCCAGTTAGGTCACAAACTGGTCTCTATACATTTGATAAAAAGGAATACCATAGTGAGATAATGAACTATTTTAATATTTTAAACAACATTGACATTTACATATACTTAGTCAATGATACATGTAATCCCATATCATTAGTGGGTATATGTAATGGGTATATGTGAATATGGTTACATTATTGTTATTAAGCTCTGGGTAACCAAGTCCAGAATCAACATCCTGTGCATCAATAGACTACTACCACAGTAATACCATCAGAATCATCACACTGTCATTCATCAAACTGCTCGTTTCTCTCATCATCTGACTCCCCAAGTTCAAAGTCCACTTCTGGACCATCCTGCTGTTTTTGGTTACTGCAGGTCTGTAACCTGCACATGTCTGTGCATGGAAGTCCATTTGACAGGCACATGCAGCTTGGCATTTTGCATGAATGCACACACTTGCATGTTAGCATTTCCAAGACCACATCTGGTGCAGGTGGGGAGCGCATCCAGTAAATGGCCAGCTTGCCTTCATCGTCTGTCCATCCATACTCAGTAGGGCTTGGCACCACAGGGTTAGCCTGCAGACAGCACTTCCATATTGCTGCCTGATAGTTGGCTCGTTGAACATGCATAAAGAGACAGTCTCTACATGGTGGCAGCTGGCTGGACTCAACCTCTCCCCTTTTGGTGCAGAAGAGCTGGTAACGCAGTTTGTTCACCTCAGCAGTGCTGCTATTAGCAACATACATCCGACAGGTGAACTGCTCAATTTTCTGGAACAACTCATCACTCACATTCCATGTCTGTCCCAGTTGACTAAAAGTCTCTTGGCAGGAAGTGTGCTTTCTCACTATCTTCAGGGTATTCAGCTTCCCTCGACCAGCGAATGCACTGACAGTGTCGCAACCTGTGAAGGCATGTAAGCCAATTAGGCTGTCACAGATGCTGTCTCCAAGTGAACTTGCCAGTTTGGTGATGTCGACAAACCGTGTGCGGTTCTGAGTCCCACACTTCTGGTAGATGGGACAGGTGATGTCCTTCTGGAAGCCAAGACAAAGCACCATGACATCAGTGTCCTCAGCTGTGATGATAACTGACTTTGAGCCCGCATTTGCTGCATGCAATGCATGCAGGAGCAGACGGGTGTCAGCTTCTTCATGTGTGGAGTGCAGTTCTGCTGCTTCCTCACACCCATCTTCTGTCAACTTGTAGCAGGTTTCCTCACAGGTCATGTACAACACCTTGCCATGCAGCATAGCTCTGTATCGTGGGAGTTTCCACTCTTCCACCAGAAACTTGATGAGACTGGTCTTGTTGGAGGAACTGCACAGAAATTTTCTCCACTGCTGGACGTGGTGTCCCCCTGCAAGATTCTTGTACTGGAGAGTGATGTCTCCACCCCGGTTCAGTCGTTCAGCGTCTTTGATCGAAGTTTGGTGATAGACATCAAAAACAACATCAATCCTCCCACTCTGTGCTCCCTCATGGAGGACCTGGGTCAAGGCTGACTCTGCCACCTGTGCAAAGGTTTTGTTGTTGCCATTCATTTTTTGGACCAGGCTCATCCCATCAATGATGGAAGTAGATGGGATTGGGATGTCTTCTGCAGGAGATACATTCTTTTCAAGCTCTCTGGCAAGTGCAGCCTTGTTTGTTTTTCGTAAGGACCCATCAGCATTTGTCAGTGCCCATGGTAGTGGGCCCAATGGGTAGGCAAGGACATCCTTCAGATTCACCTTCCTGCTTTCAGCCACCAGGATCATGTGACTGAAAAGGTTTCTATCTGCCTTCAGAACCACATCCTGTGCTTTCTTTCCATGAGCTTGTTTTGTGCTGACATTGGAGAATGTTTTCAGACTTTGCTTGGTCATCTTGTCGTGGAATTTCACAGGTGGTGGGTCTGCATCTAACCTTGTTTGCTGGAATGCTTGGTAGGCCTCTTCTCCTTTCTCAAGAGATCTATGGTCACATCAGGTGGAGCCATGTTGCCAGTGGAGAGGCTAACCAAATCAATCTCATCAGGGGACATAGGATTGAGCCAGTTATTCTCCATAAGGTCCATGAGAGACTGGACATCTGCTTCATCTCTCTTGATCCTTGGACTCTGTAGATCTGGATGAGACCATTTGCACCTGCCTTGACCTGTCAGGTCTATCAGCTGTCTGAGGTACATGCTTCTATACTCAGCTGTGAGATAATATTTGGTCACAGCTCCTGGCTTCAAGCTGAATCCCTTTGTCCCTCCAGCTGTTTGGGTGTCTTTGTTCACCGTTTCTTCTATAGCTTGGTCAACAGGGATTCGGCCAAAGGGATTGGTGGAGCCCAGTTGGACTGAGAAGCCTCCTTCCATGAATTCTGTGTACACATCTGGGTGTGTGATGGGCAGCTCAGACATCTGGGCGTAGTAGTAGGGGAGGTAGCGTGCATAATTCATCCTGTCATAAGCAAAGCACCATGGGATCATTGCTCGAATGCTAGCCAAGTGTAGCATCCAGTCTCCCTCTCTGGATGCTCGGATGAGCCCCAACAAGATTTCAACCATGTCCAAATAGGACATCCAGAAGTTCGAGAGGCTGCCGTTTCCACCTCTAAGGAACTCACGGTAGACTTCAAATAGATCCATGATGTGTGTACAAGAGCTGTTCTCGAGGACCTCCTTCAAAGCATGTTGTGAGACTTCTTTCCCAAGGCTGTCAATGGTCTTCAGTGTCTCATTCAGGTGAACCATGTCATTCCTGTGAGTTTCTTCCAACCAGAACAGGAAACCATTCAAGGTCAGTCGCATGAGAGCCTCATACAGGAGCTTGTGTAGTCGCACTGCCCTGTTGTACTTGCGGCCATCCAGAACACCAGCAATTGAGCCTTCTGCAATCATGCCAGACTCAATGCAGAGGTCTTTTGAGTCCAGCATCTTGGAAACGCTTTCCTATTATTGCCAGCAGTGTGCATATGGTGTGGAATACCCCAAGCCTAACGATGATATCATGGAACTTGTCATGGTGTTTCCATGTGATCTCGACAGCCTTCGCATACAGGGCTTGGTCAAAGACACAGACAATCTTCCTCAGGCCTAAGCACTGCATGATGCTCAGTGACTGGTTAAGCACCTCGTTGACAGTAGACATTTGTGTCGCTGGAGCATTGATGGTAGGCAGATAGCCTATATTGTCGGGGATGACCGTCATCTCTCCTCGAGTCAGGATGTTGAAGCCTGTCCAGCTGCTGACTGACTGTTCTTCTTGTTGTGACATGCGTGCTAGGACCCAAAGAAGGTTTTTCTCTCTGGCAAGCTTAGTATTGGCTGCAGTATCAGCATCTGACTCTTTGCTTTGTGGTGGCCCTACCCGTTGTCCAGCATTGTAAGTTGGTAACATTGGTGGGGGGTCCATCAATGCTTCTCTTCTTTGTTTTGGGAACAGTGGGCATGGGTTGGACAGGAAGTGGGTTGACTGGCTTTGCTTGCACAGCAATCCCATTGACTCTGTGAGATGTTCCCTCACCGCTGACAGTTTCTTCAAGACGGTCGATATTGTCCCAGGTTAAAGTTGTGAATATGCCAGGATGGATGTTAGCTGGAAGGGCAATGCCACTCCCTGATGATGAGAGTTTCTGGAGACACAGGGCAGTGTTGATCTCTTCCATCTGTGAATAGGACACACTGTGACCAAGTCGGTTGAGGATGTTTATCAACTCTACATTTCCTGTCAACGATTTGACACTGAATGGCAGAACAATGTGCTTGGAAGGCTTGGTATTTCCACATGTCGCTGCATATACTATGTCATGGCCAAATGACTGCAGAAGGCACTGCACTCTCTGGGATGCATGATCAGGATCATTTGAGCCTGTGAGTAGAGAGTACAGGAAGATAATGAGCGACTCTGGAATGGTAGGACATTCTGGTTTGACTTCAGGCGGCCAGGTTTGAGGAACATCTTGACTTTTAATGTCTGCTCTCAATTTGATGGCTGCTTTGGCTATAACATCTTGTGCACTGACACTTTTCAGGGTCTGCAGCTCCCTTTTGAGAGACTGATTTTCTTTGGCAAGTTCCCTCATGGACAAGTTATCGGGATAGAGGAGGAATTTTCCTTTCTCATCAGGGAATATCTGCAAGGCTCCAGCAAACTCACTCTCCAGGTTTCGCCTTATGTGCTTCTTGGTTGATTCCTTGACTTGGGCAATGCCTTGGGAGTTCATCGAAGCTACCAGTCTAGAAGAGAGATCAGTCATTGTCATCACTTGAGGATTGCCAAAAAGCTCCATGCTGATGAAGAGGAACAGCTCATTGTATGCCTTATTCACAGCAGCTTCATACTGGGCTGCAGCATCATCATCTTCATTGCTGGCAACCTCTCCTTTGGAAACCTCTTCTTTGGTGTAAAGTCTATAGCATGACCTGTGGTAGTGCCCTTCAGCTGCTACAAGGTCTCTACTCACAATGGCAAGGATTCTGCTGTCCCTTTTCTTTGTGGCTGCACTCCTGATCTTTGCATCAGCTCGCAGTTCTCGACACTGCACCAGTACTTCTCTCGTATTCTGTCTCTTGGAATATTTGCTGTTTTTCTGACAAAATATGCACTCTGCATCATAAGTCCTAGATGTACTTGGAGCATGTCGAGCTACTCTCTTAGATTGTTTCTCTTCAGCAGAGACACAACTTTTCTTTTCTTTTGCAAGGAGGCCATCAAGAATTTGCTTCATAGTGAAGATACTGCGACACTTTCTGTGGTAGTAGATTGCTGGAATCTGTCCCTCAGGAATGTCTTTTGCCAGTTTCAAAACTGGTGCATGATTTCGTATCTGAGCTGCCCTGAGCAGAGTTCTCCATGAGTCGACACTTTGTAGTGAAACCAGCTTATCTGTATCATCAGAACAGTGGATAATGCACTCCACCCGTGGGCGCTTTGGTATTGGGTAAAAACTTGCTTGTTCACCAGTGGCCATATTCAGTCAGTTTTCACCTGCCACATACAAACAAATACATGTAACTTAGGTGTATGAACACTACTAAAACAAAGTTTACTTTGCTTCACCAGCGTCATATTACCATTATTTATCTTGCATAGCCACAAATAGATACATTACCTAGTTGCTATGCAACAGCTGTATTTTGTCCACATGAGGCCGCTAAAATCAACACAAGATGAAAGTTCCTCGTGGCCACTTTAACTAATCATATTAACATATACATTAAAAGAACATGCTAACATTATGGGAAATTAGCTTACAATCTTCTCCAGAGTGAGACAAGAAGATAGATACCAGTTTCCTCTATATGTGTTTAGTAGAAAGCTATCTGGCTGCACGTTAGCCTAGCTTAGCACAATGAATGGAAGTACACAGTACTGGTTATCCTTGGTTGTTGGCCAACTAAGAACTGTCCCAGAGTTTAAGCTAGGCTAATCAGTACCAGGGGTGTTGAAATGCTATATTTGTAAAAATCTGGGCAAATACACAATCGTGAGAGGCACAGAAACAGGTTTCCTGAAAGAAAAATGAAATAGTTGCTCATTTGGAAAGGTTATGTATTATTTTACTTCTGTTAGTGTACCAAATAAAATGGCACCAGTGAAGTTGTGTCACCTTGGGTGATATCGATATCTGGTCTGACCCATGGACTAACTGGCTTTGGTCTAGTTAGTTTCTTAGTAATAATGCCCTTCTAATTTAAGGTTCACAATCACCTCACACAATGAAATAGTATGGGTATATTATACATTTCCTGAATCTTTACAGTCCTGCGAGTATTCCTGTTTTGTGTCCCTGATATTCCTAGATGCCACAGGGCTAAAAAAGTATATAGTTTAGGCGAACATTGCAGAAAGATGTGTGTTATTGACGGGTTGAAGAGCTCAAGTGACCTCTATATTTGTGAGAAATATCCACAACAGGGCTTGAATGAAAGCTAAGAAGGTCCCCTTTAAAATGACACCAAAGACAATATTATAGAACATTGAAAAATGTCCTGACCATGAGGCTAAACCAGGATATGCACCAGCGTCTAAAATGCAATTTACTTTAGGGGGTGGTTAACTTCATGAGCTGATAACTGTGATACAGCTGCCACTCAGGAATGGTTATCATACCAAAATATCATCTACAGACATGGATCCTTTCAAAAATTATAAGTAAGTTTTGCCACCTTGAGTGTACCGAAATAGGAAATTTTGGGCTCTGGCCCATGGACTATATGAGGTAATTCAAGAGGCACGCTACAAGGACAGTGGTGTGGGTTTGCCCACAGCGTTAGCAGCCGAGTTACCGACTAGACTGCCACCTGAACTGTTTATTGGGTGGGACAATCTGCCCCGTGAAACTCAGTGCTCATATACTGAAACGAAGAAGCGTCTGCAGGCCGCTTTTGGGGCAAAAAGATGTCATTGCATCATTTCAAACATTCCCAAAACGCCCGCCATAGACTGCCCAATGAAGCCGTGGAAGTTTATGCTGCAGATGTATGCCGACTTGTTAAAGAAGGCTTCCCGGACTTTGAACATAATGCCACAGAATACATGACAATGTCTCGGTTCATTGCTGGTTTGGACCAGGAGCTACAAGTAAAGTGTCATGAAAGAAGAGTGAAGACTTGTGATGTTGCCTCCCAAGCTGAGGGGGCACGCCATGCAGCCAGGTTAGTGACTCCTGTATACCCAGCTAATGTGGCTAGACACCGGCCCCATGCAGACAGTAAATTCTGTACGTGAAAATGATGCTGAACTTAGAAAAGCAGTCCAGGCCCTTACTGCTACTGTTAAAGACTTAAGTAATGATCTTGATGACCTGATGAGCGTAGTAGCATGCAGCACCGTGGCAGACGAGCGCATGCACATTCTCCCAGATCTCTTTCACCTTATAGAAGGAGCCCAGATAGACACAAATGCAAGGTCCGGCTATGGACATTCACCAACCAGCTTTTCATATTCTCATCATTCTTCACCTGAGCAGTATTCTCCACAGGTCACCAACCATCATCGTGACTACGCCCATAGAGAACCTGACAGGTACAGATCACCTTACAGGGATAACCCCTACTCAGACCATACCTTTAATCCTTATGAGGAAAAGAGAGAGAGACGCACATCTCCCCACAGACCCTATTATGACTCTCGTCACCGAAGCCCAAGCCCTCATCCCAAACATGTCTTTCCAGCGGTATGAGGAAAAGGGCCCACAATACCCCACTAAGAGTGGCTTTAAAGATCATGCCAGATTTAATCAGGGAAACGCCCGATAGCTGGTGATGTGGGGCGCTCGTCAGCTACTTCTCCAAAAGCCCCAGGTGTCTGCCTCACTGAACCAACAGCAGTGCACAACTGACCTCCAATGGTAGTACAGATACAGCAGCTGTAACTGAGTGCTCAGAAACCGCTGTAAGTACAGATTTTACCTCCTATGTAAATGGAATTGAGGGCAGTGACATGCATATCATGCTCGACTCAGGTGCCACTATTTCACATATTAGTGAGGAGACCAAAATGTCAATTCCCTCTTTAGCCAAAAGACCCATAAAGAAGTTCATAATGTCTGAGGCTGTGACCGGCGAAAGATTGGACACCTTAGGCATGATAGACATTACCTTTAAACTCGGATCTCAAACATTACAACATGAAGTACAAGTCATCGGGGATGTCAGCCAAGGCTTCATATTAGGCTGTGACTTTCTCACTCCTCATGGTGTGATTTTTGGACATGGGAAAAGGACTGTGCTATATTGGGGAGGACGTTTAGCCCCTGCTCAGAAAAAGTGAGCTGGCTCCTGCCAGCTGCACAGCCCAAATAACAGAGAACATCACCGTTCCTCCACGCTGTGAATTGATCTGCAGAATTGCCCTAATTCTCCCCTGTTGTTAATGCAAGCAGCTACAGCAGCTGTCTTGAACCCAGACAACTGGAGATGGAAGGTATTGCAGTTGCACGCACACTCCACGGCTGAAAATGGATGTACGGTTGCTCGCATCATCAACCCTACAAATGGACCTGTTGTGCTTCATTCAGGTATGCAGTTGGGACATTTTTACCATGGTGTCTGACAATGAAATAATTCACGATTCAGCCTCTGTTTGTAATGTGTCCACCAGCCCATCCAGTTTGCCACCTGATAACACACAGCCAGCTAAACTACCATTTGATGTTAAGTGTGGAGATTTAACAGCTTTAGAGAGGCCTGACCTACAGGCTTTGCTTGCATGTTATCAGGATGTGTTTAGTAAAAACGGCACAAATTTTGGCAATACAGACATTGTTAAACACAAGATCAACACAAAAGATGCATCCCCTGTCAGAAAATGAGCATACCGCACTTCCCCAAAAATGCAAACACTGATTCAGTCACATGTCGACGAGATGTTGGAAAAAGGAATCATTGAAGTCAGTCATATCCCCTGGGCCACACCTGTAGTGGTCAGAAAAAAAGATGGCACATGGCGTTTTTGTGTGGATTACAGAGGCTTAAATGCAGTCACTGTTAAAGATGCACATCCTTTACCCAGAACAGACGACACTTTAGATGCACTCAGAGGTTCAGCACAATGGATCTCTCATCAGGATACTAGCAAGTGCAACTCGAGGAGCAGGATAAAGCAAAGACAGCTTTCCCCACTGGCAGAGGATTGTACCAGTTCTGTGGGATGCCCATCGGCCTGGTAAACGCACCCCCCACTTCTCAACATCTCATGCAGCTGGTGTTACAAGGTCTCTCATGGGAAACGTTTGGTTTACCTTGATGATATTATTGTGTGCAGCCCCAGCTTTTCCCTCCAGCTTCAGCATTTGAGAGAGATGTTTGACCGCCTCAGAGCTGCCAACCTGAAACTCAAACCCTCAAAATGCAGTTTTGCACAACAGGAAGTGTCATTTTTGGGACATGTTGTCCCATCTGAAGGGCTGAAACCTGACCCTAAAAACATTGAAAAAGTGAGACTGGCCTACACCTACAAACCTGACGGAGGTCAGGGTGTTCCTTGGCTTATGCTCTTACTGTCGACGCTTCATTTTCCAGTTTGCAAGAATGTCAGAGCCCCCTACATGCACTCACTCAGAAAGGAAAGACATTTGTATGGACTGAGGTTGAACAGATGGCATTTGAACACTCTCACCTATAGGACTGACACAACCGGTGCATGGCCCTGGTCCCCCACGGCTCGCTGCAGACCATACGTTTACTGGGGTCCGTCCACACAAGACTGCTCTGACAGCCAGCTACAGCTCAGACAACAGTTGTTCCCACCTCTGAGAGAGCCACTACTACCTTGCTACAAGGGGGAGATGTTGCAGCAAGATCTGCCAGTGAACTGTCCCCTGTTGCTGGGCCTTCATCAGATGTGAGAACCAGGTTTGGACGTTGTGTGCGTCCCCCACAGCGCTGCAGGCTTGCTGAATGAACTGATGCTTCCTCCTTGTGGCTGATAGCCACATATTAGCACAATGGACTGTGGAAGACTGTTATGGACAAGAACATACAAAAAAAAACTGCTGTATTCTAACTTGTTGTCATGTTCTTGTAATACTACCATCATTTGTTTGTCTTTGAGGTTAACTATTCTGAAGCGAGGACACTTCTTTTGTAAAGGGGGACAATGTGTAAGAGTTAAAAATGGGATATCAAAACATAAGTGCAGAAATCCAAAGGAGTTGAATCAAGTGCAACTGGACTTTGGTATATATCCGTGAAGACGTTTTGCCTCTCATCCAAGAGGCTTCCTTAGTTCGTGCCTTTCTGACTAGACGAAGCTAGTCTGACTGGCTGGTGATGAAACTCAGAATTTATCCTCTTGGAGTCGTTGTCAGAGCTATAGATGTCCATGGCTCTTTGTGTCCTGATGTTGGGACACAAAGGAAGCCTCTTGGATGAGAGGCGAAACGTCTTCACGGCTATATACCATGTCCAGTTGCACTTGATTCAACTCCTTTGGATAACCATGACCTGGATGAATGAGAACATTCACAGACATAAGTGCAGGAAGGGTTGCTGAAGCATCATGTGATGTAGGCTGAAAGGTTCAGGCTACCGATTCCTGCATGCATGACAAACCCCGGATATGCCCCTCCTTGCGGTATTGACTGGACTTCACTTGTGGAGTTGGCGTAACCTGGGCAGCACTTAGCTGGTTAAAGGCCTAATGGGACCGCGGACTGGCGGTTATAAAAATCCCACACATCCCTGGCTCGTAAGTGCCTAACAAGTGGGCAGTCCAGACTCCCAATCCGACCATCACTTGGGTGCAACCTGTGGCGGATCCCATCAACTTCACTCTCGTGTTGCCGTGGAACTAGATCCTCCCAGGCCAAGCAGTGTGGACCAGCGTCGCGACCTGATCACCACTTTAATCGAGGCTTTAGCTCAGGGGTGTCAAACTCCAGGCCTCGAGGGCCGCAGTGTCTGCAGGTATTTGTTGCAACCATGCACTACACCACCTGATTAAACTCGTTCCTTTCCCTCCTTGATCCAGGAGGTGAGCTAATAGTTAAATAATTTTTTTAATGCATAATTTTTGGTTAATATATATATTTATTAACCAAAAAGAACAAAAAAAGTCTGAGATTTATCTGATATTTTTTAAGTGTTCCCTTACATGAATGTGAGAAATGGTCAGAGTGGACATGAGAAAATGACTGTAATTTAACAAAAACAGCTAAAAATATACAAATTGTATATTATTTAATTGTATTTTGCTTCATGCTAACCAGTACACTTGAATCAGTGGCTTCAGACACTGAAAACATTACTGACAGTTTTATTATGCCTCCTTGTCCCCTTTGAATGTTGTGGACTCAAACTTAACACTTTCTATGGAATGATCCAAATGCTAGCTAGATGGTAAGACTGTGTAACCTATGAAATGGCGAAAGTATGAGCTGCTTTTGGTTACAGTCGATTTGAGTTTTGATGGCATCCTAGGGGAAACGGGTTACAAACATACACAGCTGGCTAGCTATGTCTTACCTTTGCCATTATGAGGTACATCCCCCTGCTGTGAGCGTAGCACTGCGATTCTGTAACCCAACCAGCTACAAAGAACTGGTAAGCATCCAGACTTTTGTATGCTTTTAGGTCAGCACCTGTGTATGGGGACACTCCGATGGTAACATTGTGGTACAGATCGTGTGGATTGAACTCGGGCAGACTGGACGATTTTGCTAGATCCGTGAACACATCGGTAGGAAGAAGGTATGGGTCGGTAGCTAACCCTGCTATCGCTAGCTTCTCCACATATCGCTCTTTGTGCCATCCTACAAGGTGACTCACTTCACAGGACAACTCCACAACATTACTCTGACTATTGGTAACCATCACTTAAATTTAAACTATATTACCTACCTACTCATCCGTCGCAATATTTTGTTTGTTTTTGTTGTTTGCTTTTGAATTTCCCGGTCTATCACTTCCTGCCGTCCGTCATGGCGTTCATATTCCCCGCGAGTGGGACGTCACGTGCAAAGGGTCAATACCAAATGTGGTCAAAATTATTAGCCCCCATATGATTTTTTTTTTTGCTTTCAAAACACACCTGAGCAGCCAATCAGCATTGAACTTTACTTAAGGGACTCCAGTGAACAGGGCTAGTGGCACTTGAACACTTGATTGAGGGGGACTATTCTTAAATTCTTGGTAAGCAATAAAGAAACCAGTCTGGAACTCAGAAAGACAGTGGGTGCTCATCTTAAGCGGGAAGACTATACTGCCATTTCCAAGTGTTTCAGTGTCTAGAACAGCTGTACATTGCATCATTGCAAAGCACAAGGAGACAAATTCTGTTAGAAACAAACCTGGGCGTGGTCGAAAGTGCAAGATTTCAAAAACTTTGGAGAGGAAAATAGTCAGATGTCAACAACAATCCCCGGATCTCTGCCAAGATGATTGTTGCTGAACTGGCCTCTTATGGACTTGTTTCAAGGAAGACTGTTGTGAGGGCTCTTCATTGTGGTGGGCTTCGAGTTCATCAACCAAGAAAAACTCCATTGCTCACCCAGCACTACATCAAAGCCAGACTGAAGTTTGCTCGTGAACACTTGAAACATGGGCATGAGTTTTGGAAGTCTGTCCTTTGGTCTGATGAGACTAAACTTGAGCTGTTTGGGCATAGATGTTTCTTTTGTTTGGCGAAGGAAGGGAGAGGCCTTCAACCTTAAAAACACAGTTGCCACAGTTAAACGTGGTGGGAGCATAATGCTGTGGGGCTCTTTTGCTGCTTCAGGCACAGGGAACCTTGTTCGGGTACATGGGATCATGAAGAAAGATTATTTTGAAGGATGGTGTAAACAAATCTGCTGCCAGTCGTCTAGCTTTAGATCGCTGCTGGGTCTTCCAGCAAGACAATGACCCAAAGCATACATCCAAGTTGGTCCAAAACTTTTTGAAGGGCACCAAAAACAAGGTCCTGGAGTGGCCCTCTGAGCCCAGATCTCAATCCTATTGAGAATCTGTGGCAGGAGCTCAAGTTTAATGTCCATGATAAAAAAAAAAACCCACACAATTTGGATGAGCTGGAACAATTTGCCATGGAAGAATGTGCTAAGATCCCTCAAGAGACGTGCTGACCTAGTCAGGAACTACCATAAGATGTTGTGAGTCAGAAAGGTTGCACTATTGACTATTAATTGTCAGAGGGCTAATAACTTTGGCCTTGTCATTTTTGTCTTGTTTCAATTCAGCACATCAGTAAAATATCTTAAACTTTGTGGAGATTTTGTCTTTGTTCTTTTGGAAGCACTTAAACTAAACACTTTTGGTTATGGTAATTTCCATGGAAAAGTTAAGGGTTTTGTTTGATTTCATAAAGGGGGCTAATAATTTTGAACTGTAGCAATTTCCTTCAGCTATCAGCATTCACACGCATTTTCTAGTTATTATTGACAATATTAAAGTTTTTAAAATATTAATTTTGGTGTCAGTCGTTTCTTAACAGACATACTAACATGCAGTGCATTAATATCTCAGTTGGGTACTTAACTTGTCAGAATGAGAGGGTCTAAGGACAGGATGTTGTGTTGCTGTAAAGCTCACCGAGGCAAATTTGTGATATTGGCTATACAAATAAAATTGACTTGACAGAATAGTTTAAAAATCGTTGTTCTAGTAGTTTTTAAGTTCCGGTTGTTGTTTGGGACTTTCAATGGTTATTTTCAGTTCTCTCTTTTTTTTTTTTTTTTTTACGTTTGAGACTAGTGATGCGTCTTCCATTTTGTTTTTCAGGCAATATTTTAATTTCTTAAGTTTTGCTATTCAAGTTCTATCATGTCTCTCTAAAGTTTAGATTGTTTAAAAAACAGAATTGTAGTTAAAATGTTAATTTTGGTGTCAGTCGTTTCCCAACAGATATACTAACATATGTAATGCATTAATATCTCAATTGGGTATTTATCTTGACAGAATATAGTTCAAAAACTGGCAGTCATTTTTGACTGGTTTGTTTCTTTACTAATGTCATGTGTTGCTGCATGCTTGATGATTATACCATTCACATCTGCAGATGAATACTCAGTGATTAGCAGTAGGCCAAACACAAGAATTTTCTGCCTGCGAGGTGGAATCGTAACATGAATAAAACCTGTATGACCCATACTGGATCAGTTATAGCGTATCTAGACAGTCTATAGTAGCTGTGTAATGAATGTCATGTAGTTAATGTAAATCGTTACCGTTTTGAACTAGGAAGTGCATTCAATATGTTTTAGACCTCAAGGACAGTACATTTTGGTGACAATTTAAAAAAAAAAGTTGTTTATGAAACAGCTGAGAAAAACTTCACTGGATACTTGGTGTGGGGAAGCCTGGCCAGAGTGGCTAAAATGTACTGTTTATATATGATAAAATGATTTATTTACAGGGTGTAGCTACATATGAAAAAAATGAACAAATTAAGTTAGCTCGTCTTGACTGAACAGACACAACTCCAATAATTGCGCTTAAAAAAATAAATGAACAAAACTCAACTTGCAACAATTGAGCGTTAAATTAACAAATAAATGAACATCTCGTGCACACATCTACACCGAGGTGCTACCACCCCTAACTCCCAAAGCTACTGCTTAAATACTCCCTTCAAGGTGATCAGCAGCATCTGAGTTAAGGGTGCACCACTGTGGCAGGGAAAGCCAACACCTGGAAATAATTAGGATTGATGATGGGACAAATGGTGTGTTCACACCCATTTCTCAACCCCCCCCCACCACTCCCTTAAGACTGTTACTCCTCAGAGTCATGGGACAAGAAGTCAGCAACGTCCTGAATCCTTGAACCTCTTCAGTCAGGGAACCTCACCTGACTGAAATGTTCCCTGCTGGACACGCCCAATGGTTGGACATCAGGCCTCTCCCAAACAACCTGGTCGTCAAGAATATTCTGCCTTGAGCTTGGAAGAGGGATTAGAGACAGTTGCTGCACCTTCCAACAGCCATGGACACCCCCTGATGGTCCTGCTGAAGCTGGGTACACTACTGCTGGACTGGACTCCACCTCCACTGCCCACCTTCCCTTCCTGCTCCACCCCGGCACCCCTCCCAGACCGCCTCCATGCCAGATGTCACCAAAGACTGGACAGCTCGGCACAACCCAGTTGATCCGGCAGTCGACTGCTGCCCCGTGTTGGTCAAGGACACCATGAAGTTTCCTCTCTCAGGTTGGCACTTCCTTCACTGCCTCCTACTGGCCTGGATCCCACCACCAAAAGTGGGGAAGCCTGGCCAGAGTGGCTAAAATGTAGGAGGCAGACTCAAAACCGCTTCTATATAATAAATTGCTTTATTTACAGGGTGTTGCTACATAAACAAAATATGGAAAAAAAGTAAATTAACAAATTAACAGTTAACTCATCTTAACTGAACAAACTCAACTCCCAATAATTGAGCTTTAACAACAAATAAATGAACATCTCGTGCACACATCTACACCCTGACAACTCCAAAGCTGCTGCTTAAATACTCCTTTCAAGGTGATCAGCAGCACCTGAGTTTAGGCTGCACCACTGTAGCAGGGAAAACCAACACCTGGAAATTATTAGGATTGATGACAGGACAAATAGTGTGTTCTCCACCCACTTTATCACAGAATGCATAAATCAATCTTACAATACCGCAAAGTCTTGTCTATAAAGATCAAAAGGCAAGGCTGAGGCAAATAACTTTGACAGCCCATTAGTCCAATTAAAAGTGCATAATGCATGTCGTTTTGGCAGTGGGTGCTCAAGACTACAGAGCATGACTGGAGAACTGAAACACATCACAGCAGCAACTTTGTCCGGAAACATATGAACATAATTATTTTTTTAATAACAATGTTTTAAAACTTACATTATATGGCAGGAACCTAAGAACAAATATTTTCACTTGCTCCTGTGATTACAATCTAAATTAAAAAAAAAAAAAATCAGAACACAAATACAGTAGCAAGGGTAGACATCCTGGGCTAAGCAAGTAAAATATTTATATAGCACTTTGTAACTGTTAAAGTGCTTTATAATTTTTAAGAGAATTATAATTCTGCTATCCTCTTTCAATGTTCTGTAAATTGTGTAAACACAACATCCATAGTCTGTCTTGGGAGAGATCCCTCCTCTCTGAGGTTTCTAACCATTTTTTCCCCCTTGCTAAAGTTTTTTTTTTTTTTTTAAGGGAGTTCTTCCTTATCGGATGGATGTTGTTGCTGTCGAGCTCCTTCAGGCAAATTTGTGATATACAAATAAACCTGACTTGACACTCAATACAGAAAATACATTGAATGAATACAAGACATGGCATAAGGAGAAACAGACCAAGCTAAAAACGAAATAAAACACAAGGGAGGAGTGGGGATCTATAAAAAGGCTTGCCTGAAAAGATGGGGTTTTTAGAAGTCACTTAAAATGGTCCAAAGATTGCTTGGTCGGGCGTCCCTACAGATACAATTGGCTGTGTCTGCAGGTGGGAAGCTGAATGTGGATGTGTCCTGGTGCACTAGCGCCTCCTCTGGTCAGTCGGGCACCTGTTCAGGGGGGAATGGCATGATCCTCCTGGCGAAACTCTTCACTGTCAGGTGAAAAGAATCTGCTTGGCAACATGTCTGCAGCCCTCCCCGGATCGGCAAAGGGGGAGCAGCAGTGACCAGAAGAGTAGGGTAATTGGCCAGATACAATTGGGGGGGGGGGATATTTTTTTTTTTCTTTTCTTAGGGTGAATCCGGAAAGTTCCCGCCCTAAGGCGCTAGGATTGGCCAGAGCTTCCTGTCAGTTAAGGCTGATGCGAACGTGCAACAACCCTAACCCTACCCAAGCCAACTGTGCCAACTCTACTGGGTGTGTACGGTAACAACGTCACGTTCCAGAACAGCCGCATCGGCGTTAACTGACAGGCAGATCTGGCCAATCCTAGCGCCTGAGGGCGGGAACTTTCAAGATTCATCTGGATTCATCCTAGGAAAAAATATTCGGGGGGGGGGGATGAAGTCCCAAGATTAAGAAAATCTAATGGATTGGGGAAGCTGACTCCAGAGGCTTGGTTTAGATGGAGGAAATTAAGGGACATCTAGTCTTTGGTGACAGCTAAGCAATCATGGAGGGAGGACAGTTAAGGTTATTGGGTTTGGCAGAGAAATGGATCTGAGTATCATTGGCATAACAGTGGTATGACATGTCTTGAAAGTGACTAAACAAATGACCAAGAGGAAATATGTATAAAGAGGAGGTCTGGCCCAAGGACAGACCCCTGAGGGACTCCACAGAGTAGGGGCACTGATAATGATACAAGATTGTTATTACAAGTGGACTGGGAGACTACCCTACTGCTTCTCTTCACCCTCTGGATTACTCGGCAATCCACGGACTGGATCTTTGAGACGCAGGATTCGGATGAGTTTAGAGGTGGGGAGGGAGCTGAAAACAGACCAACAGCAACACTAAGTACATGGGTGTGCCTTAGCTTGGGAAACGAGCAATGTAACGTGATAAGACAGCCTAGACTTAAGATATTAATTTTTATTCCTCTCCATTACTGACAGGATTTCCCCCTAGCACATTCAGAAAATTCAAAAGAGAAAAATAGGCTGAAGGTTTTGTGCATGTGCAAGCAGTACTGATGGGTTATGTAGATGACTGAGGCAAAAAAAAAATAATCTCAGTGCCTACTATATTGACAGAAATCGGCATTCTCTGGTTCAGTCTTTATGGCAGTGCACTTGCATCTACCCTTATATAACAACACTCTGAGTACGACCTCCTGTAGCATCATCCATTTCATACTCTGCACTAAGGCTGTGGGACATCATTTCCACTGTTGGAAATGTAGCTTAGCTGAGAGAATAAGGATGTGTTCGTTGAATGGCATCTTTACAGTAAGGTAGAAATTAGAAACCCAAGCTAAACTACGCTGTTATTTTTCTGTCTGCCACCTGATGTCATAATACGTCACTTGGCGGTGGCGGGCGGGGGGGACTGTTTCACTGCCCCAAAAGAGAAACAGTAATGATTGGAACAACTGCAGATATTTTTCATATACTGTCCCCGTTTCAGACAGAGGTAAGGTTGAAAATTGGCCAATTTCCTCTTGAAAACAGAAAATAACTTGAGTATAGTATTCATATTGTCTACTTATTGGATAGCTTACAATTCTAAGATGGCTTCATGCTTTAAAAAAATCCCATCTGAAAAAGTTTGACTGCACCTTTTCTATCAAATTACCAAAAAATCTACAGAGATGTGGTGGCTACCTCATGTTCTGCGGGGTGAGGAAGATGAACTGTCTGTAGCGCTGGCTATCCGCAATCTTCAGCATCATGTCCATGGATATTCTCCTGTTCACCATGTCCTGATTTAACAACAAAACATTTGAACATTTTCTCTTGAAAAAAGAAAAATCAACAACTTGCAAGAAATTGTTCATGCACTCCATGTGCACAGCTCACATAGGCTGACGGAGCAATATATCCATATATTGTACACCATTACATCATGATGTAATGGTGTACAAGCAAGCTTATCCAAACTTACCTAGCCCTAAGAAATTTGCAAATAAGGATGTGACTGGCTATAAAGCACACTTACTACATTCTTTCATCTCAAAGTCAACAGAAACTAGAAACAAAGTGCATTTTCAATGTGTACATATCTGTTAAAATGCAAATTATTGTCTCCACACATGGCTAACAAGCATCAGAAAGACTGCTCTAGGTCATTTCAATATAAAATCCCTACATTGATAGTATCAAGCATCGAGCTGACTTGCAACAGCATGAGGAGCTGCATTTTAGAACACTGCTCTATTCCTAGGCGTTGATGCTGCGGAAAAAACACTTGTATTTTCAGGTTTTCAAACCACATAGAATGTAACCTCAACACCAAGCTTGTTTTTTTTCATCGAATAATTTCTGTGTGCTGAGTGGAGGGAATCCTTAATCATCACCGTGATAAGCATTTTCATCATTTTCTTTCCGGGCTTTACTCGTCCCATAGCCTGTTTGTTCCCCTGCTTCCGTATCATGGCAAATTTAAGCACTGCTCAGCATGCACATCTGTCAGTCAACCTGTTCATATCTCTGTCCTGCTGGACGACGGATGAGGAGCGACTGATCAGGGAAGTCGGGGAAATGCCCGGATCCATATGACCAATAGTGTTCTACTGATGTTCATACACACTAGGGCTGCACTACATTTTGGAAAACATGCGATAACGTTGTTGAATATTGCGATGATATGACTCATGATAAACAAATATTGAAGTATACATTTTTAATGTCTATCTGTTTAGGTTTGCTGCTAACATAGACCTCAGACAATGAACAGCCTATGCCCACCGAATGGAGAAAAAAAAAATTGAATGCATTATTTCCATTCCAGCAACATGGTTTTATTGAAGAAAAAAAAAATGCACCTGACCTACAGCCGCTATATTGACAATGAACAAATACCACCAACCAGCTGCATCTCAGTGGTACGGCAACTGCACCTCAGTAGACCAGAAAGCTCTGCAGCGGGTCATCAAGGTGGCCCAGCATATCACCGGTACCCAGCTCCCAGCCATAAAAGACATTTATCACAAACACTGCCTTCGAAGGGGTCTCAGCATCAGCAGAGATCCCACCCACCCCAACTATGGACTGTTCTCCCCCCTGCGCTCTGAGAGGTGCTACAGGAGCCTCAAAGCCCACACTACCAGGCTCAAAAACAGCTTCTTTCCACAAGCTGTTGCCCAGTCAATGTCTGTAGATATTTTTAAATATTTTGTACTCTTGCTCTTTTAACTTATTTTTAGCTTTTGGTCTTCATGTGTGTATATCTTATACTGTGTTTGTCTTGCACCGTTTGGTGATGCCACAGCCCTCATTTCATTTTTAACATGTGCCTGCACATTGTTTTTAATGACAATAAATTGAACTTCATTGCATGGCAATACAGGAACATATAGGCCTATTTAAAGCAGCTACTAGGAGTTTATATTATAAATGACTACGTAACAATCTCAATTTAAAACTTACGTCTTACCAGTTTTGCAGAGTCAGTCACTGTTAGAATTTTATTTTTTTACATTACATTTTGTTGTTACTGAGGCAGAATCAGCCAAGTGACACTACCGCCTTCTTCCAGAAGGGGGCACCAAAGTCAAAAACTCCTAGTAGTATCTTTAATTAAATGGCACCATTTATCGCAGTTCAAGCAGTCTTTTGCGATACGTATATCGCGCATGTTGACACTGCGATGAAGGTAAATTTCGATATATTGTGCAGCTCTAATACACATTGTGGTACTGGAGTTTTTTTTCCAGAGAAAAAAAAGCTTTCACGTTTTCAAACTGTTAAAAATATAGCCTTCAATTGTAAAGCTTGTCCCCCCCCCCCCCCAATTCTTTTCATAGCGCAGACTATACTTGACTAAATTCATATCTGAAGGATTAGTCACCAGCCCCTATAATTACTTAAAGACAATGTGGTATCCCACATATATACATTCATACACAGAAGAGAAACTTGTGAAATGCACTTGCAGAGTTGTGCTTTCTGGTGACCATATGCTAACATGACATACCCCCACAATATGCCGATGCAAGACTACTGGTGACAATGAATGCTTTTTGTTAGTTAATGAACAATATTATCTTACACTGATTTATGCCCATCCTGTTCTGTTTCTTAGGGGTTGCCACAACGGATTTTATAGTTTCCATCGGTACCCTGTGAGGGCACAGCGCCGATGGCGGTCGTTGTTAACCCGGGTCTCAACTGATCTGGTATGGTCTTGTCAATCTGCATACTGATTTGGCAAAATTTTACGTCAGATACCCTTCCTGACAACTACTAACCCTATGGATGAGGGCACAGGTAAAGCGTTGGATACCATCCTAGTATTCGTGGACTTGAGCCCGTGCTTGTCACCATAGTGATTTAAGAACAGCAGCTCTACCAGCACTACCCACTCTACACAGGTACGCCAAAAACCAACAAATGGCAAAATTGCTGACAATAACTCAAGGAAATTTTGATTACAAGTAGAGCCCTGCGCAGGACTGTTTTCTTAATCACACTCCTGCTGGATGTAGGACCATTAGTGCCCGGTCCTGCAATGTGTGTGTTACACTCCCACCTGCTCCCGCAATGTGTGTCCACTGCACCAACAAACATTTGCCTGCACCAATAAAAATTCTGATCATTCACACCCACACAATAGAATTCCACTGACTTTGTGTCTTCTCCCCTCCCGCAGGGAACACATTTTACTGTGTAGTAATAATAAAGAGATACATACCTGTCGGAAATAACGTATAGCGAAATTACATTCATAGTAGTGCAATAATTAATCTAGTGGAATAGGTACACCTATTCTAGGGCAAGATTAAATTTTATTTATTTTACTTATTATTTTAGAACATGCATTATTGGCTGTGGTTTGTTTTTTCCCCCCTCTTTTTCTCCCCAATTGTACTTGGCCAATTATCCCACTCTTCCGAGCCGTCCCTGTGTCTTTTGACGCAATGAGCAGTGTTGTATTCTGTACAATGATGATAAAGGCTTTCTATTCTATGTCAACAAAGCCTTTCCCAGCGACAGTCATACGGCCGAATATCTCTACAGCAAAGTTCGACACATTTCTCGGTAGTAAATATTACTGCAAAAATTGTCAAAAAATGGGGCAATGAAAAATTCAAAATATGAAAAGATGAAACTGTTCATGATTTTTACTACTTTTCAGCTTAGACTAGAGTTAAACAGAGGCCTTACAAACTCAGAAATAATAGTTATTGAGCACAACCCAAAAAGCCCGGTGTCCAGAAGCTGTTAGTCTGGGGGGGGGGGGGGGGTAGAAAGCAAGAGAGAATAAACTCGATTCATAAGCATAAATTCAATCCTACTTGCAATGGTTTAAATTATAAGTAGTTATTATCAGCACAGGCTGTACAGCTGTAATAACCTGGCCAGCCTTGACACAACCCAGTTGTAAAAATAAATAAATATATATATATACATGTATCGCACTTTTTACCCCGAAACCGTCAATGGTTTTGTTATAAGTGCTCAACTAATGTGAAGCAGACTGATATACACTGCTCAAAAAAATAAAGGGAACACATAAGCAATGCAATGTAGCTCCAAGTCAATCACACTTTTGAGATATCAACCTGTCCAGTTAGGAAGCAACACTGATTTGTGACTCAATTTCACCTGTTGGTAAATTGTCTAATTTCCACCTGGTGGAAATTAGACAATTTGCAAGACAACCCCTATAAAAGGAATGGATTTGCAGGTGGTGGCCACAGACCATTTGCCTGTCCTCATCTTTTCTGGCCGATCTTTGGTTAGTTTTTCATTTTGCTAGTGCCCTCACCACTAGAGGTGGCATGAGGCGGTATCTGCAACCTACAGAAGTTGCTCAGGTAGTGCAGCTCATCCAGGATGGCACATCAATGCGTGCTGTGGCAAGAAGATTTGATGTGTCTCCCAGCACAGTGTCCAGAGCATGGAGGAGGTACCAGGAGACAGGCCAGTACACCAGGAGACGTGGAGGGGGCCGCAGGAGAACAACAACCCCGCGGCAGGACCGCTATCTGGTCCTTTGTGCAAGGAGGAACAGGAGGAGCACTGCCGGAGCCCTACAAAACGACCTTCAACAGGCCACTAATGTGCAGGTTTCTGCTCAAACAGTGAGAAACAGAATGCATGAGGATGGTATGAGGGCCCGACGTCCACAATTGGGGCCTGTGCTCACAGCCCAACACCGTGCAGCCCGATTGACCTTTGCCAGAGAACATCTTGGTTGGCAGATTCGCCATTGGCGCCCTGTGCTCTTCACAGGTCTGGGAGGAGATCCCTCAGGAGACCATCCGTCGTCTCATCAGGAGCATGCCCAGACGTTGCAGGGAATGCATACAGGCACGTGGAGGCCACACACACTACTGAGCCTCATTTTGAATCGTCTTGAAGAATTTCCACAGAAGTTGGATCAGCCTATGTTCTCATTTTCCACTTTGATTTTGAGTATGATTCTGAATCCAGACCTTAATGGGCTAATAATTTTGATTTCCATTGATCATTCTTAGCTTATTTTGCTCTAAACACATTCCTCTGTCTAATAAATAAAGATTTTCAGCTGAAATATTTCATTCATCGAGGTCTATATTGTGTTTTTAGGTGTTCCCTTTATTTTTTTGAGCAGTATATATATATAACAAAAAAGAAAATAAAAACCAAAAAATTATATATTTACCATGTAGACGTCGAACTCATCGAGGCAGCGGAATGGCGCCTCTGTGATGGCCCAAAGAGAGAGGACAAAACAAACAGTGGAGAAGGAGCGCTCGCCACCTGACAGGGAGCGCATGTCACTCAAATCAGCTTTGTCCCCTTCACCTGGCTGCACCTGATGAGGAAGGGAGGAAAAACAGAGATGGTAAATTAAGCACTAGTTAGAAATGAAGAAAGGAAATGGATAGAAAAGACAGGGAGGGGGGAGTAGTGGAAACTGGATTTTAGAGTACTGATTTCAGGTTTAAAAATTCTGATAACATGTATATTTTTATATTAAGGGTGTCGCAATTCTCCAAATCCACGAATCAATTTGAGTTTCAATTTTAAGGTCACGATTCAATTCAAGCATCCCCCCCCCCCCCAGCACTGACGGCTATGCCCAGGGCCACCCAGCAATAATCATGTTCATCCTAAATAAGCAATGACAATACTTACCATTGAATGTGGACTGGCTAAACAGATGGACTTTAAAGACATTATAATCAGAATAAACTTTATTGGCTAAGTGTGCCTATGCACACGAGGAATTTGACTCCGGTAAACAGCAGCTTCTAGCACTTGGGGTATTGTGATATGTGATAGACATGTTTGAGGTTAAACAAAATGTGTTAAAAGTCAAGGAAAGAGTGATATGGCATATTTTATATGATGTGCGATATGTGAAAGAAATGCAGTTAAAGAGAATGTGTTAACAAGAAAACAAAGTGATATGGAATATTTTATACGAGAGGCACAAGTTCTAAGAATATATTTGAGTTTTATTGAAAGATTGTGTGTTAGACAGATGTTTTATATGGAAACCTTGTTATCTTTGTTATGTAACAGTACCAGAAAGGGGGATTTGATGTCTGTCTATAGCTCGGCTATATATATCATCGACCTGAAGGTGTCACTGTGGTTCGTGGGGAATAGTACATCTGGGTAATCGATAGGAAGAAGTGAGAGAGTGGATTAGACGACCTGAAATAAAGCGCTAGCACGACTAGCGAGTTACAAATTTAACAAAGTCTTGTTCATTCAACAGTAAGGAGTTATTGTAGAATTATAGTAACACAATTACAATTAATTACAACCACATCAAGTTCATAAGCGAGGATATAAAAAAATAAAATAAAAGACAAGTTGGCGTTCTTACGCAGTGAAACTGCAATTGGCGATGGGGGACATTTTGATTGTTGTTGTCTACTGTAAACCTAGACATACTTATCAGTACTTAAGGTTTGATTTTCATCATCCACTAGAGCACAAACTAGGAGTCATCAGGACTCTGTACCACCGAGCTGACAATGTCCCCACCAACAGAGTGGTCAGGAAAGGGGAGAATTCTCATATTAAACAGGCCCTGTTTGTTTGGTTATCCTAACTGGGTGTTTGTCAAAGCCAGGAAGATGCCCAAACACCGCATCAGCCGATCAAAGAGAGAAGGACAACAGCTGCCTAAGCGTAAACCAGTGGTGATTCCGTATGTGGCAGGAGTGATGGAACAGTTGAGACACATAATTTCCAAACAGTTGCTTTCAAACCCCAAAACACACTGCGCCAGAAATTAGTCCACCCCAAGGATCGGGTTCCCTGGCACAAATGGAGCAAATAGTGTACACTGTTAACAGACACAGGCCAAGAGGAAGACACAATACAGAAGAGCTAACGAATCAGGCCAGGACCCCACAGCCTACACCCATCTACAGGCCAGTGGCCACTCTTTCAAGAATGAGGTTGTGCACATCCATGATAGGGAGGAATGCTGGTTTGAACGCGCAGTCAAAGAGGCCACCTATGTGAAGAGGGAACGACCATCCCTGATCTGAGGCAGGGGGCTAAGAGTACATCTGTCGCCATCTTACAATAGTGTGATTGCAACCATTCCCCAATCCTCTGTGAATAGTACACATTGCTATTGAAACGCTAGTTAATGCTCACAGCAATTTGCATATGAAACTGATTGTTTTCGGTTGTTTTGCCACTATTGTTTACAAGGGTGGGGATACCTGCAGTCAGTTGAGACTGAAGAGGTCATTTAGATGAGTGATGCAACATTTCTCTCTCAATAAACATTGTCGAGATGAACTGATTCAACTTTCTGTGATGGCCCACGAACTAGTTTTTCTGTCAACGTGTTCCTTTTTGACATAATTCACGGGAAAGGCAAACTCTTGCCTCACTGACTTCAGGGAAGCAGTAGGATTTTCCAGTTCTGCTGTTTCTCCTTCCTTTCTGACTCCAGCATTGGCCACGGTGTTTCAAAGTGCAGCTGCAGGCTACCAGTAAGCTATGTCACAACATCCTGTCCTTAGACCCTCTCATTGGATAAGGAACAACTCCCTAAAAAAAAAACCTTTAACAGGGAGAAAAAATAGGAAGAAACCTCAAGGCGAGCAACAGATGAGGGCTCTCACTCCCAAGACGGACAGCATGCAGTGAAATAAGAGGTGATAAGGTGACACGTGCTTCCCTGTGACTAAGACCACTTATTATTTGTATTCTATGTCTTATTTTCTTTTTGGGAATTTTTCCCCCTTTTCACCCCAATTTTATCCGGCCAATTACCCTACTCCTCTGAGCCATCCAGTCACTGCTCCAACCCCTCTGCTGATCTGGGGAGGGCTGCAGACTACCACATGCCTCCTCCAATACATGTGGAGTCGCCAGCAGCTTCTTTTCACCTTACAGTGAGAAGTTTCACGTGGGAGGTTCACACTATCACCCCCCGGATCCCTCTCCCTCCCGAACAGGTACCCTGACCGACCAGAGGAGGCGCCAGTGCAGCAACCAGGACACATACCCACATCCGGCTTCCCACCTGCAGACATGGCCAATCGTATCCACAGGGACACCCGACCAAGCCCGAGTATGTCTTAATTATGGGTCGACTGACTTTTTTTCCCCCAGGGCCAGTACCGTTACCGATTATTGCCAAGTTATGGACGTCAATAGCTGATATTTGGTTGCAGTAAATGTAGAAATTTTTTTGCCAAAATACACAGCAACACAAACCTGCCTTTAAATTAACATATGTTCAATTGATTTTTGTGTAAAACAGAAAATATTTGAAAAAAATAAAGTACATGATGTTCAAGGCACTACATAACAATCTGAGTGGAATTCTTTTTTTTTAAATTAAAAATAACTTCAAAAAAACATGAAAATGGAATGAATTAAACTGTATGGACAGCAGGAAGTAAACTTTGATCAAACTGAATAATTATATTAAAATAACTCTACATAAATTGGTTAAAGTGCTCCCAGCAGGCTTTGACTGAACTGAATGGAAATATGTACATTAGTGTCATTATTTTCCTTTTCTCTCATCTTTTAAGTGATACTTCGGGTTTTTTGAAGTGGGGTTTTATGAGGTACTTATCAATAGTCGGTGTGTATTACCTGCAGTAGATTGGAGTCTGTGCGCTCCCAGTTTGGAGATTTGGCAGGAGTAGCCAGCATGGAAGTTGAGGATTGGGACACGGACAAAACGCATTTTAGCCACTTAAGAAAAGGCTCACCTAAAAAAATAAAATCCGTTTAAGTGAACACGGGATTGCCGGTTCAAATCCCCATGTTACCTCCGGCTTGGTCGAGTGTCCCTACAGACACAATTGACCATGTCTGCGGGTGGGAAGTCGGCCATGGGTATTTGTCCTGGTTGCTGCACTAGCGCCTCCTCTGGTCGGTCGGGGCACCCCTCCCGGATCGACAGAGGGGGGTGGAGTAGGGACCAGAACGGCTCAAAAAGAGCGGGGTAAATGGCCAGATACAATTGGGGAGAAAAAATCCGTTTAAGTGTAGGCTATGTTTTGAATATTTTCACCGCTTTATCTTGCCGTCAAACGGCCTGTTCATGCGGCACTACATTCAGATACAATTGGCCGTGTCTGTGGGTGGGAAGGCGGCTGTGAAGAGTAGGGTAATCGGCCAAGTACAATTAGGGAGAAAAAAAGGGGGATATATATAAAGAATTACTCTATATCACTCCCTCCAGGAAATGTACGACACCATGGTTCTTCTGTTACCGATATCCATCTTACTTGTACTTAATTCAACATCACCGTCATCAAATCCATTAACTGTTCAAATACATAACTGTACAATTCGATGTATACAGAATAAGCACGCCTGCATATCATACATAAACTGTAGAAACCTAACTATAAATATGCGTAACGAAACATAAAACACGTAATAAATAATAAACATACCTCGCTGGCTGCACACAACCAAGAGGGAATGAGTTCACTTAAACAAACATAATGGGCAATGTAATAAAACTTTTAAGCAGAGTATAAAAAGTTCTCCTGAAAAGTACTTCCTGCCTAGTTTTAATACAAAACGAATCAATATTTCTGAAAATAAACTACAAAAAAAACCCCCAACCAAATCAAACAATGACACAAATAACATTCATGGCAATCAAACATGGATAGCAATGACCACTGCTCTTAGCAACGCGTTACCGCCTAACGTCGTCATCTGGGATTAATGATGTATAAGACATCAAAGTATGTTGTACATGATACCACGTTTAATGACCGCCACTCTTTTAGCAACGCGCTACCACCCGATGATGTTCTATATCAAAATATGTTGTACATGGTATCATGTTAGGCAGCACGGTGGCGCAATGGTTAGCGCGGTCGCCTCACAGCAAGAAGGTCCTGGGTTCGAGCCCTGGGGTAGTCAAACCTTGGTGGGTCATCCCCGGGTCGTCCTCTGTGTGGAGTTTGCATGTTCTCCCCGTGTCTGCGTGGGTTTTCTCTGGGGGCTCTGGTTTCCTCCCACAGTCCAAAGACATGTAGGTCAGGTGAACTGGCCGTACTAAATTGTCCCTAGGAATGAATGGGTGTGTGTGTATGTGTGTCGGCCCTGTGATGGCCTGGCGGCCTGTCCAGAGTGTCTCACCACCTATCGCCCAATAACTGCTGGAATAGGCTTCAGCATCCCCGCGACCCTGAGAGCAGGATAAGCGGTTAAGATAATGGATGGATGGATGATATCATGTTTAATGACCGCCGTTCTTGTAGCACGTTCATGCACAACACTGACAATGACACTCTGTATGCAACTAAAATATCACGTTAGCTTTTTTCTTTTAGCCTTGTTACATATGAAGGTTAAGCACAGCAGTAGAAATAGCGTTCTCTGTTTGAATTGACAACCTGTTGTCGAGTTCACTTCAGACCAACGTTATGCTCTTTGGTGTGTGTGTGGGAGGGAGAGCGAGAGAGACGGCGGAACTAACGTTACGAAAAGCATGCCATAACGTTAGTTATGGCATGCTTTTCTTGCCAACCGAGTGGTTTTTCAGGCATCTGGCATGCTCCTTTTAGCTTAGAAAAGTGGTCCAACTCCTCGGTACTTCTCTTCTGTGTTGGTGTTGTTTGAGTGAGTGTCATGCTCTACTTCAGGAGAGCGAAGGCTGCGTCGGAAATGTGCATGTTGTGTAGCGGACTTTTTTTTAAATCGGCTGGCCGATGAAAATATGAAAAACGATGACTAAGGCAATACTGGGTCGATCCCTTGTCTTAGTTTTAATTGGATGCTGTGTATCAGAGTAGACTACTATACTTATGACATATATTTTTCTCCAACTACTAAAATTTATGACATCATAAAGCATAACTTATGTAAACAGAAATGACTACTAATGGTTCATTTGTACATGGTGCTCTGTACTTCATGTTCCTGAACTTGGTACTTGTGAGATAATTGAATGCATCTTGATGTTCAATCAGCTTCTGGTAATAAATCTATTACTACTTCCGGCTGCTCCCGTTAGGGGTCGCCACAGCAGATCATCCCTTTCCATTTCTTCCTGTCTTCTGCATCGTCCTCTGTCACACCAGCCACCTGCATGTCTTCCCTCACTACATCCATAAACCTCCTCTTTGGCCTTTCTCTTTTCCTCTTCCCTGGCAGCTCCATATTCAGCATCCTTCTCCCAATATACCCAGCATCTCTCCTCCACACATGTCCAAGCCATCTCAATCTTGTCTCTCTTGCTTTGTCTCCAAACCGTCCAACTTCAGCGGTCCAATATAATCGTTCCTAATCCTGTCCTTCTTCGTCACTCCCAGTGAAAATCTAACATCTTCAACTCTGCCACCTCCAGCTCCACCTCCTGTCTTTTCGTCAGTGCCACTGTCTCCACACCATATAACATAGCTGGTCTCACAACCATCTTGTAAACCTTCCCTTTAACTCTTGTTGGTACCCTTCTGTCGCAAATCACTCCTGACACTCTTCTCCACCTCTCTCCTGCACTCCCCGTTACTTTGGACAGTTGACCCCAGGTATTTAAACTCGGCTTCTGGTAATCAATGACATCACATAATACTCTTGATTTGATCGGAAAGTCAATGAATGGTCATGAATTGTACCTTTAATACTTGAGCAGTTGTTACCTTGCATAGTTTATATGCCATCGGGGGTATGTGTGAATTAATTAATTGTAAAGCACTTTGAGTGGCTGTTGCAGCTAGAAAAGTGCAATATAAAATGCAACTTGATTGATTGATGTAAAGTTCTATAACCCATTTTATTTGTATTTTGTAGTTTTTGATTTATCTTATAATTACTGTAATCAATGTTAATTTTTTTATTTTGCATCGGCAATGGGTGAGGGCTGTGTGGGAGGGGGCTGGGAATTACCAAAATATGGAGGGACAATCATTTCCATTGTATTTGTATTTTTGTACACCCCATGTTCCTTCCAGTAAAATATTATTGAAATTAAAAAAAAAGTCTGGAAAATAGTCTTAAGAGTTATGTGACTATAATACAGCACAAGCTCTTACCGAGATGGAGAGGGTTTCATTCTTGTGGTCAAAGGTCATGCTCCCTGTGTAACCTCTCTGGGCCAGCATGCTATCAAAGTAGTATTTACAGCGCGCAGACAGAAGCCTAGGACAAAGGAGTGATACAAGAAGAGTAGTAGATATATAGAGGAAGATGAAAAAAAGGGAAGAGCATGGGATATGATGAAAGAAAGTCAAGAAGGGGACAAAAAGTGACATTCGATAAATTCAAGGGTTATGGTGAAAGAATTCCTAAAATATTTTTCAGGTTTGGGGGAGTCCTAGTCGAATGAAAACATTTAAGTGCGTATACATGGCAGTTGTGTGACTGGGATATGTCTCATGGAAAACAAGCACTTTCTTACTGTTATTACCATAAAATAATTTCTATGAGCAGGTGGTACAGAGCACTGGGTATTTCTTTCTTTCTTTTTTTTTGTTTTTTTGATTCTTCTCCCCAATTGTATCCGGCCAATTACCCCACTCTTCCCGAGCCATCCCAGTCTCTGCTCCACCCTCTCTGCCAATCCAGGGAGGACTGCAGACTACCACATGTCTCCTCCAATACATGTGGAGTCGCCAGCCGCTTCTTTTCACCTGACAGTGAGGAGTTTCACCAGGGGGACGTAGCGTGTGGGAGGATCCCACTGTTCCCCCTCCCCCCTGAACAGGTGCCCTGACCAACCAGAGAATGTGCTAGTGCAGCGACCAGGACACATATCCACATCTGGCTTCCCACCTGCAGATACGGCCAATTGTGGCTGCAGGGATGCCTGACCAAGCCGGAGGTAACACTGGGATTTGAACCAGTGATCCCTTTGTTGGTTGGTAACGGAATAGACCACTATGCTACCCGGATGCCCAGCACTGGGTTTTTCTACACCTGTGCCAACACCAAAAAGCCACCAGCTGCTTTTGTTGCTCATCATACCTTTGTTGCTTCAGACAGTTTTGGAATGAATGCAGGGTAAAAACAGCCTTGTGTCAGAAATCCAATGTCATGTAAGAGAACTCAAAGCTTACAATTTCCTTCTGTAAAAGTATTAAGTCTAAAACAAGTTCAGGGATGCAAACTGGTTAGGGGTGAAAAAGGTGAGAAGGGTGCATGAGTAGAGAAAAACACAGACCCGCTGGGGGGTCTGGGGGTATACTCCTCCAGATATATATATATTTTTTTTAAATAAGCTACTAAATGCTCATTTCCGATGTCTTTTAGGCTTGCTCTGGCACTGGTCACAAGCTAAAAAAATTACAAGATTGAGCAAAATAAAGTACAAAACATTAATTTATTGAGAGCACCTTTACATATGCTCACATTTACAAAGAAAACCAGTGAGGGGCAGCCCCAACAGGTACACAACTACTAAGTTTTCAAAATTATTATCCTCCATATCTGCTCTGTGCCAGAAACTATGTTAAAATGTGAAAAGAACAATTACAAATGTGAACATGAAAGAGTATCCTATTGCTTAGAGCGGCTTTCCTTATTTTTTCCTCTTGGCCTGGACCAGTGTCTCAAGGGACCGCTTTCACTATTTTGCCATGTGCCTCAGCCTTGGAAGTCACTTTCTCAGTGGATCTGCACAAATCACATATGTGACCTATTTTGGATTCAAACTAGCAAATTTCACCGAAAGGTAATATGTTTGCATGCCTGAAAGTGACATGTCAAAAAAAGGCCTTTTTCTTGGTCAGCTCATTAATTTAATATTTATGTCAAGCACTGGTGGCAATTTTTCCAGTGATGGCTGCTTGAAAAACACAGGAATTATGGAGATGCATTTTATGTGACTTACATCCCTGTAGGCAAGGGACAAGTTTTTGGTATTGGAAGCGTTCTGGTTTTCTGTTGTAGTCCAACTAGTATTTCTATAGGAACATGCTTTGGTTGTATGCAAGTAAGCAGTCTGTGTGGGGATCGAAAGAGGTGGAACACATTGGCCGAAATGTCTGGACCTAAAACACCTACTAAAAGTATCAATGTTTGTGTACTGTGTGGAGAAACGTTCCGACCACTGTCGACTACTTGTGAAACAATCCGGTCGTGGACGTTGTCTCAAGTTGCTAATCTGACTGTAAACAATGACGGGCAGACAGAAGAGGTAGTTTTAATGAAACAGAAGCAAAAAGCCAGCAGCTACACTGAAAGCACCAAAATATTGGCCATTGTCGTTAGACGATAGCTGATAGGTTCCGAGATTGCTTACCTCCTCAACTTGGCATAAGCATCGAGCCTCTCGTTTAAAATTCCGTTCAGAGTCTTCATGAAGGAGTTGAGGCTCTTTACCTGCTGTGCCATGTTCTTATAGTTCTCCAGTGCCTCATGGTACTGCCTATATGGCCGACAGATGGATAGGGGAAAAGTAAAAGAGGTGTGTGGAGTTGAAGATAACTTTACACTGGGCAAAAAAAAAGTTGGTATAAGTACAGATGGAAACTGAATAGCACTGGACATAAATTTGTTAAATGAATGAAAATGTGTCAGTAATAGCCACTATTACAGATGCATGGTATTGAAAATGTTGCCAGTTATCTAATCATTTCATTTTGGCCAACCATCCCAATACCATGTCCTAATTTCCACCAGTGGAGTTTACCTGTTATTATACTGTAACTGCGATGTTGGTGAAGATGAGGACAGGTACAATTTTTTTTTAGCTGTCCTGATTTATTATTAAACACTACACTGTCCCCAAGTGTCTGCATTCACAGAAGGAGATGAGCACAAATTACTTCAACTTCAAAAGTAGAATGAGTAGGATCTTCCTAAAAATCAGTAGACTCATAAGAGAACAATCCCTCTCAATCCTCACTTATGACCCACTAGACATGTATGGCAGTGTCTGTATCTGCAGAGACCCTGTCCTCTGCCTGTATATTCTTATTTTGCTGTGTATGGGACGTTTCTGGGTGTTAACCTTTAGACAGTGGAACTCTAAAAACATAGCGACCAGATGAAAGATCGAGATTGTAAGCATGCATCCAAGAGGAAGCTACGACCGTGGCAGACACAGTACCAAAAAGACTTAAATACATCGAGGTGAAACACCAAGCGGACAAAGCTCGTTCCAAAACGAAAGTGAATCTGGGGTAGGCTTTCACTCTCTGGCAAGCACTGAAGGAGAGGATAGGAATGAAGAGAAAAGCGGACTTGGCCTGTACACTTGGATGTGTTCTGGCAACTGCGGTCAGGGGGTGTGCGCTTTTGGTGTCGTTGAGCCAGGGCCATCTTTGAATGTTGCGTTTACAAACCACAACCGACAAATCCTACTTGTTCTACCTTAAGTGGAGAAAATGTGTAAAATTTAATTTGGCATAAAATATCGCAGGGCCAACACACAATGGCCTGGCAGCCTGTCTAGGGTGTCTCCCCGTCTGCCGCCCAATGACTGCTGGGTTAGGCTCCAGCATCCCCACAACCCTGAGAGCAGGATAAGTGGTTTGGATAAAATATCGCAAACTTTTTGCTCTTGCCTTTGTTCTATACATAGACAGATCCTTGAATTCTTCCCTGCAATATGCTGACTTACACACTGTCTCAAGTGAAAAAAATTTGTAAATATCGAAAGGTCCTATATTTCGTTGTAGTCTGTAGCACTACCTGTCTCTCCATCAACAACTGTTTTTACTGTTAGCACACAATTAATACATCACCTTACTGGTGCAACATATTGGGCATAATTTTAATATCTGTCTCGATACCAATTGCACATTTATAAGTAATTATTGATCAATACCAATAAGCTTACTGACATGTTCACACCCTCCCTTGGCTACAGCCACAACTGATTTCATAAATGGTTGGTAAACTGTGGTTCTAGCCTTTGGTTGTTGTGTATATATTGGAAAAGGTGGGACGCTTCTGATATTCTTGCAACAATAAAATGTACACTGGTTGTCTGCAAAACCATATGTGTATTCACATATCGGAATAAAGAAGTGATGCCAGTATTGTTACAATTCTTAAGGGAAAACAACAGCTTAGCTGTAAGGTGCAGAGAGAATTGAGGAAGGGGCTAATAGTCAAAACAAGATACCTAATGATCTCCTCGCGGTCACCTTGCTGGTCTTGCTGGGTGGTAATGTTAAACTTGACACTGTTGATCTCATTGTCCAGACTCCTGGCTGTTCGACACTTCTGTATGCGCTGTGGACAGATTTCCATGGCCTTAGCCACAGATGCCTAGGCCACAGCGGGAAACACATGTATAATTTATCAAGCAAATTCTGAAATACAAAACACATGGGTAGAAAAAAACAAGTACATATTCAAAATTACAAGAAAAAAGGACAACTGATGAGCAGTGTGCGTGCATGTCCTATATATACTACTGGATCAACACCAACAAGACAGCTGATCTTCAACAACCACAACGCACACCACTGTGCACTATAGCAGTTATTGCAGCATCAACATCAGATCTTCCTTTATGTCACTCAGCAACCAGATTGCACACACACACACACCACACACCACAAAAACAATTAGAAGAGTGCACTCAGTAGGGTGCAGATCTCAGCCAGGCATATCTACCCTTCTCTGGTGTTTCAATTTGGCGACAAACCACTTCTTTTTTCGCCTACCAGGAGAAGGGGCCCTTATGTGTTTAAACGTTGCGATTTTCATGATATAAAATAAATGCAGTCGAATGACTTTTATTCATTCTAAAGCAATAAAACAGTAAGGAATCGGGAACACTATTTGTCATTTCATCTCATGTACTTGCACACATGAAGTGAAACGAAATGCTGTTTCCCCTAGCCCACAGACAAAAACACATATATTCAAACTAACAAATATATCCAAACCAAACGACAAAAAAAAAAAACATTGTCCAAGGGAACAAACACCAGCCAGGATGTCTGAACCGCCGGTCTGCATGGGTTTGCAGTTAGCCTAGCCTACCCCAATTATGCATCCTGTCAGACCGCCCTCCGTGTTTCCTCCTCGGGCGCAGCTCCAGGCAGGGGCCGTGGTCCCTGTGGCAATTGGATGAAACAGACCAAGCCCAAGCCCCGCAAGAAGTTGGTGAGTGCCTTCTGTAATTCATGAAAGAGAAGACGTGAACTGGCCAAGGCCCAAGCAGAACTGGGCTTGCCTGCTCATCAGCTGATCAGACATCCCTACCAGGTGGGGCTCGCTGCAAAAAATAATTGAAAGGGTCACAGAGCAGGAGAAAGCTCTCTCACAGGTCCTCTGTGCCGACAAGAAAATGCGACATCTGGTCCTAACTTGGACGTTCTGGAGTCCATGAGCAAGGCATTGAGTCCTCTTATGGAGTTTACAGATGCCGTGTCTGGGGACCAGAACACAGATGTTTCCTACTTGAAACCGGTCCTCAATCTTTTCAATAACCAGGTACTCAAGCCTCAGGATGACGACACTCAGCTCACCAAGACCATCAAAGGAGACATTCTAAACTACTTAAATGATAACCAGACCACCATGGCATCTCTTGTTGACCATCGGTTTAAAACAACATACATTAAAAAAGAGAGGGTGGACTACATTAAGACAAGAGCTACTGCAGAACTGGAGCCTGGTGGCTGAACAGGCAGCCCCCTTTCATCTGCTGCACAGGTTTCTGCTAAGATGAAAAAGAAGACTGAGCAGCTACTTTAAAAGAGCTGCAAAGCCAAGCCAAACAGTCCCTCAGTCAGAGTGTGCATTGAGAAGGAGCTCAACCTCTATCTCAAAACCGTGGAGGCTGGTCCAGAGACAAATCCACTGGAATGGTGAAGGCAGCATGAGGCACATTTCCCACTAGTGGCCAAACTAGCAAAGAAATGTTTGTTTATCCCTGCCACAAGTGGAAACATTATGACACGTGTTCTGCTGGTCAGTGCACAACTGAGACCAAAGCCATTCTTCTCCTGCACTATGGACCTTTGGACCAGCAGAACTGTAAACTCATACATGGCTGTAACAATCCAGTTCATCACAAAATCCTGGGAAGTGCAGTCCTGGTGGTTGGTATGCTCTGCATTACACTCTGACCACACAGCTGACAGTCTGAAGTAGGAATGTCCTGATCTGATCCATGGTATCACGTCAATACTGGCCCAGAATGCTGGATTGGATATGGGAGGGGAGAAAAAAATATGATCCAATACCTATGCAATATAAACCATGGGGAACTGTAGCTGAAACCATTGCCTAAATGCTTGTAAATTATTTCATCTTTACATTACATTACAGTCATTTTGCCGACGCTTTTATCCAAAGCGACTTACCATAAGTGCATTAGCTGCCAGATCACGCACCTCTGTTTACGTGTGTGTGTGTGTGATGTTGATATTTTTATTCTGAGGGCACATTCTCAACTGTAGCTGCAACTCAAGCTGTATTTATAATAATGATTAACATCATCTTCTTTCTGGCTTCTTCATATTAGCAGTTCCCAAGCGGTGCAGCGTGTCAAATGATAACAACAGTAGTAGAATTAGTCGCATGTGTATGAACGTTAACTATTTGTGGAATAGTCATGTAAGTGGTGTGGAAGTATTTCAAACTTAGAGGAAAAAAAATCTAACAGCCGAATGCAAAATTTGCAATGCAAACGTTTTGAGGGGTGGCAGCACTGTTGGTAGGTTTAACACCACAAACTTAATTAAGCGTTTGGAAAAACACCACACGGAACAACACCAGGAATTTCTGCATGCAACGGCTGCAAAGAAAAGCAAAATACCCTGACAGCAGACATTGACTGAATCAATAAGAAGGCGAGAGAAACTGCCCCCAGACAGCAACAAGGCGAAATCGATAACAGAGAAACTAGTTGAGTTTGTTGTCCTGGACGACCAACCCCTTTTGGTGGTAGAAAATGTGGGGTTTTGACACTAAATTGAGCACCTCGAGCCTCGCTAATACTTGGCCTAGTCGCCATTATATAATGGAAAAGGCCGTCCTTCATATGCACAATGAAGTTGGCAATTTTCTCTCCAAACTCTTGGAGAATGTAGGCACGGTTAGTTTCACAACAGACATCTGGAGCTCAGATGTGAGTCCAATGTCCTTATTGAGTCTGACCACGCATTGGATAGACTCAGATTTTACCTTTTAAAAAAGCGGTGTTGCATGACCAAGAGTTTCGTGGCTCACACACAGGAGATTCCATTACGGCAGCCACTGAGGAAATGCTGCGTGAATGGAAGATTAATAAAAACAAAGTGCATGTAGTTTTAAGGGATAATGCACAAAATATGAAGAAGGCTATGGATCAACTTGGCGTGGCGGGTTTAGGATGCTTCGCGCACACACTGCAGCTAATTGTGCAAGTGATGCACTGGCCAACGAGAGAAAAATAGTAGGCCGCTTCAAACACTTGCCCCTTGCCAAGTCACGGTTAGAAGACATCCAAGTAGAGCTAAATATGCAGCCTAAGTGTCTGCAGTAAGATGTCCAAACTAGGTGGAACAGCACCCAGTACAGGACTGAAAGCCTAATTGCACAGAAACGGGCACTGTCTGTGTATATGACCTGCCAGCCACACTAACAACAAATCAGTGGGGCCTATTGGAAAAGGCTTCCACAGTTCTGGTACCTTTTGAGGAGATGATAAGGGAGATGACTGCCTCCTCCGCATCTGTAGCTGATGTCATCCCCACTGTGTGTGTCCTGAAATGTGTTCTCAGTCGGGAAAACAAAGCTGACTAGGGGATTGAGACAATGAAAAGTATCCTCCTTGACGTAGTCAACAGATGTTTTAACAAGGTGTAATCTGAGCCATTACACTTGGTTGCAACTCTGCTGGATCCACTTTACAAAGACAGGTAAGGGAATTTCTGTTAACCTGATTCAACATTTTGTGTGTGTGAGAGAGAGAGAGAGAGTAACAAATTACTCACACCTCTGTATTGAATTTCCACTACCATTTCATTATTTTCAGAAGTCACATATCAAGTATAGGAGCAGACAAATAACATTAAAGAAATTATTTGACTATTAATATTTGATATATTTTATCATACCAAGTACATCACAAATGCAGACACTTTGAGACTTGGAAAGGAAGCGTTAATGGCAGAGGTAGGGAAGATGGAGTAAGTCTTGAAGACTACACCTGAAACTACAGCCTGCGAGCCAGCACACAAGACTCCACGGATGGAGGCACGACTACCAGCAGCCTTGGCAGTGTCTTTGATGGAATCCTGAAGGAAAGCATGGTATTACCTGGTCCTGGGATAACCACAAGTGCACAAATTCAAGTGCAGACCTACCTCAGTGAGGCAACTATTCCACGGTTGGACAATCCTTTGCTTTACTGGAAAAATAACCAACCCTGACTGCCATCCTTGGCAGCCACAACAGCTAAATTTCTCTGTGCTCCATGCACAAGTGTAGAGAGTGATAGGCTCTTTAGCACAGCCTCAATTATTATTGATGTAAGAAGGAGCAGGCTGACAGCGGAGACCGCTGAAAATCTTATGTTCCTAGAGAGGAATCTGCCCCTCTATGTGAACAAACTTAATATGTTCAAGAGGTTTGCTATGAGAAATGGCACCTGTGAAAGAGATTTTTTTTGTTTGATTTTTACAATTGTTAAAAATAAAGCAGCTAGGTCAGTAAGGTGAGTTTAAACTGTGTTTGTTAATGTTATACATATTTAAGTTGTGTTTTACAATGCCATTTGCACATAGCTGCACTGTAAGGGATAGTTTGGTATGTTTTTTTACAATTCTGAATGCTGCTGTTTAAATTGTTGTGACTTTGACCTGTTGGGTGCTTTAAGTACTGCAGTGCCTGTTTTTTTTTGTAGTGTTTAACTAAGGATGCTGAATATGGAGCTGCCAGGGAAGAGGAAGGCCAAAGAAGAGGTTTATGGATGTGGTGAGGGAGGACATGGAGGTGGCTGGTGTGACAGATGAAGATGCAGAGGACAGGAAGAAACGGAAATGGAGGATCCACTGCGGCAACCCCTAACGGGAGCAGCTGAAAGTAGTAGTAGTGTTTGAATAAAGGGTGGCAGTCTTTCATAACCAACTGTTGTTGTGGACCATATACTGGGGAGTATTTGTTTGTTCTCCATTTGAGTGAGATGTTTTTGGGTAGGTAATTGGCTATCATAAGCGAAGTGCTTCCATGTATTATTATTTGTACATGCAGGTGGCTGGCATGACAAAGGAAGATGCAGAGGACAGGAAGAGATGTAAACAGATGATCAGCTAAAAGTAGCAGTAGTAGTACAAGAGTAAAACAAAATATCGGATCGGTATTGGGATATCTCTAGTCTGAAGGAAGCCCTGGATCAGCGGTCGGGAACCTATGGCTCGCGAGCCATATATGGCTCTTCCGGTGACGGCATATGGCTCCCAGACAATTTTGAGTTGAAAATTATTTTTTTTTCAAAAAAATCAGTTTGGAACTGATTTTAAAATACTTGTGATATTTCTTAATAATACTGTGTCATTTTAAAGTAAACAGAAATTAGTTTTGAAGATAAATTTCACGGGTCACGGGTCACCCGTGGGTCGGGTCGGGAACCAATGGCTCGCGAGCATGTCCGGGTCATTGTAAAGGTGAAGAAATCAATTTTATCAGATAGCCAACTAGTTTATCCGCTTCAACCCTTGTAACGGAAAAGATGGCGAAAAGAAAAAAAGACGATGATTACCGTGCATTCCAGGCTGCGTGGACAGAGGAATTTGCATTTGTGGAGAGAGCAGGATCTGCGGTATGTCTAATATGCAATGATAAAATTGCATCGATGAAACGGTCAAATATAAAGCGGCACTTCGATACGCACCATGCTTCATTTGCATCGAAATATCCAGCGGGGGACAGCAGGAAAAGGGCATGCGAGGAGCTACAGCGGAGAGTGCAGACGAGTCAGCAGCAACTACGTGTGTGGACCAAGCAAGGTGACGGGAATTCCGCTAGCTTTGCGGGGGCTTTGGCAATAGTAAGGAATGGAAAGTCATTCACAGATGGCGAGTATGCCAAAACATTCATGCTTGATGTGGCCAATGAACTGTTTGATGACTTCCCAAATAAAGACAAGATAATCAAACGAATAAAAGACATGCCCCTGTCAGCAAGAACTGTGCACGATCGTAGCATCATGATGGCAAATCAAGTCGAGGAAACACAAATTAAGGACATAAACGCCGGGACATACTTTTCTCTCGCGTTAGATGAGTCAACAGACGTTAGCCATCTATCTCAGTGCAGTATCATTGCCAGGTATGCTGCAGGTGACACACTGCGTGAGGAAAGCTTGGCTGTTTTGCCAATGAAAGGGACAACAAGAGGAGAGGATTTATTCATGTCTTTCATGGAGTTTGCTAAAGAAAAAAAACTACCGATGGATAAACTTATTTCTGTCTGTACTGATGGTGCACCCTGTATGTTGGGGAAGAACAAAGGATTTGTAGCGCTTCTCCGTGAACATGAAAAGAGAGCCATCCTAAGTTTTCATTGCATCCTGCACCAGGAGGCGCTTTGCGCTCAGACGTGTGGCCAGGAGCTTGGCGAGGTGATGTCTCTGGTCATTCGAGTGGTCAACTTTATTGTTGCCCGAGCTTTAAATGATCGCCAGTTTAAAGCTCTGTTAGAAGAAGTTGGGAATCATTATCCCGGTCTGCTTTTACACAGCAACGTGCGTTGGTTGTCAAGGGGGAAGGTGCTCAGCCGTTTTGCAGCTTGCCTGAGTGAAATCCGGACTTTTCTTGAAATGAAAGGCGTCAAGCATCCTGAGCTAGACAACACTGACTGGCTCCTGCAGTTTCACTATCTCGTGGACATAACTGGCCATCTGAACCAGCTCAATGTGAAAATGCAAGGTATTGGAAATACAATCTCATCCCTTCAACAAGCAGTGTTTGCATTTGAAAGCAAGCTGGAAGTCTTTCTCAGGGACATTGAAACAGGTCGTCTTCTGCACTTTGAAAGACTGCAACAATTTAGAGATGCATGCTTAGCAAGTGACTCCACTCAACATCTGGATCTCCAGCAGCTAGCTGGCTTTACGTCCAATCTCCTGCAGTCATTCAAAGCACGTTTTGGAGAATTTCGTGCGCGCACTGGTCTTTTCAAGTTCATCACTCATCCACATGAGTGTGCAGTGGACAAAATCGACCTGACATGCATCCCCGGGGTCTCTATCGGAGACTTTGAGCTGGAAGTTGCTGACCTGAAGGCATCAGACATGTGGATGAGTAAGTTCAAGTCACTTAATGGAGAGTTGGAAAGTCTTGCGCGACAGCGAGCAGAGCTGGCGAGGGAACACAAGTGGACAGAAATTAAAAATCTTCAACCTGAAGACCAGCTGATTCTTAAAACTTGGAACGAGCTTCCTGTGACATACCACACAATGCAGCGTGTGAGTATTGCCGTATTGACCATGTTTGGCTCTACATATGCATGTGAACAGTCTTTCTCGCATATGAGGAACATTAAGACCAACCTACGCTCACGTTTAACTGATGGAAGCCTCAACGCCTGCATGAAGCTCAACCTCACCACGTATGAACCAGACTACAAGGCCATCAGCAAAACCATGCAGCACCAGAAGTCGCATTAAAAGTAAGACATATTTAATTTATTATACGTTAAAAATACTATATGGCTCTCAATGAAATATATTTAGAAATATTTGGCTTTTATGGCTCTCCCAGTCAAAAAGGTTCCCGACCCCTGCCCTGGATGATACTGTGACCAGGGACGTGCAGTCAGGGGAGGCGGTGAGGCAGAGCCTCACCTTTCATCATGAAAAGAAAAAACAAATGATGATAAAATAAATATTAATATTTGTCTACTAATCTGTGCTATAAATGTAATTTATGTACAATTCCAATCATTTTTATTATCAAAATCGCTGAATTTGCATATTTCCTGTTCAATTAGAGGGGAGATACACGAGTTGAGGCAGCGAGGAGTGGAGCCTCACCACGGATTGCGCAATCCCTCACAAACTGGGTTGAGCGCATGCCTTTTGCTTTCTCACTGTTTGTCACCAATGTAATGTTTGTAGACACTTTTATTATATGTCCTCACTTTCCTTAAAATAGTTAATGTATTTCATGTATGTGTATAACATATTTAGTCTTGCTGATCTTACATAAAACCGCACGAGATGAGGCAGCCAGTACCTCTGCCTCACTGAAGGGGGCGTATGCGTGAGCCCACGGGTTGATTGAGACGGAAAGACTTCTAAAACTAAAAGAAGATAAGGAGGACTTTTACAACAAAGTCACGGAGATTTTTGTCCAGAAGGATAGGAGAATGGACTTCATTTTCAAGTAAAGGTAAGCCCATGCATACACTGCAATACATCCTTTTATTTGTATTGAATTAGTATATAATTAATTAAATACTAATAGTAGTAATAATAATACATTTTATTTATAAGCGCCTTTCCTGGACACTCAAGGACACTGTACAAAGATAAACAAATACAAAAAGCAACAACAGATAAAAACTACACAATATAAAAAATAGTAATAGTAATTGTGGAATCACGATGGCAAATTAGGAAAACACGCACAGTGCAGAGCAAATGCGGTCTTTCTCTGAGCTGCTCCTTGTCCAAATATGTACCTTAATTATGTGTGTAAAGAATGCTGATGAGATATGAAACACAAGCAGTAGTCAATATGCAAGCTGCCAAATGAATGGTGAATTGAAGCGACTATATTGGGTTCATATATTTGTAAATCTGACTCTGAAAAAGTCAGTACCTCACTGCACGTCACTGACTGTGACAGATTCCTGGGGGCTAGATATGGCCAAAATGTCTGGTATCACAACATATAAATGTTTCTAACAACCACAAGGATTTTGCTGACTACACCTGGATACCCTGTTTTGGCCACAATCTGCATTTGTCAGTCAAGCAAGCCATAGACATTGATTGTGTGGCAGACTGTCTCTGGCTTCTCAAGATCTAATAAGATGTCAAGACTGCTGAAGACTAACAGAAGAAATCTTTAAAGCTGCCACAATATACACTAATTTATGATGAGCCCACCTGATGGGGTTATACTTATGATTTAAGGTGGATTGATTTTGTGAGCAGCAGCAAGCACTCTGCTGTTCTGGCTGAGGACAGAAATAAGTGGCACCTGATGCCCAGAGACACAGACAAGACAACTTTGGAAACAGTGAGGGATGTCTTGGCTCCACTCAGTGATTTCACAGATGCCCTATGTGGAGAGAAAGAAACAACTCTCTCATCAGTCCTACCACTCATGTGGAAGATGACAGTTGACTAGCACTGGAAATGAAGCAGAGAATTACAGAAGACTTTGAAAAGAGATACAATGAGCACGAGCTGAAGATGACACTAAACATCTCCACTTTCCTAGATCCAAGATTTAAGAGCACTTTTGTCACTACAGAAGAGGAAGTTAAGAGGGAACTGCTCCTAAAAGCCGAGACAGTTAAGGTTCCTAGGGAGCACAGTCAGAGCAGCAGTTGCTGCAGCAAAGAGAAAATAGAGGAGCAGTTGATGCAGCAAAGAGAAAAAGAAGTGATCTAAAAAGTTTGCTCTGCAGTATCATCTCAGAAAAGAAGTGGGCAGATAGTTCTAGAACAAGACAAGATTTGTCCAAACCCACAACACCAGTAGATAAACTAAATGGTGAGATCGCTGACTATAAACAATTAAAAGACATCAGCCCTGCAGCCCTGACTTGGTGGAGTCAACATGAGGCACACCTGCCCATCCTGGCTCACTTGGCAAAACAGTATCTGTGCATTTGACCGTGTCTTTAGTACAACTGGAAATATCTGCAGTCCTAGACTGAGTGAGGACACCCTTGTTTTCTTGGCCAAAAATCTAAACAAGACAAAGGGACTGAATGACAAATGAAAAACAGCCAGCCACCCTAGGACTATGGTTTAGGATGAGTAGTGACAAAACACCATTCAAGCCAATTATGCTGCTGTATTAGTTGGGCTATTAATGTTCTCATTTTTGTCAGATCTCATTATTGAATGTCATTTCTTATTGTTTTTATACAAATATATTTTGAATTACGACAAAGAAAAGTTGTTCAGAATTAGGATGACGCTCAATGGTCGAGTTGAAAATATTTTTCTTGACTGAGGATTACTCAGCCAAGATTTAGGATAGGTTAGAGGTAACCGGTTTGAGATTATGCTGCTATTTTAGTTAACCAGGATTATATTAATTTTACGTTAAATGCTGTTGCTTTATTGTTCCAAGTTTATTTTGTGAGCGTTTCCACTTTAAAAAAAAAAAGTATAGAAATCCATGACTTGATAACGGTATCGTGACAACACTAGGTCTAAGATGTAGTATGGCCCATTGAATGAGGTTAAGAGAATCTATGAGATCTAAAAAAAGTGTCCCCTGGGGACAGCCATGTCTCAGTAATCATAAATGTGCAGCTTTATCTCACATACACATTAAAAATCTCCCTCTGAATATCCTAAACATGCATACCTCGAGCTTCTGCTCCTTGCTGGCCAGGTCGGCACGGAGGGTCTCTATGTTGTTGATATGGGCCTTCCTCTTGTCCTCATAGTGCTTACTGTGGTGCTTGCACTTCGACACTTCCTGATCATTCTTACTAAGCTCCTCCTGCAGGGAAGTAGAGGAGCAATAGAGGAGCGAGAGTAAATAGTTGGATTATGATTGCAGGTTTAGAATAAATTACAGTACTGAAAGTGTGCAAGTTGACTCCATGCACACCAGCTGGGAGATACAGGTTGAGACCACTGCATCATTACAAATTTGGTAATCATTCTTTATTTTGGCAGGAACTTGTTCCCATATAGATGCATTAAGTAAAAAGACTAGGACAAGAAGCTGCACAAGATTTGGCTGGGTATTTCCATCATAAACACTTACTCATCATAAGACATGCAATTTGTAAACAACTACCTGCCCCCAAATCATTTAATTTTCTTGATCACTTGAGATGAATGAATAAATTATTCATATCACTATGATGCAGCAATAGTGCAGTCCTCATTGTATCATCTAGCAACTCTGATCCAATTTGACTAGTATTACAAAACTGGCTGTTTTGGCACTCAAGGGGATAGATATGATTCCCCATCATTGGATTCGTCCATACTAACCCAACTGCCTGACTCATGAAACACCTGCTTATCACATTACCTTGATGGCATCTGCCTCCTCAGCCACTGCACTGATCTGGTCTTTGTGTTGCTTATACTCCTGCTCTGCCTCCTCATAGGAGACCTTGAGCTTTGCCATCTCAGCCGTCACCTCCTCGCACTCTGCATGCTTAGTAGAGATCTTACTGATAATCTCCTGGAGTTCTTCCTCCTATATATAGTAGAGCAGCAGATGACAAGAACAGGTGATGAGAAATATTTGTATTTGTGCAATATATTAAAAAAACATTTGCACTACTGGCTCAGATAATCTGTCTCAGTTGTGTCACTGGTTAAAATTTCTTGTTTGGTGATCATTCCTGCTACCTATTTTAAGTATGTGTCTGTGTATTAGGGCTGCATGATATATCGTTTCAGCAACATCATGATATATTTTGAATTCTGATCCTAATCTTAAATCAATTTAACAATTCACCACACATTGTTTACAAACGTGCTCCAAACATTTGACTTTAGTAAAAGCCATCCTTGCACCAGAATGACCTACTCAATTGTTATTGGCCATTCCAGATGATATGCACAGCATGCACATTTTAATTTTACTTTCAAGTGTCATTCATCTACTCATCCACATTCCGGTAGAAAATTCAATATCAACGGTATCATTTACTTTAATAGAAAAACATCATCTACATGATCAAATGTCCCTGTGGCTTGGCTTACGTAGGGAAAAACAACATGCCGTCTTAAGACCTGTATTTCAGAGCAAAGAAGTAGCATATGTATTAACAATCAACCCTGTGGCTGTGCATTTCAACTCATTCAAACATAACCCATCCAAACTGAGATACAATGGGACTGAACACTTGAAAAACCCCAGAAAGGGAGGGGACATCAACAACATCCTTATGAAAAGACAGGCAGTCTCTTTTTACTTTTTTTTTTTCTCCCCCAATTGTATCCAGCCTATTACCCCGGTCGCTGCTCCACTCCCTCTGCCGATCTGGGGAAGGCTGCAGACTACCACATGCCTCCTCTGATACATGTGGAGTCACCTGCCGCTTCTTTTCACCTGACAGTGAGGAGTTTTGCCAGGGGGACATAGCCTGTGGGAGGATCATGCTATTCCCCCCAGGTGCCCCGATCAACCAGAGAAGGCGCTAGTGAAGCGACCAGGATATATACCCACATCCGGCTTTCCACCCGCAGACACAGCCAATTGTGTCTGTAGGGATGCCCAACCAAGCCAGAGGTAACACGGGGAGATTCCCATGTTGGTAGGCAACGGAATAGACCGCCACGCTACCCGGACGCCAGCTATCTTTTTACTCTATCACCTAAGGATTTAAATTTAGATTTTGAACTTAACCCTTTTTCGTAAGTGGTTATATGTGGAAAAAACATTTTTTTCAAAGTATGATTGACAGACCATTCTTTACTTTTACAGATATCTTAATGAATATGATTGTCAACCCCAAAAGTTTATATGTCTTGACTGTGTTGTCTTTCCTGTTGCAGGTATCAATACACATTCTGGCCAATTGCTAGGCTGGACTTCCCTGTATTGTAAAAAAAAAAAGGGGGGGGGGGGAGAAGAGCAAAGAAGGGAAAAAATGTGTGTGTGTGGTTGTTTTTGGGTGCATAATTACTTTTTTCTGTTTTTCTACCTTATTCATATAGTAATTTTTTATTATTATTACTATTTGACTTAACTTGTGATGTATTGGATTTGATTTAATTAACATGTGCCTGTATAACATTGATCTTGATGTTTCTAGTTGTTTTTGCCCTTTTCATAGAGGCATACTCTGTCCCCCATGTGGGAGCATCAGATAGTGTAGTCCAGCTCTGCTCTGATGGGCCCAGCTTGAGAGTAGATTGACTCTCAATCACGATGATCACAATCATCTGAGTGATGAATGCGTTTGTGTCTATATATTGGTTGTTCTGCTTTGTGACGGTGATTTGACAATGCCTGATGAAAATCTGTTGGATCGTAATGTTGCTAAATTAAAATTGCTGGGAGCCACTGGCACAGTGTGTGGATTTTTTGTCTGATTCTAGACAAGGTGAAGGTCGTGTTGACAGGTCCTAAAATCTGACACCTACCAAAGGCATGAGGTCCTCCGACTGCGGCTCTTCCACATTTTGTAGGTCTGTCAACTCAAGCTCTAGCATCCTGGCCTTATCCTGGAACAGCAGGGAGGAAACAGAGGCTCTCTTATAAGCCAAATACAGCATTGGTGCAAATAAGTTTTAGTCTGGAAATTACATCTGAAAAAATGGGAGTTGTCTTACATACAAACGCTTGACGTTTAAACGTTATTACATATTAACGACAGCAGATGGAGCCAATTATCTCCATCTACAAAGTACATGTTTGCTAGTTAATGCACTTATTGAAATGTTATATGTTTTTTCACTATGAGATTAAATAGTATTAGAAATACCATTAGGCTATAGTTTTATTACATGTCTATTTCATTTAACACTTAAAATGATGGCCGGTTTTTAAACTTTTTTTTTTATTCTGTCAAGATAAATACCCAACTGAGATATTAATACATTGCACAAGTTAGTATGTCTGACACCATAATTAACGATAATACTATTTTTAAACAATTCAAACTTGAATAGCAAAATTAAAAGTGAAAATATTACCTGAAAAACACATATTGCTAATCTAACAAACATAAGGCCTATAAAACGTGAAATGTAAAAAAAGAACTGAATGTTGCGAAGAAAATTACATGAACAACACACGTGACATGACATGCAAATTACACGCTGTCATTTTGACTGCTCATGGTTGTTTTGGGTAGATCTTATAACTTTTTTTCCCGTGCAATTGCTCTAACTCATTTTAATGCAAACATATGAAGTTTTAGGAGTACTGGAGCGGCAGGTCTGTATCTTTTTTTTCACCAAGTTATTCAACTTTCTCATCTCATCTTCAGCCACTTTTCTGGGGTTGGGTCGCGGTGGCAGCAAGCTAAGTAAGGCACTCCAGATGTCCCTCTCCCCAGCAATGCCCTCCAGCTCCTCCTGGGGGATCCCAAGGTGTTCCCAGGCCAGATTGGACATGTAGTCCCTCCAGCGCATTCTGGGTCTACCCCAGGGTCTCCTCCCAGTTGGCCGTGCCCGGTAAACCTCCAAAGGAAGGCGCCCATAGGCATCCTAATCACATGCCCGAACCATCTCAACTGGCTTCTTTCGATGCGAAGGAGCAGCGGCTCTACTCCAAGCTCCCTCTGGATGTCCGAGCTCCTCATCCTAAGGCTGAGCCCAGACACCCTACAGAGGAAACTCATTTCAGCCGCTTGTATTCGCGATCTCACCCTTTCGGTCACTACCCAAAGCTCATGACCATAGGTGAGGATTGGAATGAAGATTGACTGGTAAATTGAGAGCTTTGCCACCCGGCTCAGCTCCTTCTTCGCCACAACAGTCTGGTACAACGTCCGCATTACTGCTGATGCTGCACCAATCCGCCTGTCAATCTCCCACTCCATCCTACCCTCACTCATGCTATTAAACTTTGAAAATCCAAAACAGTCAAAAGGACTGCCATGGTTGTTCTAGTAGCGTTTAAAGTTCCGGTTGTTGTTTGGGACTGTTTAAATGATTATTTTCGGTTCGTTTTTTACATTTCACATTATATAGGCCTTGTTATGTTTGTTAGATTAGCAATATGTGTTTTTCAGGTAATACTTTCAGTTCGACCATGTCTAACTGAAGTTTAAATAGTTTAAAAATAGTATTACAGCCATACTAACATATGCAATGCATTAATATCTCAATTGGGTATTTATCTTGACAGAATATAGAGTTTAAAAAACCGGTCATTTTGATTGACCATGGTCATTTTAGGTAGATCTTATCATTACTTTGTTTTTGTGCGATTGATCTAAAATTAATTTTAATGCAAATATAGGAGGGGCAGGGCTGTATCTTTTTTTTTCTCACAAAGTGATTAAACTTTGAAAATCCAAAACGGTCACAATGAGCGTCTTGGTCGTTGTAGTGTTAAAAAGCATTTGGCATTAAGACTTGTATTGGCAAACTTGTTTCTCATAACCAGAGGAATCATTTGACATCTAAAGGTATGCAGCATGAGAAGCTGTTAATTTTATACAAATTTTCAAAAGTAGCTATAGTGCCCCCCCCCCCCCCCCCAATGGCTGATTCCTCCCAAATTTTACGCAGTACTTCTATAGATGCACACACGCGTCACAAATTTAGTGCTACAGGTCCATTGCTAACCTTGTCTAAGTGCTGCTGAAAGCTGATTGTGGCCATATCTTTAGGAGTATGATGATGCGTTTTAACGGATTGCGAAGGGTAATCTCACTTCGCTTTTCCTCGTATATAGCACCTTTAATGAATTATGGCTATTTAAACGTATGATGCTGCTACAGCACCAACCTTGGGTTCAACAACAGTCACTGGTAAAATGTTACAAAAAAAAAATTACTTTGGTTTTCTTCTGCTCCATGTGGGCTCTCCTTAGCAGCCCCTCATTCCGGTTGATGTCCTCCTCTACTTTCCTCATTTGCTGCTCAAAGCGAGTGGCATAGGCCATCTGGTTCTCCACCTCTCTCTTCAAGTGTCTGGAAGTAGAGAGAACAAAAGCGAAAAGAGGCTGTTAGAAAATAAGAGAACAGGGGGCGGTAGAGCGCGTATCACATATCAAGCCTGAGTCCTTACCGCAGCGGCCTGGGTTTGGGACGTTTGCTCCAAGTCATCCCTCTTTATCCCCCCTCAATCCAGATGCACTGCTAAATTCCTTCAATGTTCAGTGCCTGTCCATCCTCGACCAAATTGCACCATTTAAAACTAGGAAACAAAAATCAAATAACCTCCCCTGGCTGAATGATTACACTCATGCCCTTAAGAAGACACCGTAGAAAATCAGAACGACAATGGAAGGTCAACAAGTCCGAATTAGCACATAACACCCTTAAAAACCAAATATTAATTTACCAGAAGACAGTTAAGGATGCAAGATTGCTATTGTTGCTGCAGTGTTAAAGAGCTGAAACTCGAGAATTTCACTCTTAAACTTTTATAATGAGAAGTAACAAATAAAGAATCTTGAATCTCTTGAAGATCAGCATACTTCACTGAACTAATATCATGAAATAACCACAATCCTTAAGTTTTTTTCAGAGTAATTTATTCTGTTATTAATGGTCCCTCCACTTCTCTTTTTGAACCTGATGTTGAGTTGTCTGAAAATGTTCTCACTCATTTTGTAAATAAGGTGGAGAATATTAAGTCCCAAATCCAGCCAGGCTCTTGCATTCATTCCATTCCTCATTTTAACTTTGCCTCTTTCACTGTTTCAACCAATTACAATTTCAGTGTTAGAGTACCAATATTAACTCCTCCTCCTGCATCCTAGACAACATTCCCACTAAGCTGCTCAAGGATGTATTTTTAACTATCAACCTCGTTATTCTGCAAATTCTTAATAATTCTCTGGGCTCTGGTTCTTTTCCAGACAGTTTTAAGCATGCCATTGTTCAGCCATTGCTGAAGAAATCTAATTTAGATCCCCTGTCCCTAAGGTAACTACACACCAATCTCCAAATTGTCTTTTCCATCTAAGGTTTGGCAGAGTGATTTCTTTTATGAACACTAATACTGTATTTAATCATTTCCAGTCTGGTTTTAGAGCACTTCATAGTACCGAGACAGCTCTAGTTAAGGTCAATCATGACCTAGTGCTGACTGCAGACAGAGGTGACCGCTTGATTTTAGTTCTTATAGACTTAAATGCTGCCTTTGACACGGTCGATCACAACATCCTCTTACATCACTTATGCCCCTTTTCCACTACCTGGTACCAGCTCAACTCGACTCGACTTTTTCATTTTCCATTACTGGAAAGGACCGGCATTTTGGTAACTGTTACCACTTTTCTGGTACCACCTTTGCCAAGGTTCCAAAAAAACTGGAGCGGGTACCAAAATCAATGCAGACCAGCTACACTGAGGGGGTATTGTTATGGTAATGGAAAACGACACTCTGCGAGGTGAGTCAAGTCGAGCCGGTACCACGTAGTGGAAAAGGGGCATTAGAGACCTGGGTTGGCATCAAGGGCTCGGCTCTTACCTTATTACGCTCTTACCTCACCAACAGAACTTTTTCTGTTGTTCTGGATAACTCTACCTCCTCGGTGGCTCAACTGAGTTGTAGTGTCCCTCAAGGCTCAGTTCTTGACCCCTTCTCTTTTCTATATATATGCTGCCAGGTCATCAAAATCACGATGTGCTCTACCATTTTTATGCTGACGGCACTCAGTTATACATGCCACTAAAACCCACAGGTCCTAGCACTTTAGCAAATCTCACAACTTGCCTCTCTGACATAAAATCCTGGATGTCTGAAAATTTCTCAAATTTAATGTTAAGTCTGAGGTAGGTGCAGTGGTTAGCGTGGTCGCCTCACAGGAAGAAGGTCCTGGGTTCAAGCCCCGGGGTAGTCCAACCTTGGGGTCATCCCAGGTCATCCTCTGTGTGGTGTTTGCATGTTCACACCGTGTCTGCGTGGGTTTCCTCCACGCAGACACGGTGTTTGGTTATTTCCTTTTAGGTAATCAACCAAACACAAAGTTAAGAAAATATGACGAAGCCTATCTTGCTCTTGGGTTCACAGTGAATGTGGTGGGAGATAAGGAGAGACCAGTGTCTTTTATGTCTGAAAACTCTGGCAGCTGGTAGTATGAGACCAAAAAAAATTAAGAAGACACTTAGAGACATTACACCCCAGTCACATCAATAAGCCACTCAAGTTTTTTTCAGAGAAAACTTGGTGCATACCATCAGCAGGAACATTGCTTTGTAAAACCTGCATCAGTGGACAACAAAGTCAGAACATGGGAGAACAGTGCGGGTGTTTGCATGGATGGTGCAAAGACCATGGCAGGGAAAAGGAAGGTATTGCAGGCACTAATCAAAAGGGTCTCACCAAATGCGCAATGGACGCACTGTCATACACAGAGAAGCACTAGCATCAAGACAGATTAGCCCTGACCTAAACGTGGTTTTGACCAATGTTGTTAGCATGGTCAATTTCATCAAAACAAGACCCCTGAGAGTGTGGCTGTTCTCTGCACTTTGTGAGGACATGGGCGCTGAACATTCAGTTGTGCTGTTTCACAGTGAGGCTAGGTGGCTCTCACGAGGTAAAATGTTGTTGCGAGTCTTTGAGCTCAGAGAGGAAATTCGGGTGTTTCTATAGGAGGAGCATATGCATGAAGTTGCAAGCAAGTTTAGTGATGAACAATTTCTGATCAAACTGGCCTATCTCAGCGATATATTTGGAAAGCTGAATGAATTAAATCTTCAGCTTCAAAAGCAGAGACAAGCACCTTCCTCACCTGGCAGACAAGATCAATGGATTCACTCGAAAGCTTGAGATGTGGGGCAGGCAACTTGATCAAGGAAATACTGACTTCTTTGAGAATCTGAGTGAATTTGTTGAAACCAGTGATTCTGGAGCCACCACCGTGATTTCATGTCTTAAGGAGCACATCTCTTCCCTGAGATGATTCTTTCAAAAATACTTCCCAAACAACAGCGCTCAGTATGACTGGGTGACAGATCCATTCAATGCAGCAGCACCTGCTCATTTCAGCTCTGCTGAAGAGGACCAGTTCATCGAGATGACATCTGACTCCACCCTGAGGTCGAGCTTTACAGCTCAGAAACTGAGTGAATTCTGGCTTGGTGTGGAGAGGGAGTATCCACTCATAGGACAGAGGGCTGTGGGCATTCTGCTTCCCTTCGCCACATCCTATCTCTGTGAGACGGGCTTTTCTGCTTTTGCCTCACTTAATACCAAAGTACAGATCTAAGCTCAACATTGAGCATGACTTGAGAGTGACAGTATCAAGCCTGATCCCATTTTGAAAAGAGGTGCAGTGCAAAACAGGCTCATTGCAGCCACTCATGCAGTGATAAGACTTGAGTTCTCACAAATTGACTTGCTCATCGTTTTTCCCAAATATCTGCATTTGTTCTTTTTTTGCACAGATTGAACTGTATTGTTATTGTTCTAGCAAAGTGATTTCTAAATTTTATTTTTTCTGTTTTTGAAAAAGCAAAGACTGATGGAGCAATCTAGTGACAAATGTCACAAAAAGGTTTGATAAAGTTGAAGTGGAACTTGCGTTATTTGCACAACAGAACTTACTGAAAGAAAAGTGAAAGGAATGTTCATGATCTTGGTGTTATTTAAATAAAGTTAAACTTGGCCCACTTTATCATCATTTTGTTGGGGCGGGGGGCATGAAAAATGTTCTTCCTCCAAAGGGGGCCATGACAGAAAACATTTGAGAACCACTGTCATACCACAACATTAGACATGTTAATCCAGCAGATCTCAGCAGTTTAATTACCTTGAACTCCATTCCTGGTCCCATCTTCCCACTCCCAGATCTAATGGACTACTACAATTATATTTTATCTTCTGCACTTAATACTTTAGCCCCTCTGGAAACACAGGTTGTCTCATTTGCCCATACTGCTCCTTGGTACACAAATGAACTACGTCAGCTCAAGGCTTTAGGTTGGCACCTGGTGAGACTTTGCACCAAGACTAATTGCTGTTCATAATAAAATGTATTCTGATCCAATACTCCACTATAAAAATGCTCTTTCAACAGCTAAAATATCCTATTACGCAAATATTATCAGAACAGCTGAAGGGAATACTAGAACTCTTCTCCACAGTGAAAAGATTACTCAACCCCCCCAAAATCAATATGAACATCAATGTTTCTAAAGAACAATGCTCTGCTTTTTGAAGTTTTTCAACTTCAAAATTAGAACCATTCATGAGCAGCTAACATCATGCAGACTGACTTACCATCAGCAAGCGCCATGAAACTGTCCCCATCCACGGTCCTATGTGACTTCAGTCTTCCAACAGAAAAACAAATTACTAAGTCTAGCACCTCCACATATCACCTGGATCCAATTCCCACAACCCTAGTTAAAGCTTGCCTGCCCTCCATCATCTCCCTGATAACCTCCATTATCAACTACTCTCTATCCACTGGTACAGTTTGCCCTTAACTGAAGGTTGCCTTATCACAACAAGTCTGAAAAAACCTGGTTTAGACTCTCATGACCAAAACAACTACCGGACTATTTCCTATTTACCATTCATGTTCAAAATCCCTGAGAGGGTAGCTGCATCTCAACTCCAGATCTACCTTGATAACAATAGTCTCTTTGAACCAGTGTTGTAGTACTCGAGTCCAGGACTCGGACTCGAGTCCGACTCGAGTCCTGATTTTCATGACTCGTGACTCGCCTTGGACTTGAGCACTGATGACTCGGACTTGTACTCGGACTCGCGAATTTACTGCATTCGGACTCGGAAGTTGGAGACCCGGACTCTGACTTTTTAATTGATAAAGGCTGTTTTTGTTAGATTTTTTTTAATAATAGGCCCTATTAAAATATATTGATAGCTATATTAATACTGTAACATTATTCAATTTCGTGTAAGGGCAGGCACGTGTGTTCCACCTACATGCGGATTCACATGGCGTGCATACCGTCATGTTCAGTAGCGCGAAGATGCCTAAAGAGACGCCCCGAATTGTGCGCTTTGCTTACACAGATTTTACAACAAATTCCAGCAAGATCACTGCTAGATGTTCGATATGTAAACGAACTATTGAGGAGAAGACCGGGACAACCTCAAACTTCAACAGACATCTGTCAAGGATGCACCCAGAAAAGTAAGTGATATGCAGTCAGTTGATGATATGGTTGGTGATCAGTTAACGTTAGCTAGCTAGCTATCTAGCTACGGTAACAATAGCCTCTGAAGTAACTCAACCACTGGTCCAAGATGTTTGGTCAGGTCGTGTGGTGGGTATATCATATCACTAGAACCAAGTGAGATTGTATAGGTAAGTTAAGTAACGTTACTGTTAGAATGCTAATGCAGCATTGCACAGAAAAGTCACAGTACGGTTCGCTTTCGGTACGAGCGTGCCATCCATCTCACTAATGATGAGTTGGTAAGTAACACGCAGCGTCTTCGTGTTATAGGGAGATTAAAACTGATTTTTCTTATTTATCATTTAGCTAATTACCAAGTAGCATACACTTAACGGAAAAAACACACCACTCTGAACTACCGTGTTAGCATTAATCTTAACTAGCAATAACAAATCCGCACATTGCAGATCTCCGCCATGAATATTCTCCAAGTGCGGAGAAGGAAGAAGTCTAGCCTATATGCATCCACAAATAATGGTGATAAAATGTGCACAACTTTACAATGCAAATAAAAATAATTGTAGGCTAGTACTCGCTAAATGGACTAATTGAAGAAAGCTAATGTGGATGCCGCCACTGGTTTTCTTGAGAGCTGGAGACGGTACAAGATTTGACGGATGTGGCATCCCCCCCCCCCCCCGATGTACCGAAAACTACCGAACCGTATCGTGATTTGTGACACCGCATAGGCTACTGTAAATATGGGAATATTTTTCTTTGCATATATGCAGCATTGGGTGTGCCAAATTCTAAAAATAGACTCGCACGACGTAGCTTTTGAACAGTACTATGAACTGGCTCTATCTTCTAACAAAATCACACCCTCCCTGACCCATACAGAATAAACATACAGACTCACGAAGGATAGAGAGTTAAAGCTCAGCTAGGTAGCATGTAACATACTTAAATCAATAATTAAATGACTGGGTTTTGCTAATTAATCCCTGTCCTGTTAGTCTCATAAATTATGTATCTTTTCTCATACTTTTCATTTATCCAGCTAGCTTACATTAGTTAATCTACTAATATGGTAATGTTAGTTATATAGATAACTAAATATGTAACTTAACTGGTTATGGTTCAAACAACTATGTGTATAATGTGTAACATTTGTATTGTTATTGCATATTGTTATAGCTATAACGTTACACATTTTTTGCTGTGAGAAAGATTACTTGAAACAGTTTGGCATCAGCAAGCTAAAGTGTGTATCCTATCTTCCCCTAGGTTCCAAGAATACCGTGCCTCCACTGCTTCAGATGTGATGCCAGCTGCTCCAGGTCAGAAGACTATCACATCATTTTTAAATGATGGACAGCAAAGGATGTACGACCTCAAACATCCACGTCAGAGGGCTATAAGTGATGCCCTTGTAAAAGATCTAATCATTAAGTGCTGCTTGCCACTCTCCATCGTTGACAATGAGGACTTCAAGCACTTCCTGCATGTCCTGGACCCTCAGTACCGGCCCATAGCAAGATCCACAATTTCCTCTGTGACCATTCCAGGAATGGTGGAAGTCAAGAAAGAACAGATAAAGAACCAGCTGGCAGAAGCATCGAGTGTTGCTGTTACCACAGACATTTGGAGTGATCGAAAGATGCAGTCATTCCTTGGAGTGACAGCACACACAGTGGCAATGGATAAGAAAAACAGGAACTCAGCCTTCAGTCATATCTTCTTTCCTGCAAAAGAGTGCATGGGAAACACTCAGGAGAGAAGATTGCAATGATGTTTGAATGCTGTGCTGAAGAATACCTGATTAAGGACAAGATCAACTTTGTCATAACTGACAATGCATCCAACATGAGAAAAGCTTTCCAGGCCAGCTTTCCCCTAGAACAGCGGTCGGGAACCTATGGCTCGCGAGCCATATATGGCTCTTCCGGTGACGGCATATGGCTCCCAGACAATTTTGAGTTGAAAATTATTTTTTTTTCAAAAAAATCAGTTTGGAACTGATTTTACAATACTTGTGATATTTCTTAATAATACTGTGTCATTTTAAAGTAAACAGAAATTAGTTTTGAAGATAAATTTCACGGGTCACGGGTCACCCGTGGGTCGGGTCGGGAACCAATGGCTCGCGAGCATGTCCGGGTCATTGTAAAGGTGAAGAAATCAATTTTATCAGATAGCCAACTAGTTTATCCGCTTCAACCCTTGTAACGGAAAAGATGGCGAAAAGAAAAAAAGACGATGATTACCGTGCATTCCAGGCTGCGTGGACAGAGGAATTTGCATTTGTGGAGAGAGCAGGATCTGCGGTATGTCTAATATGCAATGATAAAATTGCATCGATGAAACGGTCAAATATAAAGCGGCACTTCGATACGCACCATGCTTCATTTGCATCGAAATATCCAGCGGGGGACAGCAGGAAAAGGGCATGCGAGGAGCTACAGCGGAGAGTGCAGACGAGTCAGCAGCAACCACGTGTGTGGACCAAGCAAGGTGACGGGAATTCCGCTAGCTTTGCGGGGGCTTTGGCAATAGTAAGGAATGGAAAGTCATTCACAGATGGCGAGTATGCCAAAACATTCATGCTTGATGTGGCCAATGAACTGTTTGATGACTTCCCAAATAAAGACAAGATAATCAAACGAATAAAAGACATGCCCCTGTCAGCAAGAACTGTGCACGATCGTAGCATCATGATGGTAAATCAAGTCGAGGAAACACAAATTAAGGACATAAACGCCGGGACATACTTTTCTCTCGCGTTAGATGAGTCAACAGACGTTAGCCATCTATCTCAGTGCAGTATCATTGCCAGGTATGCTGCAGGTGACACACTGCGTGAGGAAAGCTTGGCTGTTTTGCCAATGAAAGGGACAACAAGAGGAGAGGATTTATTCATGTCTTTCATGGAGTTTGCTAAAGAAAAAAAACTACCGATGGATAAACTTATTTCTGTCTGTACTGATGGTGCACCCTGTATGTTGGGGAAGAACAAAGGATTTGTAGCGCTTCTCCGTGAACATGAAAAGAGAGCCATCCTAAGTTTTCATTGCATCCTGCACCAGGAGGCGCTTTGCGCTCAGACGTGTGGCCAGGAGCTTGGCGAGGTGATGTCTCTGATCATTCGAGTGGTCAACTTTATTGTTGCCCGAGCTTTAAATGATCGCCAGTTTAAAGCTCTGTTAGAAGAAGTTGGGAATCATTATCCCGGTCTGCTTTTACACAGCAACGTGCGTTGGTTGTCAAGGGGGAAGGTGCTCAGCCGTTTTGCAGCTTGCCTGAGTGAAATCCGGACTTTTCTTGAAATGAAAGGCGTCAAGCATCCTGAGCTAGACAACACTGACTGGCTCCTGCAGTTTCACTATCTCGTGGACATAACTGGCCATCTGAACCAGCTCAATGTGAAAATGCAAGGTATTGGAAATACAATCTCATCCCTTCAACAAGCAGTGTTTGCATTTGAAAGCAAGCTGGAAGTCTTTCTCAGGGACATTGAAACAGGTCGTCTTCTGCACTTTGAAAGACTGCAACAATTTAGAGATGCATGCTTAGCAAGTGACTCCACTCAACATCTGGATCTCCAGCAGCTAGCTGGCTTTACGTTCAATCTCCTGCAGTCATTCAAAGCACGTTTTGGAGAATTTCGTGCGCGCACTGGTCTTTTCAAGTTCATCACTCATCCACATGAGTGTGCAGTGGACAAAATCGACCTGACATGCATCCCCGGGGTCTCTATCGGAGACTTTGAGCTGGAAGTTGCTGACCTGAAGGCATCAGACATGTGGATGAGTAAGTTCAAGTCACTTAATGGAGAGTTGGAAAGTCTTGCGCGACAGCGAGCAGAGCTGGCGAGGGAACACAAGTGGACAGAAATTAAAAATCTTCAACCTGAAGACCAGCTGATTCTTAAAACTTGGAACGAGCTTCCTGTGACATACCACACAATGCAGCGTGTGAGTATTGCCGTATTGACCATGTTTGGCTCTACATATGCATGTGAACAGTCTTTCTCGCATATGAGGAACATTAAGACCAACCTACGCTCACGTTTAACTGATGGAAGCCTCAACGCCTGCATGAAGCTCAACCTCACCACGTATGAACCAGACTACAAGGCCATCAGCAAAACCATGCAGCACCAGAAGTCGCATTAAAAGTAAGACATATTTAATTTATTATACGTTAAAAATACTATATGGCTCTCAATGAAATATATTTAGAAATATTTGGCTTTTATGGCTCTCCCAGTCAAACAGGTTCCCGACCCCTGCCCTAGAGGATCCTTGTGATGCTGAAGCTCATGATCCCAGCACATTTGAGGAGGATGATGAAATATGGCAAGACGTGATGCCAGAAGATCAACAGACAGTCAATGACACTTTGGCTGAGAACTGTAAGATGCAGAGACTATCATGCTTCACACATTCACTGCAGTTGGTCATAAAAGATGGTCTGAAAGACACCAGTGGGCTGTCAAGCACCCTAGCAAAGCTATCCCGTGCAGCCAACCTCCTCCACAGTGGCACCTCGTTTAAAGACTGCTTTGAAGCGTGTTTTGGTGATGCAACAATTCCAACAGCAAATGCCACACGATGGAATTCCACTCTGAAGCAGGTGAAGGCTTATGTGCATTTAGACATGCAAAAGCTGTCCAGTGTGTTGGAATCAGAGGGGCACAAAAGCCTTATCTTATCCCCGCGAGAGTATGCTGAGCTTAAAGAACTGATCGAAGTTCTTGATCCGTTCTTAGAGGCAACCAACCTAACTCAGGGTGAGACTACTTTCACCGTCAGTGTGATTGTGCCCTGTGTCCTCACTCTGCGCTGTCACCTGCAGGAAATAAGAGGAAAAGCCAGATACTGTGGGCCTCTGGTGAGAGCTCTGGAGAGCTCCTTGAAAACAAGGTTTGCAGAGGTTTTCAGTGCAGTCAAGATACCAGGATGTGAGCCAGCTGAAGGAAGAGGCCCCACCAAATTTCTTTTCACCAATGCCTACTTCATAGCATCTGTGTTGGACCCAGCATTTGGCTTCCAGTGGCTAGAACATGATGTGCAGCTGGACAGTGATATCAAAGATGTGCTGAAGACTGAGATCAAAGGTGAGAAATGTTTTGATTAATGTTAGTTAAGTGATTAACTATTTGATTGTTGTGATGTTTATATCATTGAAGGTGTTACAATAAAGCACATAGACGTGTCATTTGTCATGTAGGCCTAGTCAATAACATATTTGTAATGAGTCCCCCATGCCCCCCTCTCATTTCAGAGTATATAAAGGCAGAGGGTGACAAGCAAGCGGTATCAACAGCAGATGCAGCGGAAGCAACAGGACCAGGGGAAGGTGAACTTTCAGAGTCTCCTCCTGAGAAGCAGTTGAGAATGTTCTCCCACTATAGGAGGACTCCCTCCTCCACCGAGAAGAAGCCATCTGGCCAGGCTCAGTTGACTGCATACCTCAACTTGATTGCTGAGCAGGACTCTGACTCAGTCCCGTGCCTCAGGTTTTGGCAGCAAAACAAATCCAAATTCCCTACCCTCTATCAGATTGCCACACAGGTATTCTCTATCCCTGCCTCCAGTGCGCCCATTGAAAGGGTATTTAGTCATGGAGGCATTTTGATGAGGCCTCACCGTGCAAGGTTGAGTAGTTCCATGCTGTCAGATCTTATGTTTTTGAAATGCAACGTGTATGCTTAAAACTAGTGCCACCAGCCTTTTGTTCCTAACTATTCCTGAGAGACAATGTCTTTTGACTAGTTTTTATGAATGTATTGTATGCTGTGGAACTTACTTCTGTATACTGTTTCCACCATTTGCTAATATCATGCTATTCACAGCTTTCAATGTGTTTTGAAGTACATCCAATGTTCAAAATGTCAAAGAAATTCAGACTGTTCTAAAAATGTGTGTGTGCGCGCATGCTTGCGCGTGCATGTGTGCGAGTGTGTGGGTGTGCATTTGTTTGGCTATCGTGTTACAAAGTAATTAAACTCCCTTTGAAATGGTGACAGCTGTGTCATTTTTGTTTAATGTAGACCTTTTTTATTTGTATGTCAGATCTTTGACTGTGCCCGAGTGGATCACTGGAGCCATCTTGGAACTCGACTCAGACTCAACCTTGATGACTCGGACTAGGGTAATAGGGACTTGACTCGGACTCAGGTAATGGGGACTCGACTCGGACTCGACTTTTCTTTGGTGACTCGGACTTGGACTTGGACTCGAACACTGGGGACTCGAGACTCGACTCGGACTCGAGGTTTAGTGACTCGACTACAACACTGCTTTGAACAAATCTATTCTGGCTTTCACACCAAACATAGCACAGAAGCAGCACTGGTTAAGATCACCAACAACCTCCTTTGTGCAGCTGATTCCGATCTACTCGCTCTATCCTAATCCTCCTTGACCTCACCACAGCCTTTGATACTATATCCCATCAGCTCCTCATGGATCGTCTGGCTAGCACTGGAGTTGAGGGCACTGTATCAGTGGTTTGCTTCCTACCTTACAGATAGGACACATTCTGTACAGATTCAGGATTACTGGTCAGAAAGCTTCATAGTTAGGGGCGTTCGGGTAGTGTAACAGTCCATGCCATTGCCTATCAACACGGGGATTACCAGTTCGAATCCCCATGTCACCTCTGGCTTGGCCGGGCATTCCTACAGACAATTGGCTGTGTCTGCCGGTGGGAAGACGGATGTTGGTATGTGTCCTGGTCGGTCAGGACGCCTGTTCAGGGGGGAGGGGAACAGCGTGATCCCCCTGGTGAAACTCCTCACTGTCAGGTGAAAAGAAGCAGCTGGCCACTCCACATGTATGCAGCCCTCCCCGGATTGGCAGAGGGGGTGGAGCAGCGACTGGGACGGCCCGGAAGAGTGGGGTAATTGGCCAGATACAATTGGGGAGAAAAGGGGGGAAAAATCCGAAAAAAGAAAGCTTCATAGTTCATCATGGAGTTTCCTAGGGATTCAGTGTTAGGGCCACTCTTGTTTATTATTTACCTCCTCCCTCTTGGCAACATCTTCCAGCACTATGGTATCCATTTTCAAAATACAGGGCTCCTGTGTGTACCCAAAGTTAAAAAGAAGTCAGCTGGTGGCAGGACCTTTTCCTATCGGGCCCCATTCTTGTGGAAATACCTGCCTGCTGCAGTCAGACAATCAGTCTGATGAGTCCTTTAAATCCAAACTTTTGTCTTAACCTACAATTAGATGCCTTTAAATTAAGCACTTCGTGACCTGTACAGAATGGCGGGTCAGTTTCTGTCTCAATGAATTTACCAAGCACTGTCCTGACAATGAGATTAGATCATTGACTATTGCAACGGTTCTTTTTTCTGTCACGTCTTTTCTCTCTCTGAATTACATTTTCGCCTGTCACTTCTCCTATGTATGTGAATGGTGTGATGTGAGTCTCCTCTGGTTGCATGTGCAGTCTGCCCTCCCAAGTTTCCATGGTGAAGGTGGTTGCCACCTGGGCACTGCTTGGCATCCTCCTCATCACATTCTTTATATATAAAGCCATATAATTTTGTTATCCTGTTTCAATGTTGTATCCTTCTCTCTCTCCAATGTGTGATATACTAAGTCTTTTCTCATGTCTCCCTTGTGTGCATGTGTACCCTGTCCTCTTGCTAGATCTACATGGTGATGGTACTCACGTGGCTCAGGTCCTAGGCTGTTCCGATGGCATCTGGACACAGCTTGGCATCCTCCTCATCATATATCTTTTAATTCTGTTATCCTCATTAATGTTGTATTCTGTAAACACACAACGTCCATTGCACGTCTATCCATCTGCTCTCCCTGTTAAAAGGATTTTTTTAGGGTGTTTTTCTTTATCTGATGCAAGGGTCTAAGGACAGGATGTTGTATTGCTGTGAAGCCCCCTGAGGCAAATTTGTAATTTGTGATATTGGGCTATGCAAATAAAATTTATATGAAAGGCTCCATTAAATAAAATGTATTATTATTATTATTATTATTATTGCATAGCCTGGCCACTGTTAAATATTTCAATTCATTATTAATTGCCAATGTTCCTTTTAGCCTAAGCTACTGGAAACATAGTCCATTGGAGAAAAGGACAGTTTCAGCTATCAGAATTTTAAACAAAGAAAAAACAAAAACTGAGGCGATGCACAACCTCTTCATGCATCATAACACCTAACATACAGTGCTGGGAAAATTCTTTTTCAAACAGGGTCAGTTGGTGTTGAATAAATTTTTTACTTCAATCAATAAATGAAATTCTCATTTAAAACTGTATTTTGTGTTTACTCTGGTTCTCCTCGTCTTATATTACATTTTGTATTAAGATCTGAAACCATTCAGTGTGACAGATATGCAAAAATAGAGGAAATCAGGAAGGGGGCAAATAATTTTTCACTGCACTATACATACACACACACACACACACACACACAAAAACAGACCTGATCTCCTCCTCAACATCTCCAGAAAGGAAGTTAGCTCTGGACTGCTCAGCGGTATAGCTGCGGTTAGAAAAGATCTGGTCTCCATCCTGAGAGAAAGCCTGGGTACAGTTCTTGGGTGGGTTTCTGCTCTCCATCACTTGACGAGCTTCTTTACGATTCTACATAAACATCATAAACAATTACATAAGTGCCAAAAGTTTGATTCATAAATGTGCACCCAAAAAATCATTTGGGTCAATTCAGTACTTCTTCTAGACTAATGTATTTAACAAGCAAAAATCCTAGAGAGCAACTCCTTTAATCTCAAGTTTATTTTTACAGATGGTGCCCTCCATAGGCAAATAACTCATGACTCTGATAACAAAGACTTATATAACAAATACTCTTTCCCAGTGGAGCTGTTACCTTAATGAGCAGAATGCTCTCTACTCCCCTCTGGTCAATCAAGCAGTTTGCCACAACAGGGTCCTCAATATGCAACGCTTGCAGCACTGAGGGGTAATCAGGGTGATTCACAGCCCTGACACATGAACAAACACATAAAACACCACCACCATTTAACTTTGGCACAATAAATTCAGTGAATGAACTAGTGGGAAAAAAGCAGGAATATAAATAGTTATGAGAAGGTTAAACGTAATTAATATTTGGCCAAGTCATGAAAATATAGACAAACATTAGCTTCAGAAAATATTCAGACCCCTTCACTTTTTGCACACTGTGTTGTGGATTTAATTTTAAATGGATTAAAATGCATAAAAGTGAACATGTTTTTAGATTTTTTTTTGCAAATTTATTAAAAATCAAAAACTGAAATCTCTCATTTACATGTATTCAGACCATTTGCTGTGGAACTCCAAATTGTGATGAGGTGGATCCTGTTTGCTTTAATTATTCTTCAGATGAATCTACAACTTGACTGGAGTCAACCTGTGGTAAATTGAATTGACTGGGACTTCCGGTCTGCCGATGGGAGTAGTCAGATGCATAGTGAAAGCGCGCTCCCAGATCAATTGCAAATGTCCCACCAAATAACTTGTTAACTCGATATTTACCAGCGTAAGAGATAGATGAGTGAGAGAAAAATCACCAAAAGCCACAAAAGAGAGGAAAACATGCCAAAAACTCAAGCCAAACGCGCCTCAGCCCCGGCAGTGAAAGTTAACAACATCGACACAGAGCATGCTAACAAACGTAGTGAAGCTGCCGTTGTCCAGGAGTCCGGGAATGAGCACAGGCCCCAAAGGCATAATTAGGGCGATAAAAGAGTTAAAAACGGAACTCAAGGAAGATAATGACTGCCTTAGTACGGAATCAGAAACATTTATTTGTCATTTCATTCCATGCACCTGCACACATGAAATGAAATACCGTTTCCCACAGCAGTGTAATACAAAGACAAAAACACATCCAACCTACCTAAAAAAAAAAAAAATACAAAAACGCATACATCCAACATAATCCAAAAAAACAAAAATTTTTGCCACTGTCCAAGAAGAAAGCAAATGCCAGGAGGACTGTTCGAACTGCTAGTCTGCATGGGCTAGCAGTTAGCTTAGCCTGCCCCGCTTCTGCGTCTTGTCAGACTGCCCTCGGTGTTTCCTCCTCAGGCACAGCTCCAGGCAGGGCCGTGGTCCTTGGGCCCACCGGACGCAGCAGACCAGGTTCCGCCAGCTCTCCCAGCCAGATAGACACATCTCCCGGCACTCCACACAATGACACCAAAAACACAGTCAATGCCAGGTGAGGCTGCAGCCAGACAGCCCTCGATGTTATCAGAACTGCCAGTCTGCATGGGCTAGCAGTTAGCTTAGCCTGCCCCGCTTCCGCGTCCTCTCAGACCACCCTCGGTGTTTCCTCTTCGGCCGCAGCTCCAGGCAGGGCCGTGGTCCCTGGGCCCACAGGATGCAGCAGATCAAGCTCTCCCAGCCATCAAACAAAGACATCAACTTAGACGCAGATGTGGACAAAGACTGCATGGACGGAACTGGGTGAGGTTGCCGCAAACAGAAGTTCACGCTGCCATCTTCCCACACCGGAAAAATCCAACCGGGCAACAGTCTCTCTACTTTGACCATGATTATGCGACTGAGATAGTCAAGAAGTGCAGGGAATACAACAGGATAAAGAAAGCCCTAATGGAGAGGGGGATTCGCTTTCAAACACCACACACGAATATGCGGATCCACTGGGATACAGGAGCTCGAACATACATACAGCAGTGCACAGGAGGCGCAGTGGGAGCTGAAAAGACACTGATTCCCCATGGAGGAGCCAAAGACAGCCGAGGGAGACAGCAACCCAGAAACAAGGCTTTGTGAGCTTATGGGATGGCAGCAGACAGCAGGTTGCAGCGAGGGGGGGCAGACTGTGGCCCCGAGAGTGAGGTAAAATCTCCAGGAGTTCCAGATAGTGGAGCGGATAAAAGCAAAATTTGAGTGGAATTGTGCAAATTATGATACAAGCATGAAATTTGGTGTATTTCTTCTCCAGAGGCTTCTGATCAAATCTGTCCGATTGGCCACTTTAAAATCCAAGATGGCGGCCATTTTTCAAGATGGCTGTCAAATTAGCCTCCAAAATTCCTTTTTTTATATTAATGTGTGTAGCTTTTCGGTTTGATTGATCTTGGAGTCGATTCCTATGTTTTCAAGCCTGTTGGGTTGGATTTTGTGATTTTTATATAGCAACAAATTTTATATAACAAATTAATCAGTCACATCAGTATCTGGGTATAAGATTTACACCAATATGAAAACTTTTCATTACAGAAAATAATCCAGAAAAATGCTTAAGATAATTTAGAAATGGTATCGTAACATAGTTTGCCCAGCAGAGGGCACTCTGCAGCACATTTGGCTGAGTAGGCTACGCATCATAGCTGAGCAGACAGTGGTGTGGAGTCAAGCTGTCTTCATGGTAAGCAACTAACTGATAGTAATGCATTTCTGAAATAGATAAACAATGACCCTATAATTTCCCTTAACTCTAATATACCCCTGTCCCTGACAAACATCATGTCACTCATGATTATCCCATCTGTTTGCTATATTAGCTACGTTAACAAGGTAGCTGTCTGCAGCATATGTGACTGAGTAGACTACGCATCACAGCTGAGCAGACAGGGCTGTGGAGTCAAGCTGTGTCTTCATGGGTACTACTAGTAGCTAACTAGTAGCAATGCATAGCTGGTAAGTTAATAAACAATGACCCCATAATTTTCCCTTAACTCATTTTATAATATATAACCTTGTCCCTGATAATCTTCATGTCATTCATGCTTACCCCACCTGTTTGCCATGTTAGCAAGGTAGCTAGTAGTAGCTTATATAAAGAATATTGGCAGATATATTGGTGTAAAAAACAATGATTTTTTTTTAACATTCATATCCTCATCAGCCGCAAAAATTGAACAGACTCTATTTTTATAGACTATATTTTCTCAGTTGCAGGGTGGTAAAAGGATCAACCTTTGAAATTAAACGTCAGACCAGCCATGGATGTGAGCTCTACTAGTAAATCAAGGAACACTGACTGGACCAAGTGTGGCATATGTCAACTAGATAAGAAGGAAGATCTAAAGTCTCCCTAGACCAATCCTGTCAAAAAAGGAGATGATGGGTATGTGACCTTGGCAAGGAATATTCCTCGGTTTCAATCACTTCATCAACTACCAATCAGTATAGACCCTGCAAGACTTGACGAGGGTGGAGGGATAGAGGAAACCTTGAGACAAAACAAGGCACACTATCATGAGAGTTGCAGGCTCCTGTTTAACAACAAAAATTTACAAAGAGCTGAAAAAAGATCAACCCCAGCAGCTACTAGCAATGAGGGCGGTAGAAGCAAGATCACACGAAAGGCCCAAGAGAAAAAAAACACTAGAGTGTTTTCTGTGTGAGATTAAAGGAGGTGAGCTAAGAGAAGCAATGACAATGAAAGTGAATATAAGAATAAATGAATGTGCAAGAACACTCAATGATGGAAAACTCCTTGCCAAACTGAGTGGCGGAGATGTCATAGCACAAGAACTGAAGTATCATCCTGCCTGCTTGGTGGCTCTGTATAACAAAGAACGAGACTACCCAAGGGTCCAAGAGCAAGAGAAAGCACAGGAGCACTGGAAGGAAGCATATCCAATTGCCTTCTCTGAACTGGTCACTCACATCAGTGAAATAAAAGCTGCCAGTGATGGTACAGATCCACCCATTTTCAGGCTTGCTGATCTGACCACGCTTTACAAGCAGAGGCTGGAGCAGCTGGGTGTTGAATCACCTCAGGTTCATGCTACTCGACTGAAGGACCAGCTGCTCTGTCACATCCCCGAGCTGCAAGCTCATCACCAAGGACGAAATGTCATGCTGGCTTTTGAGAAAGATATGGGCTCAATGCTTGTACAAGCATCCAAATATGGTGAAGCAATCCATCTGGCGAAAGCTGCTGGGATGATTAGATGAGACATGCTTAATCATAAGTCAATTTCCAGCAGCATGTTCAACAATGCAGACCTAGAACAGGCTGTACCACCATCACTTTTGCAATTTGTATGTATGATCGAACATGGTGCAGACATCAAGTCCCAACTCCAACATGGAGCATTGAAGTCAGACCTTGCTATATCACAGTTCTTGCATTTCAACTACTCTGCAAAGTACAAAGAAGGAACAGAAGTCCACAGGCATTCAAAGGACCGTGAGACACCTTTTGCTGTCTATACTGGCATGTCTGTGTTTGCCAAAACCAGAAAGAGAAAACTCATTGATATGCTCCATGGGAATGGGCTCAGCATATCATATGACAGAGTCCTAGAAATCTCAGCTCAGCTGGGAGAAGCGGTTGTAGCCCAGTACGTGGAAGATGGAGTCGTCTGTCCACCAGTCTTGAGAAAGCAGTTGTTCACTACTGCAGCTGTGGACAACATCGACCATAATCCGTCCGCAACCACAGCTCAAACATCCTTCCATGGTACAAGTGTGTCCATTTTTCAACATCCAAGCCCTGAATATGCTGGTGAAGAACGTGAAGTACTCAAACTGAATTCAGACGTGAAGATGAAGATAGTTCCAGAGCTTCCAGAAGCATACACCAAAGTCCACCCAGCTTACATTACAAAGAATCCCAACCCTCCCCCAGTAGTATGCCATTCCTTCCCAGCACCTCAGTCAATTCAGTCACACTTGAAGGAAGAATATCCTAGTTGGAAGAGGTGTTCCTCACTGAGGATGTGGCAGATGCAGTGCTCATCACTCAGGAAATAAACTACAACATAACAAATAACAGAATACTAAGGATAAGATGAAATGGTCAACACTAGTATTGGACTTTAGCTCCAGAATTGAGGTGGTGAAAATGAATGTGCTACCATGGTTGCGATACCTTTTCTTGTCACTACCAATCAGAATCCCAGAACCACAGTTCATAGCACGGGATAAACAGATATCCCAGTTTATCTGGGCAGGAGCAAGGCCAAGGGTTAAATTTAAGACACTCCAAACTGACAAGGAAAGTGGAGGCCCAGCACTGCCAAATATCAGAGAATACCATATGTTTCCCAAATGAGATATATTGTCTATTGGTGCTCCCCAGAGTGTCAAGCTAGATGGAAGCATACTGAACTAAATCTGGGCCATCTACACCTCAGGAAAGGCTAGGTGAGAAAGAATATACAGACCAAAGGGGAGAAAACGGCACTTTAGAAGATACATTGAAAATATAGAATGAGGTGGTTAGAAAATACAAATTGAAAGGAGACAGGAAACTGCTCATTTGGCTTTGTCAGGCCCCCAGGTTCAGACCTGGAGAGACAGACAACACATTTGTAAGGTGGAGAGGAAAAGGAATAACAGCAGTATGTTCACTCTTAGAGGGAAAAACTTTTAAAAGGAGAATTTAATTTAGAAAATGGGGACCTGTTCAGATATTTATAACTCAGACATTTCTATGACAGAGAAACAGAAATTAAAAAAGTAATCTCCGCAGAAGGTAATGAAGTGACTTAAGTGTTGACCGGAGCATACAAAAAAAAAACAACAAAAAAAACCCCTCAAAGATTGTTTCTAAATTGTACAGTAGTTTACAAAATAGAAACGGGAAAAATTCGCTATATGTTAAACTGAAATGGGAATTAAAACTGAAAATTAAACTGTCGAAGAGTGATTGGCATTCTGTGTGTAGAACGCAACAAACTTCCACTAGCTCTAAAAGGTGGATGGAATTTGGGGGAGTTTGAACATCCCCCCCCCCCCCCGTGTCAGCGTGGGTTTCCTCCAGGTGCTCTAGTTCCCTCCCACAGTCTGGGGAAATGTGGGTCGGGTGAATTGGCCATGCTAGGTTGTACCTGGGTGTGTATGTGTGTGTGTGTGTGTGTGTGTGTGTGTGTGTGTGTGTGTGTGTCGGCCCTGTGATGGTCTGGCGGCCTGTCTGGGGTGTCTCTCCGCCTCCCATAAGCAGCTTGGATAATGGATGGATGGATGGATGGATGGAACTTCGCTTTTTTATTACACCCCCACATTAAAAATAAACAATTGGGTAAACAACAGCAATGCTGGGGACAGTGAGGACAGGCGAATGTCAATCACTCTCATATCTTCTGGTCATGTATAAAAATACAGCCATTCTGGGACAGGGTTATTCAGACTCTTGAGAAGATTTTAGGCTATAAGATCCCCAGGGACCCCCGGATGATGTACCTGGGGTTAATACCCGGTGACATAATTCAAAAGAAGTACATCTATCTTTTCAAAATCCTGATAGTTGCATGCAAAAAGACCATCACAAGGAGCTGGTTCAAATATGATCCTCCAGGACTCAGGCAGTGGCTGAATATTGTGGAGGAAATACATTCCATGGAAAAACTGACTCATTATCTAAGGCTTAAGGCATGGAGCCACGAACAGCACTGGGAAAAAGGGAGGGTATACAAGAAAATAGATGGGTCAAGTTCCTGGACCAAAGGTTGTAAACTGAGAGTAGTATCACCCCCCCTCGTGTTTTTGTGTTTTTTATATTTTTGTTTACATTTACTTTGTTGTATATGTGTTATCAATCTTATGTTTCTTTCATTCTATTTACGCCCCAAGTAGATGGAACGCCCTGCCTGAGGACCTGAGAGAGGCCCCCACACTGGACACATTTAAAAGCAGGTTAAAAACCTTACTTTTCAAAACAGCCTACAGCTAAATTCATAGTGTGTGTGTTTGTGTGTGTGTGTGTGTTTTATATATTTTGCTATTTTTATATATTCTGCTCTGTTGTTACTTTTAATTAATCAGTGTTTATGGCACTTTCACGTATTTATTTCCCTAACTCAGTTTTAAACTTGTTTGTACTTTTCTAGAATTTGCCTGTACTTTTATTTATCTGTTTTTTGTAGGGGGGGGGGTGTATTGATTTCATTGTTTTATTATATGAGGCACTTTGTGTTACATTTGTTTGTATGAAAAGTGCTATACAAATAAAAATCTGATTGATTGATTGATTGACTGTAGTGGTTGTTGAAAAATAATTAAATAAAGTTTTCAAAAAAAATTTAAACTGGCTGGACATAGTTTAGAAAGGCACACACTTGTATGTATAGGGTCCCACAATTCACACAGCATGTCAGGCCAAACACTAAGCCATGAAGTCCAAAGGACTCTCTTTAGACCCCGTGATAAAATTGTGGTGAGGCAGTGGTGCCGGCAGCTGTAATCCTGTATGCACCATGCGTACAGGGATCTGTACGCACCGTGCGCTATTAGCCAGTGACATTAATACCAATCATCGTCCTTCAAATGTATTTGCATCAAACAGCGTGAGTGGCTTAGAGCAGTGGTTCTCAACCTTTTTGGGGTCCTGGACCCCCTGCATATTTTTGATCTACCCTGAGGACCCCTCCACCTGATCTTGGGGGAGGGGGGTTGCAATTTGATAGAAACAGTAGAAACTGCATTGTAAATTGCATTATAGCATTTATTCACTCTTTGGGGCAAAAATAAGAGCTTTCAGTTGTAACTTAGATATAGTTAACAAAACAGAATTCTTATGCAGTAACTTTCAGATAAATGTAACAAAACAAAATATGTATTCAGTAACTTTCAGATATATGTAACAACAGAATTTTTATGCAGTAACTTTCAGATATATGTAACAAATAGAATTTTTATGCAGTAACTTCCAGATATATGTAACAAAACAGAATTTTTATGCACTCTGCAAGAACAAAAACAAACATGGGTGTGAAATCTCAATGGATATTGTATAGTTAAGTCTTAGTTTTGTCTGTAGAGGCAGATGGTGTGTGTGTTTTCAAAGCAAAGCATCCTCACTGTTTGTGTGCCACTTGGGTGTGGTGTGGTGAAAAGTTCATGTGTGGTGAGGTGTGCTGTGTAACCGTTAGTGAGACACTTGTACTTGTCTGCCGCTCATGAGTTTCTGTAACTTGGGTTGAATAGTGGCAACAGCTGTAATGATACCTCTCTCTTTAAGTCTGTTTCTCTGTTTGGTCTTTATGTGTGTCAGAGCTGAGAAGGTGACCTCACACAAGTAAGTAGACCCGAATGGCTCCAACTGGTAGAGAGCCTCTTTTGCAAGCTCTGGGTACTCCTTCTCCACACAGCACCAAAACTGTGTTAGTGATGTCTCTGAAAACTTCAGTATGAAGCCACTGTCTGAAGACAGGTCAATGAGGCTCTCATGGAGTTGCTCTGGTGCTGTATCCATGCTGCTGGGCATGAATGGCCTGCGTATCCAGTCATGTCTAGTACACATGTCCTCAATGTCTGGGAAGTAGGATTGAAACTCAGCTGACAGTTTGGCCAGGTGCATTTTTACAGTTTTCAAAATGTTCTGCTTCATGTTCTGTTTCATGTCAGCTATCCAAGAGTTAAGCTGAGGGAAATTACTGACATCCCCCTTTTCAAACCATCTCAACCAGAGGTCAGTTTTCCTCATGAATGCTGAAACTTTATCAAACATCTGAAGAACAGTTTTATCATTACCTTGCAAGCTCGTGTTCAACTCATTCAGACGGCCAAAAACATCAGCAAGGTAAGCCAGGTGAGCCAACCAGGTCTGGTCTTCAAGTTTAGCAGCCAGAGGATGTCCATGCTCGGAGAGGAAATCGCGCACCTGCTCTCTCAGTTCCCATAGTCTCTGTAGTGTTTTCCCCCTTGATAGCCAACGTACGTCTGTATGTAGCAGCAGCTGATGATGGTCACCGCCTGTTTCGTCGCACAGCTTGTGGAACAGTCTTGCGTTGAGAGGTCGTGATTTAATGAAGTTAATCACTTTCACAGCGTCAGTCAAAACACTGTCCAGTTCTGGGCTCATGCGTTTTGAAGCCAACGCTTCTCTGTGAATTACGCAGTGCATGCTTTGGATGTTGGGGTTTACCTGCCTGATGCGAGAGACAACTCCGCGGTGCCGACCTGTCATAGACGCTGCCCCGTCTGTGCATACATGCGAGCAGTGCTTCCAGTCCAACGCATGCTCCATGAAAAAACAATCAAATTAAAAATGTCCTCACCCGTAGTTTTTTCAGGTAGTGGCTTGCAGAGGACGATGTGTTCAACTATATCGTTGACTGTGTCATCTTTGAAACAAGCAAACATGACCAACTGGGCTTCTCCATTCACATCAGTAGACTCGTCTAGCTGTACTGAAAAAGAGCCCGCTCTTTTCAGTTTATCGGTCACCTGCTGATGTCGTTAGACAGCGGTACTGACCGGATTGCATCTGCTGCTTTTTTATCCACCATAGTTTCAGCTAGGATAGCTGCTGCTGGTGCAATTAGCTCCTCTGCTATTGTATACGGCTTTTTAGCTTTAGCGATTAGCAAAGCTACCTGGTAAGATGCTTGTAGGGAAGTTGCTGAAGTCTGACTTGCGGCACGCATGTGATTTTGCGCTCCCCTGAACTCCGACCATTTTCGTTTGAAGAAGTCAGCAGTCTTGCCCACTGATGACTGGTGCTTAGGTGCCGCTGCAGGTGTGCCGGTTTCATGGCGTGGTTTGACGGTACCTCTCCACATAAAAAACACAGAGGCTGCTGAGGTTCCGAATCAGTTACCGTAAATCCAAATAATATGTAATCTTCTTTGTAAAGTCTCTTTTTGCTGTCTGTTTTGGTTTTCTTTTCGGGTGGCCCCGAGTCTCCGTCGTCCATTTTTTTAATTTGAGCCATCTCTCCATGTTGTCACGACTTCTTCTTCTGCTTCTTCTGCTTCTTCTTCTTCTTCTTCTTCTTCGTGTAACTTTGCTTATCATCTTCTTCTTTGTTTGTTTATAACGTTAGCTTAATTTCAAGCGCTAACCTGAATCTTGCAAGTTACTGAGTTTTCCCACAACACCTTCCTGCAGATGTTTCACAATAAAATCATTATTAAGAAATGAACGGTGTACGCCCACTGAAACACTAGGGGGCTCATAATTTGGAAACGGATGCAGATCGTGTTAAGTTTGTATTAACAGCGTCATGCAGTAACTTTTATCAATGCAAACGGGAGCAGGATCTCTTATTAACATACAATAAATTACACTTGTGAAACAGATGTAATTAGAGAAAAAAGTCCTGTTACCCTTTATAGTTTAGGTAGATAAAGGTCTCAGTCACATTTGAGTAAAATAATCCTATTTCTATAAATGTCATAGGATCTTTTTTTTAAAGATATTTTATTTTCACTGACCCCTTGCAATTACACCACGGACCACTAGGGGTCCGCGGACCCCCGGTTGAGAAACACTGGCTTAGAGTACGAACAAAATCATAAAAAAAATTACGCACAGTGCGTACAGGATTATGGCTGCTGGCGCCACTGTGGTGAGGCACGGATCAGGGCAAGGGTATAAAACCATTTCTAAAGTTTTGAGTGTTCCCAGGAGCACAGGGGCCTAAATAATTGTGAAATGGAAAATGTTTTGAACCACCAAGACTCCTACAGTTGGCCGTTCAACAAAACTGAGTAACCGGGCAAGAAGGGCCTTGGTCAGGGAGGTGACCAAAAACACAACTGTCACTCTAACAGAGCTTTGGCAGTCCTCTGCAGAGATGGGAGAACCTGCCGGAAGGACAACCATCTCAAAAGCACTCCATTAACCGGGCTTTTATGGTAGAGTTACTAGACAGAAGCCCCTCTTGAGTGAAAGGCATATGACAGCCAGCTTGCGGTTACCAGACAGCATTTAAAGGACTCGGTGCATGCAGAAAAATATTCTCTGGTCTGATGAGACAAAAAATTTAACTCTTTGGATAGAATTCCTAGCACACTGTCTGGTGATCACCAGGCACTGCTCAACATCTGGCTAATACTATCCCCTACAGTGAAGCATGGTGGTGGCAGCGTCATGCTACGGGGGTGTTTCTTAGCAGCAGGGACAAGTAGACTTCTCAGAATTGAGGGAAGGATGAAGGCAGCCTAATACTTGAAGAAAACCTGCTCCAGAGTGCACACAACTTCAGCCTGTGGCGACAGTTCACCTTTCAGTACGACGATGACACAAAGCATGCAGTCAAGACAAAGCTAGAGCAGCTTTGCAACAAGTCTCTGACTGTCCTTGAGTGGCCCAGCCAAACACCCTTTCGCCAGTTTATGGTTTGTCCCTCCTCTGACCACTGCTGGTAGGTAATCACCACTGCTGACTGGGAGCACCTCAAAAGCCTTGCCGTTTTAGACATGCGCTGACCAAGTTGTTTGGCCATAACAATTTGGCCCTTGTCAAAGCTGCTCAGGTCTTTACTCTAGGGATGCACCGATACCGATACCAGCATAGGGTATCGGTCTGATACTGTGCACATATACTCGTACTCGTAATCATAAAAGTGTTCCGATACAACACCCGATACCACTTTACAGCAGTGTGACATTCACCTCTCAGTTGAGCAGGCATGGAGAAGGACCAATGTCAGTCGTGTGGAGATATTTCAAAGCAAACGATGGGGACAAAAGTAAAGCCGACTGCAAATTATGCTCAGCAAAATTATCAAGAGGAGGGGTGAAAACTAGCTCTTTCAACACAAGCAACTTGATAAAACATCTGAAGAACCAACATGACGCCGAGTTCAAGGAGTTTGCTAATAGCGGCGGGAAACAGCAACAACCAACTTTGCAGCAAATGCTGGAGAAGCGAGAGAAAATGTCCAGAGACAACCCGCGGTACCCAGTACATTGCTCTTGATGACCAGCCATTGTCGATTGTTAATAATATGGGATTTCGACGTCTTCTCAGTGTACTGGAGCCAAGGTATGAGATCCCCAGCCATCACCACATCACAGACACAGTGTTACCAAAGCTGTACGACTTTGTGAAGAAGCACATCAACAGCCTGTTGCAGGACATTTCGGCCCTCAGCTTCACCACTGATATTTGGACTAGCAGTGTCAGCCTAATGTCCCTCATCAGCTGAACTGCACAGTGGATCGACGAGGATTTTACTCCGTGGATAGTTGTCCTGCATGCAAAACAGTTTCGGGGTTCACACGCTAGCCAAGCCATCGCAGGTGCATTTGATGATATGCTTCAGATGTGGGGCATCCCTAAAAGTCCTGTTGACGTTGTGCTCCAGGATAACGCCAAAAACATGATTAAAGCCATGAGTGATGCTGGACTCCCGAGCCTGCCATGTGTCGCACACACCCTCCAGCTGGCTGTTAATGAGGGCCTTTTGGCACAGAGAAGTGTAGCTGATGCAGTGGCAGTTGGACGGAAATAGTTGGACATTTTAAACATTCCGCCTTAGCCTACTCCCATCTGGAAGATATTCAGGTACAGCTCAACCAGCCAATAAAAAGACTCCAACAGGACATGCAAACCCGCTGGAATAGCACATACTACATGCTACAGTCTCTCATAGAGCAGAAGAGGGCCCTGGGAATATTCGGGTCCAAGCACGAGCTCCCCGACAATCTCGCCGCTCACCAGTGGGCGCTTCTCGGAAAGACTCCGTCTGTTCTGGCTCCGTTTAAGGAATTAACACAAAAAGTAAGATCCTCTGATGCACTGGCATCAGATGTCATTCCCGCTGTGACCGTGCTTCTGAGACTTCTGACCAAAGAAACGGACGAGGACCTTGGCATCAAAACAGTGAAGGGGACCTTAGTATTGTCAAGAGGCGCTTCATTGACACGGAAAAAACCCCACTCTACTGCATCGCAACTTTACTCGATCCAAGGTAAAAGTGTGTCTATGTGTGTTTTCCTGTCTGTGTGTGTGTCTGTCTGTGTCCGTTTGCTGAGCATGTGGGAGAGTATGATCAAAACAAAACTTTTTCAGTATGACCAACCTAAAACATTTTACCATTTAATTTTCACATAATCAGCTTACTTTGAGTTGAAGGTAATATACTGATATTCATTCAAACAATTAGACTAGCTTGACTCATCTAGCTTGCAACCAGACTAGCTTGTACCCAGCTAATATATTATTTTCACTGTTTTAGGTATAAAGATCATTTTTTCTCAAACATCAACACTGCTACAGAGGCCAAGGAGATGCTGATGCTTGAGCTGCGGAAGGTGTCCAGAGGAGAGGCAGACAAGCAGGAGGATCTGGGGGAGCCACCTGCCAGAAAGCTTCACAAGGCACAAGACAGCAGCAGTCTGGACTGTGTGTTTGATGAGATAGCAGATGAACAAGAATCAACATCACTGAGCCACGCACCAGTGGGGGCTGCTATTCAGTTAGAGACATACCTCGGAGAGACCACAACTGCTCGGGAAGACAACCCGCTGCAGTACTGGGGAGTTAACAAAATGAGGTTTCCCACTCTGGCTCAAATGTCACAGAGATACCTTTCAGCACCATGCAGCAGTGTGGAAAGTGAAAGGCTGTTTAGCTCAGTGTCACACATTGTAGATGAAAACCGAAACAGGCTCACGGCTGATAATGCAGAGAAGCTTCTTTTCATCAAAAAGAACCTGCCCCTCACTTTTTCAAAACAGGCTTAGTCCTCACAGACAGAAGTTAGTGATGACATGATAATATATCACTTCAGTTGTTCTGCCACAGTTTTATGTTGGTATAGAAATGTCTTGTGTTGCAGGTTATATTTAAGTGAAATGTGTGGCAAGGCTGTTTGTTAAAAAAAACATGCAGTTGAATGTTAAAATGTCAGTAACGACAATTTGTTACACTAAAGTGTGGTTATATTCTAGTGAAATGTGTGGCAATGCCATGTTTGAGAAAAGTATTGAATGTTAAAATGTCAGTATGACAATTTTGTTACACTTAAGTGTGGTTATATTATAGTGAAATGTGTGGCAATGCCATGTTTAAGAAAAGTATTGAATGTTCAAATGTCAGTAACGACAATTTGCTACAGTCAGAGAATGAACAATATCTGATAAAAATAAAACACATTTTCAAAGTAATTGTAAGAAGTGTAATGGCATTATTAAGTACTCATATCGGTATTTGGTACCGGCAAGTATTCAAATGGAAGTACTTGTACTTGGTCTGAAAAAAAGTGGTATGGGTGCATCCCTACTTTACTCCTGCCCATTTCTCCTGCATCCAACACATTGACTAAGAGAACTGATTGTTCGCTTACCATCTAATCTACCCACACCTTAATATTTGCCCTTGTTTGGAGATTATCATTATTCAGTTCACCTGTGAGTGGTCACAATTTTTTGGCTCATCAGTGTAAATGAGAAATTTCAGTTTTTGATTTTTAATAAATTCGCAAAAAATTTCTAAAAACACATTTTCACTTTGTAATAATGGATTATTGAGTGTAGACTGATGGGCAAAAATGGCAATTTTATCCATTTAAAATGAAATCAACAACACAATAGAGTTCACAAAAACTGAAGGGGTCTGAATACTTTCTGAAGCCACTGTAGATGCCCTGTCTCTACCTTTGCCAATTCAGACCTTTTCTTCTTTGGCCTGTATGCTTTTTGTCTTCTTGTGCCGGTCCTTACCTACTTCTGGTGTCATGAATATGTGAGATAAAGTTGCTGGTGATTATGCTGGGTCTGCGACCGGTTGGAAACACTTGAGCCATGATGCCTTGCAGAACCCTCTCATCATCATAGTTGTCACAGGTAAAGGCCTGAAGCTGGTTCTTCAGACACACCTCTACAGCTAGGGCCAACTCCGGATCTTTCAGGCTAAAAAGGTATCCTGTGGAAAAGACGGACGTGATATATGCATGTGAATGAGATAGTGAGTGAATGAGATTACAAGTACAGTACTTGTCACAGGGGCAGTCTTGGGTTAAAAACAGCCACTAACAACCATGTTGGTGGTTGTGGTGGAGAGGGGTGTGGACCAGTTGTCCTAAATTAGCCTAACTACCACAGCGCAGACCAAAAAGTGTACAAACCCCAAATGAAGATGCACAATGGGTCAGGGAGAGAGTTATGGCCATGGACACAACACACAGTGGCCATGCACTCCTAGCTAAAGACACTAGATGTTGGGGCCCGTAGTTATCAAGCCTCTCAGAATTACTCTTAGGAATTGCACTAAAAGTTCACTTATGACTAAAAATGGTCACAGCTCAGAGTAGGACAAAAGACTAAGTTATCAAGTCTCTTGTATGTACTCTAAGCAATGAGTAGGACTACTGTCCTGGGAGCAAATGGAGTCATAAATTTACATCTCCCAGAGATGTAAATTGTGAACTGTGATGATGTTTTGTAGTCTTTTTAGGTCTAAGTCTATGGGAAACCATTACATTGAGTCTGTGATAAAATAAATTTTATATTGTATACTATTATATAAACTGGCTGTAATGATTTTCAATAAGAAGATAGCATAATTTTAATCCAAGTACGTTCTAAAAATTCCTAAATTGGCCAATTAACATAAGCTACTTTGAGAAAGAGCTGACTCCTATCTTCTCTGCTAAGTGCCCGACAAATCTGCTGCTTTATTCAGCCTATATAATGTGAGCTAGACATTCCCAGGCCAAATTAAAATGGAAAGCAAAAAAAAAGCCAAACTGGTACTTGCAGGTCATATTAACTCGGTATAAATGAATGTGTTGCCCAAGTTTATCTTTTTCAGACAGTCCCATTCTTCATTCCCAAGTCCTTTTTTAAAACCACCTAGACCAAGCAATTTCTTCCTTTATATGGAATAAAGGCCCTGTTAGACTAAGAAAGACACTCTTACAGATGCCAAAAGCATCAGGTGGGTTTGCCCTTCCAAATTTCCAAGTATATTATTGGGCAACAAATATACACAGCATCCTGCACTGGCCCCACCGTCATTACAGCCTTAGTGACTGGGTCCCTACCTGGGTGCAGATGGAGGAAACTTCGTGCAGACTAATGTCCCTTACGGCATTGGCTTGCACCCCATACTCCATGTCTCCTTCTAATCCAAATTATAGTCCTGCTGTTAGTCAATCACTGCAAATATGGAAACAGTTTAAATGCCACTACGGATTTCAAGCAACGCCAATACTCTCTCCCTGTAACAACAACCCAGTTTTTCCTCTCTCTAAATGATAATGCCTTCACAATGTGGCATGAGAGGTATTACATTTGAAGATCTATATATAGATAAAACATTTGTCTGCTTCTCTCAATGGTCCCTGAAATTCGAACTCCCCAAAACTCATCTTTTCAGATATTTTCAGTGTGATTTTGCAAGGAAATACTTTCAAAATCTTCTGTTGCTTCCTCCTAAAACTCTGCTAGATAATATACTGGAGACCAGTGTTCACAACATAGGGGTTGTTTCCCATCTACACAACCTTATTACAAACTTCACACCGACTCGAGAGCTATTAGTAAGACAGCGGTGAGAAACTGATTTAGTGTGATTAGATGATAAGTTTCAGGATGATGAGTGGGACCAAGTTTTAGACAGAATCCATGTCTCCTCCATCTGCACCCGCCAATCTTAATCAGCTCAAGCTCATTCACCGAATATATTGGACCAAGGTCAGGCTATCTAAAATTAAACCTGACCCTCTATGCGATAGATGCAAACAGGCTCCAGCTACATTGACTCACATGTTTTTGCTCTGCCCAACATTATTAACTTTCTGGAAGTCTATTTTTGATTATTTCTAAAGCATTCAAAACAACCATAGAATCTTCCTCACTCATTGCTCTTTTTGGCTTCTCACCCAAAAATGTTCCTCTCTCTAACTCATAAAAAGATGCCCTGGCCTTTTCCACCCAAATCACCAAATGGTTGATTCTCATGGCCTGGAAGTCCACTCAACCACCTTCTCATATACACTGGAAGAGAGATTTAATGAGTTGCTTGCATCTTGAAAAGATTAGATATACACAACAAAACAAGGCAGAGACATTTCATTTTGAACCCATTTATTTCTCTTTTCTTTCAGCCCCAGCAAGCTCTCTCCTCTACTGATGCCCCAACTCTAATTCACTCGACTATCCCCAAGAACCTAAATCTACCTCATACCAACATCCAGAGACATCACTCCCTTTTGTTTTCCTGTTGTGATAGTGTCTAATTCAGTCGCTGCTGTAAGGGTAGTGGAACACTCCAACACTCCATCTAAATTCCCAAATCTAAATCTAATTTCATACAGAAATACCTGAAAAGACTCAGAGCTGTAATTGTACCAAGTGTTATCTCTGGGGCAGTTAATACTTTTGTACAAGAAAAAGTCATTAATTTTATTAAAAATAAATGTTCTTGAATAATGTGATGGAGCAAGGCCAGTGGCAGGGTCCAAGGGGCAGCAGATGAAGACCACCCAGTAAAAGCCGTAGGGCTCACCTGCCAGGGACAGTGGATGCAGATCACTGTCCTAGAAAAAACTCTGGGGTACCAACCAGGACAAGTTGACCTTCCTCCTGTGTGCTGTGACTGACCTCTCGCCAACCCCAAACAATCTAAAGATCTGGGGCACAGAAGATGACCCATCCTGCACGCAGTGTGGAGCAACCCTTTGCACTTTGAATCACATCTCGACTGGATGTCCCAAAGCACTGGGAAAAAGCTTATACAGGTGGAGGCAGGAAAAGGTCCTTACAGAATATGCCAAATGGAAAGACCTGCAGAGGGTCAAAGCCAATTAACACTAGGGATGGATGAATGGATTGCATTTATATAGCCCATGAGTATCATTAAAATTTTAACAGTACTACTACTCTTACCGATACTGCTTACCGATCCAGTACTTTACTTTTATCGGTTCTTTTTGTTATGTTTTTTAAGAGAAAAAAAAAAAAAAAACAAATTAAGAATAGAATTAACATTGCTTTATTTTCTCATATCTTGACAGAGCATTACTTTTAATCATTAACCCTTGTTTGTATAATTTAGTTAACGCCGTGTGGGCTCTAGGCTGCTAACATACATAACATACCTGAGGTGGATGGTGCAACGAGAGATGAACTATGAGCTAGGGCTAGGCAGTCAAAAACTGTGTATTTCTCCACCTGTATTTGATGCATTTTTACTAGACGTTTTGAAAGATTGCTTGTGTTTCCACCCTTAAATGCAAGACTTGTTGCACTTGTGGCAACAAGCATTGTCAGCATCGACTCTAGTGAAGTATAACCAGACTTTTGACCATTTAGTTCTCTCTCCACCATCGTCACTAAGAGCAGGGTCTGTAGGTATGTGTATGTGTGTGTGTGTGTGTGTGTCTGAAAGAGAGGCAGAGAACTGGCCCCGCCCCTTGGCTCACACATACGACAGGCCCCAAGAGAGAGAGATCTCTCTTCTGGATTGGGAACAGTGAAAATGCATCATAGACAAATGTCTTAATCTTATTGCAAATTAGAAACTGAGTTGGTGAGATAAAAGGCGCAAGATAAAGTGTATGTAGCCTAAATGAATGGGAAATTTATTTTCTTAATTTCTCCAATACTGATAGCAGAACCATTAACGTCAGAGCTTATCAATACTACGGTCTTTAATAATTTAGCACCGGTGCCCGTTTAGTACCGTGTTTTGGTACCCATCCCTAATAAATGCCAGCCATTACCACCTGAAGTTGTCAATTTCCAAAGGTGAGGAGATAAGGCTCCTTGGGCAAGAACAACTGTCAAGAACCAGCCCTCCAGTTTGTATCGAGCTTCCAACTGGAAGATGCCTGTGGCCCTGAAGAAGAGACTTGTCTCTCCAGAAGAGGTGGCAGTAACCTGACTCCAACCAGACATGGTTCTTCCATCCAGGACCACAAAAACCATCTTAGTAGCTGAACTCACAGTGCCCTGGGAGGACAGGTTAGCCATCTCTCATCAACAGAAGAAAGCCAAGTACCAGGATTTGATCGATGAGGATCTTGTCAAAGGATGGCACACAAACTTATTGCCCATCAAAATTGGCTGCCGCGGTTTCCCAGCAACATCAGTGTGCCATTTCCTACAGAAATTGGGTTTGGAACCCAAACAACTCAAGAAAGCTACTGGGGAGATAGCCATGGCAGCTGAGATCAGCTCAAGATGGTTGTGGTTGATGAGAGCTTGTAGTTGGAACCCTTCTGCAGGTGAAGGCTAATTTGGTCTTAGCTGCCCCACTCAGGTGAGGCTTACAGGCTAAGTGGCAAAACGCTTGTGACCGTGAGATACCTGCTGAAAATGCAGAAGGGTTCCAGCAATGTGAATGCTCAGACCACCCTGCCACCAAGGAGTACCATCAAGAGGAGTAACTTGCAATACCATATCTTAAGTAGCTCCAGCAGTTTCTGCTTGTAGCAAAGCATCTCTGATTTTTACTTCACTTGAATGAAAAAATATTTTAGGCTTCATAAACATGAAAAATCTGTTTTAATGCATTAGAGTTTGGAGGTGTAGCAGGAACAAAATGTGCAAATTTCCAAGGGGGGTAAAACTTTCTGAAGGCACTGTATGAAGATTTTCATTCCCATCAAATAACATCAGCTGAGTTCATTAGCTTGATTTCCCTCTCACAAGAGGTGCCAATTAGTGAAATAGGCTGGTCCAGTGGTATGAGTGAAAACGTATACACTGGACTCTCAACTGCAAATGGTTGGAGACTACTGTATAGTAGAAAATGAAAAAGAAAATCAGAGGGATGCAGAAAGAACGACAGGAAAACTATTTCCTCATTTCCCACACATGCAAGTTAAGATACTTACCCAGCGGTCCTCTGGGCTTCTTTCTGAACTGGCCTCTTCTGTGCATTTCCTCGATAGCATTGAGGAACGCAGGCATGTGTTCTCCAAAGCGTCGCAGGCGATTGGAGCGGCTCGCCTCCATGGTATGCAGATTTCTCTTATTGGCATCTATGGACCTCTGGAGCCCATCCTGCTCTTGCCTATGGACAGGGGTAGGAGAACACCAAAAAACTGAGCAAATGTACAGCATTGACAGCTCTTTTTTTTTTTTGGAAGAAATCTACCTGTGCCCTTCTCTGATGCATCTGCTACAAAATGTTTCCTAAGAACAATTTTAGAGAGAAGAATTAAATTCTTTAAAATTGAGCTAGCTAAATGAAACAAACTAGTTGACAGCCTTTTGTTCGTTTTTTTTCCTTTTGGCACATACAAATTACCAGCAACATTTTCTCACATTCACTTTTGGAATGTGTTACAGATTTAACGTCTTTCAAGCCTTGTGCTGTTTTAATCTTGCCATCGTCTTTCTTTTTATTTACACTCCTGCTTAATCACTGTATTTTTTATTCTTAGGCATCACAGTTCCAATGTGTGTGCACTCAGGTTCCTGCTGGCACACCCCAAGGCTAGTTGTACACTTTCACCTCACCTCATCTTGCAAAGCTCGTCTTTGGCACGGTTTGACGCCTGCAGGTACTGGTCAATCTGATGGTCCAGGGTAGAGTCCTGGTGTCTCAGGTTTTCCAGTTCAGCCTGAATCCTCGCTATATGCTCTGCCCTCAACTGGCTCTCTGCTCCAGTAGTTTGACTGATACTGGGAGTAAAGAATGACGGCAGCAAAAATTGGTTGAAGAAAAACAGTGACAAGTACACAGATTAAGAACACAAAAACAGCCTAGCAAGACATGACAGATTTACAGCATCTGGGACCTATAGTGCCTAACAATAATTCTTCAGTAAACAGGACAAAGAAAATGATGCAAAGCAAGTGAAAATGTGAAAACAAAATGAGCACCAACTGTAAAATTAACAGATGGCTAAAAAATGTAGTAGTGCACATTTGAGCTGAAAAAGAACTCAAATGAAATGGATACAAGTGGATTCACAGCAGTGATACCTCAAACTAAGTTCATCAATCCTTGAAGACAGCTGGGCCTTATCCTTCGCCAAGTTTTTCAGGTTGGTCTTACATCTGTAGACACTGACCTAAAATGCCACACAATATAACCAGTCAAACAGATATTTATGTAGTGTTCATCTGTTGTAATATATGTACATGATATAAAAAGGTAAGAAGCATCAGCACAGCACAGGAAAATAAAGCTGCAGTAGGTGTCCATACCAACAATGGCTACAAGGGGTGTCACGATTTTGATTCTAAATTGAAATGAACTTTCGATTTTGACCTTCGAAATCAAAAGCAGGATCGGAAACTCAAACTTTTTTGTCCTCTCCACCCCTGCCTACTTGTGCATGTCCCGGGGGGATACTTCAAAGACGACACAGTATAGCTTATCGGTAGCCTGCAGCTGCAATTATCGAGACACCATGGCCACTGCCAGAGTCAGAGATGACGGAGAAACAACAGAACTAGAAATCCTCCTGCTTCACTAAAGTCAGCGGTGTGGCAAGATTTTGACTTCCCCATGAAATATGTCAACAACAAACACGTCGTTGACAGAAAAACTACCGCAGTCAGACTGTTTTGAGTTTGTTTTATTGTGAGCTTGAATGGCATCTGCTGTTGTTTGATGTAAAGAGTACACATTGCTTTTAAAAATTCTAATCCTGGTGGCTTTTTGCAAGTGAAAAAACTTGAGCCGTTTTTGTAAAGTACCATTATGCCACCTAGTGACTCTACTTTTTGTTTGTGTTTAACAGTTTGTTCCCTATTAACTGGTCAAATATTTAAAGATTTTTTTTTTTAAATTTGACCATATGGCCTTACATTCCAAATAAACAAAATTGGCTGTTCTCACATTTGATACCATGTAGCCTATCTTTTTAAAGAAGAATTTGAAAATGTAAATGACAGTTGTCTAGGAATAAAAACTATATCTTGATCGTTATAAATCAAGACTTGGTAGTCTAACAATTGCATAGCTGTCAGTGCAGAAAAAAAAATTTTAAATCGAAAATCCAATCGTGACCTTAAAATCCAAAGTCAAATCAAATTGTGGTTTTGGAGAAATGTGACCCCCCCCCCAATGGTTACACTATACAACGGTCTGTGGTTAAGCTTTGACTTGTCATGAATGGTCACTTTTTCCATTTTGTTTGAGGCCATCTAGATTCAAATATGGGTGGACTTTGTGTTTGAGGTGTAATTATTGAGACAGAAACAAGTCATCCAGAGTATCTAAACCCATTTCAAATGATGGTTCACCCTGGGCCTAACCAAGGTTTAATGCCTGAACTCTGACCTCGCCAGCTTTGAGAAGCTTATTTCGTCTCTGAGCCTCGGTCTTCAGCTGGGCACACTGGGGCTGCAGCTCCTGGAGGCGTACAGTGATGCCCTCCAATTGGTCGTAGTTCTGCTTGTATTTTGCCTCGGCCTCCACCACTTTATTCTGCCAGGAGGCAAGGACAAAAAACACCATGTAGTCAGCTGGAAGTGGCGGGGAAGGTTAATGAGAAACGCCATGCATAAGCATCAATTCACAGGTGCAGAGCTGTAGTGTATGCTGCCGACCAGAATGGTGCTCAGCATTCATGGTCCTATTTTTTCAGCTTTTGTACCCAAACGGATGCCCGCTTAAGTACATTTGTGATATAAATTTTGCAATGCTATGGCATTGCTTGGGAGTAGTCAATCTTTATTCAATGCACTTATTCCATCAACATTTATAATCCACATATGTAAATTGTTGATTTTTTCCACTTTTATTTAATATCCCAATACGACTAGCCAAATCTTTCTCACAAAACCCATACTTACAATACAATACAAAAAACTTAATTAATCCCACTAGGGACAATTTGTTTGGAGCAGCTCGCTGTACACAAAACACAATATACAAACAAATAACACAAACAAAAAATAACACTCCAGGGAGCTAAATGTGGGGAAAAAAATCTATAATATCTGTAATTAATTAATATTGATAGGCTAGATAAACTTAACAATAAAATGATCACGAAATAAACCCCACTATGGAGCATTTAGTAGTCGAACTGCTGACGGAATGAACGATTTAGAACACCAATTAGTTTTACAAGCAGGTAAAACATAAAGACGCCCTAATGGCACAGAGAAAATTCACTTGCAAGAATATATCCAGAAGAAACCAAAATACTTCCTACTTTCTGGAAGATTTGTTGGTTGCAAAAAGAATTCAGATATGTGTTTCACTCAAGTGATCAAGCGCTTTGAGTGGCTGTTGCAGCTAGAAAAGCGCTATATAAAATACAACTTGATAGATTGATCTTAGAACAGATTTTAACAATGCTGTCAGTTTTTGAGAGGAAAAATACTGTGCAGATTACCCCATCCTTCATACATTCCAATACCTGGTTATAGATGATACAATGTATCCCACCCTCGCACCATCTCAAAAACTGGCCATTCGTTCTCAAGGGCTGACTAGCATAAGGCAGGGCAGAGTTTACATCTTTGAGTCTGGTCTCAGTTGTTTCAAGGAACCTTTCTTTACCCTTGCTCTGTATGACCTTACCTTCCATTCTTCCACCTTCTCGTCATATTTTTTTGTAGACCTTTGATCTAACTGCAATTTTTCTTGCAATGGCAGCAGCTCCTGTTCCATCTCAGCCACCTGCCAAAGTTGAGCCACGGTTAGCATTCAGATAAAGGCTTATGTATTCATGTCATTCATTTATTCAACTACAAACCCCGATTCCAATGAAGTTGGGACGTTGTGTAAAACGTGAATAAAAACAGAATACAATGATCTGCAAATCCTTTTCGACTTATATTCAATTGAATACACTACAAAGACAAGATATTTAATGTTCAAACTGATAAACTTGATTGTTTTTTTTCAAATATTCACTTATTTTGAATTTGATGCCTGCAACACATTCCAAAGAAGCTGGTACAGGGGCAACAAAAAACTGGGAAAGTTAAGGAATGCTCAAAAAACACCTGTTTGGAACATTCCACAGGTGAACAGGTTAATTGGAAACAGGTGAGTGTCATGATTGGGTATAAAAGGAGCATCCCCGAAAGGCTCAGTCGTTCACAAGCAAGGATGGGGCCAGGTTCACCACTTTGTGAACAACTGCGTGAGCAAATAGTCCAACAGTTTAAGAACGTTTCTCAACGTACAATTGCAAGGAATTTAGGGATTTCATCATCTACAGTCCATAATATCATCAAAAGATTCATAGAATCCAGAGAAATCTCTGCACGTGAGCGGCAAGGCTGAAAACCAACATTGAATGCCTGTGACCTTTGAGCCCTCAGGCAGCACTGCATTAAAAACCAACATCATTCTGTAAAGGATATTACCACGTGGGCTCAGGAACACTTCGGAAAACCATTGTCAGTTAACACAGTTCGTCGCTACATCTACAAGTGCAAGTTAAAACTCCACCATGCAAAGCGAAAGCCATATATCAACAACACCCAGAAACGCCGCCGGCTTCTCTGGGCCAGAGCTCATCTGAGATGGACTGACGCAAAGTGGAAAAGTGTGCTGTGATCTGACGAGTCTACATTTCAAATATTTTTTGGAAATCATGGACGCCGTGTCCTCCGGGCTAAAGAGGAAAAGGACCATCCAGATTGTTATCAGTGCAAAGTTCAAAAGCCAGCATTTGTGATGGTATGGGGGTGTGTTAGTGCCCATGGCATGGGTAACTTGCACATCTGTGAAGGCACCATTAATGCTGAAAGGTACATAAAGGTTTTGGAGCAACATATGCTGCCATCCAAGCGGCATCTTTTTCGGGGACGTCCCTGCTTATTTCAGCAAGACAATGCCAAGCCACATTCTGCATGTGTTACAACAGCGTGGCTTTGTAGTAAAAGAGTGCGGGTACTAGACTGGCCTGCCTGCAGTCCAGACCTGTCTCCCATTGAAAATGTGTGGCGCATTATGAAGCGCAAAATACGACAACGGAGACCCCGGACTGTTGAGCAACTGAAGTCGTACATCAAGCAAGAATGGGAAAGAATTCCACCTACAAAGCTTCAACAATTAGTGTCCTCAGTTCCCAAATGCTTTTTGAGTGTTGTTAAAGGAAAGGTGATGTAACACAGTGGTAAACATGCCCCTGTCCCAGCTTCTTCGGAACGTGCTGCAGGCATCAAATTCAAAATGAGTGAATATTTGCAAAAAACTAAAGTTTATCAGTTTGAACATTAAATATCTTGTCTTTGTAGTGTATTCAATTGAATATAGGTCAAAAAGGATTTGCAAATCATTGTATTCTGTTTTTATTCACGTTTTACACAACGTCCCAACTTCATTGGAATTGGGGTTTGTACTTTCAAGCATTTTTAATTTGAGAACTCCTACACTTTTCAATTGAATGACCTGTGACATAAACAGTTTCAATACAAAGGCATTCTAGACGGTTATATTTTCACGCCAGAGGCAAATGGAAAATAAATATAATCCACCATATTATTAGAATCACAGCCAGAGTAGCTTAGTTTTAATGACAAAAGAATGAACATTGAATGAACATTGTGGTGCTTAGCTCACCAGAGCCCAGGCCATCTGCTGCTGCAATTCCTTCAGTTTAGCTTGCAGGTTGTCCAGTGAAGCTAAGCTCTTGTATCGGTCTTCCTTCTCCCGGAATTTCCGCTTACATTCCTTCAAGGACTGTAACCCAATCAAATACACTTAAGCCTGATCACCATATGTGACTAAACAACTCTTAAGGCAATAATACAATAAAGCTGGGTGGTCAGCACTGAGCTTAAGTAGAAAGGAAACAAAATCTCATTCACAAGTAAACAGAATATAAACATCTTAAGAATACAATACAGTATAACAGTCTAGCACCACCTTCAATGGCAAATTAATGTGTTGGCTCCTTACCTCTGCGTGTTGCTCCAATTTGTTCTCGGTGACATGCTTGGTGGATTTGATGTAGACAAAGTCATCTTTCATCTGCTCTAGCTGGGTGGCTTTCATAAAAAACTAGAAATAAAATACCACAAACATGGTAGAGTGCATGGGGGAACAGGAGTGCAATTACATGCTAAATCCATCAGTCACCCATCCATCTAATAGAACTATTTGATCATGACACCTATTCTTACTCTTTCTAACAACAGTGTAGGGTTCTAAGGATGGCAATTATGGTTGGGCGATCGTTCCCATTTTCATATGGTCCAATTGTGGGTACTAGAGATTGCCATGGGGAGTAGGAGGGGGTTGGGCGAGTTATGCCACAGCACGCCAGTGAAATGCCAGCATGAACTACTAAAGCTTAGTGTAAAAAAAAAAAAACATCTTGTATTTGGGAATATTATGGGTTTTACCTGGTTTGCAGTGGTAGTATATTTATTTAGTTTTATTAAACAGTTTATTCTCTTTAGCATTTTTTTTAAATTGTTACTGACAGAAATTAATTTAGAATTAAAGTTTCTGAATAATCACCTTGAATGTGGCTCAGCATCTGACGGAGCTTTGAAATAATCGAACCTTTAAGTTTTCAGCAAACAATACTATTGAAGTTATGTAAATAAACATTTATAAAGGAGTGCGAACATCCATCCATTATCCAAACCACTTATCCTGCTCTCAGGGTCACGGAATGCTGGAGCCTATCCCAGCAGTCATTTTATTTGAAATATTTAAACGTTAAAAAAAATCTTATAGCAATGTCTCCTCTAGTCAAACAAAGGCTCCCTTTCAAAAGTGTGTCTGTGCTTGGTGTGACAATATCGCAGCATCATGTTCCATATGGCATTATAATCTTTTCTTTAATATCCCAATCCAAATCATATCCATAATGTTAACTACTCTTATGGAGCACAAAGCAAAGTTTTGGTGAGCAGCCATATGGAGAATGGAGATGCGGGATGTCAAATCTATGGAAAAGAGACGGCAAACTGGTTTGTAATGAAGGATTCACTCGTCACTTGTCCTACACACAGGGCTCAGTGGGTGGACATGCTGCTCCACCCAAAAAAAAAAATCTAAATGCACAGTAGGGTACAGATTCTAGAGGTTATTTTATAACATCTTAGTGCTGATAGTAAATTGGTTAAAAATTGCCTTAATATCGACGTAGGAAAAACCAATCGTTGATCATCCCTTCAATCACTTATATACGATCCGATCGCCAATCATCACAAGCCTAATGGCGATGGTTAGCCTGTCTGTCATATGATGTTTAAAGAACTGTACCTATAATGACTGTTAGATGGCGTGACTAGAGCTTTACACTCACACCTATGTGGACTGCCTACATATGAGCTGTGCCTTTTTCATACAAGTAGGAAATGGCAAAGTGAAACAATTGTCACTGGGTATCCGTTTATATGTTTTATAGCAAAACTGTTCTTGTGAAGCAGTTTTATACTAATAGACGAAGCATTTATTCACATTGCCATTTCCAATGCACTTATGCCCTCATCAAGTTAACAAATCTGAGACATATGGCATACACAATCAGATAAAACATTACAACCACCTGCCTCATATAGTGTTTACTTGAAACCAGTCCTCCATCTTTTCAATAACCAGGTACTCAAGCCTCAGTATGACGACACTCAACTCACCAAGACCATCAAAGAAGGAATTCTAAACCACTTAAAATAGAAGTATGATAACCAGACCACCATGGAACTGCTTGACATGGCTTCGCTACATGAAGGCAAGAGCTACTGCAGAACTGAAGAGCCTGGTGGCTGAACAGGCAGTGTCAGCAGAGGCAGCCCCCTTTCCATCTGATGCAGAGGTTCCTGCTAAGGTGCAAAAGAAGACTGAGCAGCTACTTTAAAAAAGCAGCAACGCAAAGCCAAACGGTCCCTCAGTCAAGCAGAGTGTGCATTGATAAGGAGCTCAACTTCTATCTCCAAACCATGGAGGCTGGTCCAGAGAAAAACCCACTGGAATGCTGAAGGCAGCATGAGGCACATTTCCCACTAGTGGCCAAGCTAGCAAAGACATATTTGTGCATCCCTGCCACAAGTGCCCCATCAGAGCGGGTGTTCAGTACAAGTGGGAACGTTGTGACATGCCAGAGGTCATCACTTAAACCATAAAGAGTTGACCAGCTTGTATTCCTGGCTTTCAACCAGTAAAACTAACTCCCTGAGATTCGGCAACACAAGGCAAACATTTTGAAGCACTGTTGCCAAATACCTATTCTGTTCGTAGCACTTTGGTTGTTTTCAAATAATGCTGTAATTCAAACTTGAAGGAATGTTTTGTTTACTTGTCTCATCTCATCTCATCATCAGCCGCTTTTCCGGGGTCGGGTCGCAGTGGCAGCAAGCTAAGTAGGGCACTCCAAACGTCCCTCTCCCCAGAAAACACCTTCCAGCTCCTCCTGGGGGATCCCAAGATGTTCCCAGGCCAGATTGGACATGTAGTCCCTCCAGCAAATTCTGGGTCTACCCAGGGGTGTCCTCCCAGTTGAATGTGCCCGGAAAACCTCCAAAGGAAGGCGCCCAGGAGGCATCCTAATCAGACACCCGGACCACTTCAACTGGCTCCTTTCGACGCCAAGGAGCAGCAGCTCTACTCCGAGCTCCTCACCCTATCTCTAAGGCTGAGCCCAGACACCCTACAGAGGAAACTAATTTCAGCCGCTTGTATTTGTGATCGCACCCTTTCGGTCAGTACCTAAAGCTCATGATCATAGGTGAGGGTCGGAATGAAGATTGACTGGTAAATTGAGAGCTTTGCTTTCCAACTCCGCTCCCTCTTCACCACAACGGTCAGGTACAATGTCCGCATTACTGCTGATGCTGCACCAATCCGCCTGTCAATCTCCTGCTCCATCCTACCATCACTCGTGAACAAGACCCCGAGATACTTTAACTCCTTCACTTGAGGCAAGTGAAGGACTTGTTCAAGTACTTGTTTACTTCTTATATTTTATATATTTATATTGTGAGTCTTATTTTGCTGCTATAGTTTAAACTTTAAAGTGTTCCATGTTTACATTTATTATTTTACATACAAATATTTCTTAGGCCTGTATTCATTTTTGTTTGCAGTAACAAGTAAAACAGTTCTACTGTTATAGAGTATTATATGATGGGTTTTATATGTTTGACCATATTCACAATTTAGGCCTATATTTATTTTGTTTGCAACTATAGTTTAAAAGTGTTTTCTATTTACCTTTTTATATTTTGTAATTAATATTTTATATTTTGTTACATGCTTAATTGAAAATTTGCGTAAAGGTTCTAAATAAAAGGAGAAAAATAATCAAATATGAGTAAGTAACTTTTATCCGTTACGTATATAGTTCGAAATGTAATAAGAAATAAGCCTTTCCAAGTGGCTAAGTGGATGGATGGATGGATGGATGGATGGATGGATGGATGGATGGATGGATTGCATTTATATAGCGCTTTTCTAGCTGCAATAGCCACTCAAAGTGCTAACATAAAGAGAAACTATTTATTCATTGAATTTACAAAAATGTCTTAGATTGTAATATGTATCGTTATCGTGATATGATTGACCTATATCATGACATGAGATTTTGGTCGTATCGCACAGCCCTAATTATGACCGTTTAATCAAAAGAAAAAAGAAGAGGAAAAAAAAAGCACATAGTCTGGTATTTTCAGATCTGCTTTTGACCATAATTATATGTGGAAATAAATCTAATGGGAATCTGATATCTGCCGATGACACCCTCATAGCCAAACAGATATGATTTTTCAGGTCATTGCGAATTGTACATAATTCAAAATGCAACAATTTTACACTTGTCACATTCTGAATGACATGGTGTACACGCACGGTTGTTTACGTGCATCCATCCATCCATCCATCCATTATCCAAACTGCTTATCCTACTCAGTCGCGGGGATGCTGGAGCCTATCCCAGCAGTCATTGGGCAGCAGGCGGGGAGACACCCTGGACAGACCACCAGTCCATCACTTGCGTATTGGTAACCAAATTCTTGTGTAGGCCTATACATATGGTTTATTTCAAGTGCAAACCAGAGTTATGGTGTAAGCACAGACGTCAGATTTGAGTCACTTTTAAAAGAAGATGCAATACAGGTGGTCACAGAATATCAGACAGCGAAAAATCAGAACTAGGTATCAAGACTTGCGGTGTGAATTTAGCCTTAGTCTTGCTTACTACAAGCATCAATAGCATTAGTAATGTTTGAGATCAAGGCAGATCTTATTTAACTTTCTCAAAACAATCATGTTTTGCACTGACGTCAAAAGTCAGCAAAAATAATTGGCAAATTCAACTCATCTACATATATAAAAAATGGTATAAAGTAACAAACAGTGAGTTACAATTATTTACCTTGTACTTGTCCCCCATTCCTTTAGAGTGTAGGAAGTGCTTGCTCATTTCTTGAGTGAGAATTGATACAGGGTTGTTCACCTTGAAAAAAAAATTCATTCATTTCAGCAGGAACTCAGGTGGTGCATGTCTACACTAATTTAGAAAAGTTATGGATGAGGATGAGGTACAAGGAGTTGGCACCTGAATATTAAAACTGTCCAGAATGGATCCAAGCTCATCCCTTTTGGTTGAGATGACTTGTCCTGTGACATAGGAGAAAAAAATATTCACAAATTTACTCCCACGTGAGTATAGAGCCAGGATCAGCATATCTCAAAGGTTCTCACCCCAGGCAAGAATTTAACCCACAACTCTCTAGTCTTTACCAGATTGGCTCCTCAATTTGTAGCTTCGTAGTCCCTCACGTGTTATTCTCTGATCGATGATGATTGTAGGACCATAGACCTCAGGTTTGTGAGCATTCCTCCCTCTGTTACGCAGAGTGATGGAAACATCAGCTGAACTGGGGAAATAGGACATGGAAAAAGAACTTCAATTTTATGGGATGCATAGTGCCACCAATGGATTTGCAGCATGCAGGATGCTAAAAACGACTTATGATCAGAGAGAACCAAGTGTTATTCAAGATTTGAGATAAGTTGAATCAGTTGATCTGGACACAACGTTTATCGAGAGAGAAACATTTCATCACTCCAGGTATCCCCAACCTTATAAACAATACAGTGGCATAACAACCGAAAATGATCAGTTTCATACGTAAATTGTCATGAGCATTAACTAGAATTTCAATGGCAATGTGTACTATTCACAGAGGAGTGTCTTTATGCATGCTCAGTAATCCAGGTAAGAAAATCAAAGAAAGTTGAATCAGTTCATCTGGACGCAAAATTTATCGAGAGAGAAAGTTTCAATGGCAATGAAATGCCATTGAAACTTTCAATGGCAATGAAATGTCATTGAAACTTTCTCTCTCGATAAATGTTGTGTCCCGATGAACTGATTCAACTTTCTTTGATATTTACAGAGGATTTGTGAATGGTTGCGATCAGAGCATTGTATAAGATGGCGACAGATGTGCCAGATACTCTTAGCCCCCCGGTTCCAGGGTTGTTCGTTCCTTCTTCATATAGATGGCCTCTTTGACTCCTCGTTCAAACAAGCGTTCCTCTGTCAAGGCTGTGCACCATTCCCAAATCCTCTGTGAATAATACACATTGGCATTGAAACTCATTAATGCTCACGGCAACTTACATATCGTCACCTTCTTAAAATAATGGCCTAAGTCATATTTTCAAGTTTTCCAAAAAACAGAATAAACTGAAACTGAAACAAAATGTGTCCCGTTTATTTTGTTTTTTGAAAAACTTGAAAATATGACTTAGGCCATTATTTTAAGAAGGTGACGATATGAAACCAATCGTTTTCTGTCGTTATGCCACTGTACTGTTTAGAAGGGTGGGAATACCTGCAGTCAGTTGAAACTGAAGAGGTCACTCAGATGAGTGATGTAATGTTTCTCTCTCAATAAACATTGTGTCCAGATGAACTGATACAGCTTTCTGTGATTTTCTTACCTGGATTATTGAGCATGCAAAAAGACAAGAATTGAAATACATCATTACTTAAGTACACTCTCAATTTGTTTTGCACTAAACAAAAAAGCCAATAAGAAAGGCCAATCATACAAACAAAAAGTTCACTTTTTTTTGTAAATTAAACTACTTAGGATCAAAAGAGAACTCTGTTAGTGTTACTGTTAAGGCATTCAGACAGTCAAGACGGAAGTATGTGACCACATATTGACCCAGACCTTTAAACTTCCTCTTTTACATCTTTTCCAAACTTGCAAAGCCTGGCTAAGATATTAAATTGAATTTCATTACTCACATACTGCCCATAAGTCTACAATAAAACCAACATCGGTAAATGACAATAAGACAGAACCTCTGATGAGGCACAATAATTACCTCGCTCCTTCTTTTACAAAACCTTTGAGGGATAATCCTCTATTTGTAGCCTGGGCAGTTCCCCCTAGTGCAACGATGAGAGCTGTGAGAACTGCACTTTTTCCACCTGTTAAAAAAAAACCAAGATTGTGTAAGTGATTAAAGGAAGAAAGCGCCAAATAAAAAGTCAGAATTGATGAGCAAGTGATGACACTCACTTCCGTTGTTGCCGACTATAAAGTTGACATTAGAACAAAAAGTAAAAGGGCCTAGGAGAGAGTGGCACATGAAATTCTTCAAGGTGATAGACTCCACGATGCCCACCTCATCCACGACCTGCACATGGGCAAATTCAAACGGGTAACAGCTTATTTCAAGACATCACAGACAACAGCATGATAACTCTTGTTATTTCCTTCGTCACATTAGTTTTTAACTTTAATGTTCAGATAAGTAGAAACGAACTAAAGGTGAGATGACAGATCAAAACAAAAACAACAAATGTTAGTGTGGAGAACGACGTGGCCATCCCTCTCAGCAAGAGGGCAGGACAGCTGAAGCCAATACCTGCTGCTTGGACACCACAGCGCTCCGTAGGCTCGGGACGATTTCACCTTCCTCCCCTTCACTCGCCACACCATTTCTGACTCGTTTGTGTGCGTGATTGTCGTCACTACTACGAGTGCCCTTTCTCTTTAACATCTTGGCCGACAATTCTAGCGTGCCTTTACAAAATTAAAACTTAACACGCAAGTTGAGCAGGTAAAACAAAAAACAAAAAAACGCACAAGCTAACAGCTAGCGTTATATTAACTTGAACTTGCAGACGCGACGTTATTGTCATCCAACTAGGTAACTTTGCTGCGAAACCAAACAACTATCGGCGGTGCTTCCAGTCCTACACGGGCAAGTTTTTAGCTGACTGTACTTGGGACAAGGTACTGGTAAGTAGTAAACAGCGCTAACACGACATCACAATCCACCACCATCGAACTGACGCGCGGTATGAGCAAATGCGAGCGCCGGGGAAACCCGAGAGTCTTCAGTTGCACTTCCGGGTAACGGAAATCTGCGGACGCGCTAAAATGAGGCTGCTTCCTGACGTCGCTATCTTTTTTTTTCTTCTCTTCTTTTTTATTATTAATACAAGAAAATGTACACAACAATCCTGGGAATAAACACAAAATGAAGGATGTAAATAAATCAGCAACGGTGGAAATGGTGGCACAGTACAACTGCGTGAACACAATACACATAAACATCAGAATAATGAAACATAAAACAGATTAAATAATATTTTACAAACAAATCAGAAAGAAAACAAATAGGGTAATTTGAAAGGAGCACAAGAGAGCAAGGCAAGAGACTTTAAAACAGCAAGGACTGCGCTATAGATGTGTACAATGATTTAGCCTTTCTGTTCATTTTTTCCATATTTTTCAGTGACTTAAAGTAGATGGCAATGCAAGAAAAAGGTGAAAGAGGGAGTACTGCCATTCCATTTACAAGTATGTATATGATATTTACCCAAAATAATTGTAAGATTAGCAAGGTCTGAAATGTTTGCGTCCAACTTGTCCATAATTTGGACGCAAAGTGGGGGGTAGTCTTATTAACCATCTGATGTACGCTGATGACTTAGTCATACTGTCCCCTTATAGTGCTGGTTTACAGCAACTGCTCAGAGTAAGTTATGGTGTGCAGCATGACATTAAATTTAACTCTAAAAAGAGTGTTGTCGTGATTGCTAAAGCCAAGGAGGATAAGAAGCAAAAAATTTCCCTCATTCTTCTTGGCAGACCAAGCACTAAATGTGGTGAACAAAATGAGATATCTGGGTCACATCATCAGGAATGATCTATGTGACGACGAGGATGTGCAGCGCCAGTGTTGCAAACTGTATGCACAAGCCAATAAGCTGGCACGCAAATTTCATATGTGTACAGATGAGGTTAAAGCTGCTCTTTTTAGGGCCTACTGTACTCCACTCTATACAGCCCACTTGTGGCGCAATTATAGCCAAGCAAAAATGAAAAAGTTGCAGGTGCATTTAGAATCTTGCTCGAGCTTCCAAGATGGACAAGTGCAAGTCATATGTTTGTGACTAGTAATGTTCCCCCTTTTCATGCTGTGTTAAGGAATTTTATGTACAGATTTATGTGTCGATTAATTGATACTAAGAATGTAATGATAACGCTGTTAACGGAGCCTACACAAAGTGACACCAGGTACTCCTCTTGTTTCTGGAAACATTGGAACAAATGTCTGTATAGCTTTTAATCATTGTGGACTTGTGAGCTGCTATTTTTAGCTATATTTTTGTGTTCTTGTCTTGTGTTGTATTTCTTTGTTGTTGTCTTTAACATGGACCTACCTATGTGTCTGAATAAAGTAAGATTTGTTGTTGTTTTTGTCATAAAATAAATTATGTCACTGTATGCAGTGCAATCCAACTTCAAACACAACCAACCATGAATATCAGACCAAAACAAATCAGTATAAGAGCATTCAAAAAATAGATGGCCAACAGTTTCAGCCCCTGAAAAACAAAAGATACAAGGATCCACTTCAAATTTAAATCTTGTATGAAGAAAATCACTAATAGGGTATATTGCTGATATTATGTTAACCCTCCGATATCTTTGGGGTCAATTTGACCCCATTCAATGTTTAACGTCTCTAAATAAATGGTTGACTTTTTTTTTTTGCTTTCATTTCATGACTTTTCCTAATTTAATGGGGAAAACTGGGTAAACATAAAATTAACATGATGATATGTTTCAATGTCCTCTACACATTTTATACACATCGGTGTCAATTTGACCCCAGGCTGTTTTAGCTGTATAAGACATAAGAAATATCAATATTTTACACGCATTTGTTTTGGATGATATTGAGGTCACTATAACATGCAACTTTATAATCGTCAAAAAACTTCCCTCTGCTTTAGGGCCCTAACCTAACACAACCATACCTGTAGTAGTGCGAGAACCACTAATAGTTCACACAACACGGGGGAGGGGAAAACATCAATCCCATGAGAACTTTGATATTTCCCGTGCCTTGGGGGCAGGAAAATATGGTTCCCACAAAGACATTGATAGTTCACAACATAGGGGTGGAGCAAACATATAAACGCTTGCACAACAGCCTTCTAAACCATTTCTCTTGGTGCTCTGTGTGCTCTCTCTTTCTGCTCTCTCTCAGTTGAAAATTACCTCTACGTAAAGGTTTTCTGTCAGCAAGGTTTGTCACAGCTCTTTGACCATGAAAGTGACATAGAAGAGAATGTGTCAGAGACAGAAAATAATGTTGAGGAGGACCCTGATTATGAGGCATCCTCTGATGAAAATGAGACACTTAGTGTTGACCCTCTTGTTGTCTCTCAACAACCAGCAGACATGTTACCTTCCAAAAATGGAAAGTTATCATGGTCCCTCTCCCCACTTGAACAACAGGGTAGACTTAGTGCTGCTAATGTCATCAAAATGGTTCCAGGCCCCACCAGATATACTGTCAGCCATGTCCAAGACATAAAATCAGCATCTGAGTTCTTTGTAATGCCATTGATCGAAAAGGATATACTTGAGATGACAAGCTTAGAGGGGAGGCGTGTGTACGGAGACAGTTGGAAAGACTTGGATGTGACCCACTTGCAAGCCTACATTGGGTTGTTCATTTTGGCAGGAGTGTACAAGTCAAAAGGGGAAGCAACAGCAAGCCTTTGGGCTGCTGACACTGGAAGGGCAATATTTCCAGCCACTATGTCTCTAAAGACATTCCATGTTTTATCCCGTGTCATACGCTTTGATGACAGAGAAACAAGGCAAGGCCGATGAGAGTGTGACAAACTCGCAGCAATACAGGATGTATGGGACAAGTGGGTTCAGTGATTACCCTTTCTTTACAATCCAGGCCCCCATGTGACTGTGGATGAATGTCTGGTTGGGCGCTGTCCCTTCAGACAATACATACCAAGCAAACTGGCCAAATACAGTATCAAAATATGGGCATGTGATGCACAGTCCAGCTATGCCTGGAATATGCAGATGTACACTGGGAAATCCTCTGGGGAAGCACCTGAAAAAAATCAGGGCATGAGGGTGGTACTAGACATGGCTGAAGGACTGAATGGTCATAACATTACATGTGATAATTTTTTTTACATCGTATGCCCTGGGTGAGGAACTGCTGAAAAGGAAGGTTACCATGTTGGGGATAGTGAGAAAAAACAAGCCGGAGCGTTCCTCTGAGCTTCTTGCGGTGAAGAACAGGAAGGTAACACCTTCGATGTTTACCTTCACTGACAGAGCCACTGTCGTCTCCTATTGCCCAAAGAAAGGGAAAAATGTCCTGCTAATGAGCACCATGCACAAAGACACTGTCCTGAGCACCAGAGAAGACAGAAAACCACAAATGGTCATGGATCACAATGAGACAAAGGGAGAGGTTGATAACCTGGGCAAGGTCACAGCCACATACAGCTGCTGACACATGACTGCCCCTTGGCCCCTTGTCATTTTCTTCAACATCATTGATGTGAGCGCCTATGATGCCTTTGTAATATGGAGCGAAATAAACAAGGAATGGAACAGCGGAAAACTGAGTTGAAGGAGGATTTTCCTGGAGCTGCTGGGTTACGCGCTGGTGAAACCTCATATTGAGAGAAGACGGTGCCTTCCAAGAGCATCAACAGCTGCTGAAACTGTTGTGAAGAATATCCAGAGCAGGACACCCCAACTCCTCCAGTGGTTCAAACTGCAGGCAGGAAACGTGGCAGGTGCTATGTTTCCTGCAGGCAGGAAATGTGCCAACAGAAATTACTCCAAGACCAGCAACACCTGTGTGAAATGCAAGAAATACGTCTGCAAGGAAGATGCAAACACTCTGCACATCATGTGCACAGTAGTGCAGACAAAAGGCTGGAATGTACCTTATGGTCCTGAAGGAAAAATAATATGCTGTTCATATTCTATCTGTTCGTATTCTGTCAAACTCATTTTAGTGACTATGTAACTTTGTTTTTTTTACTATCTCGCATACATACATACATTTTTTTACTATCTCGCATACATAGCACTTACACTAACATAGAACAATCCCTGACACAATGCTCAAATGTACTTTTTTATTGGTGTTTTTTGTGTTCCTTACTGATGTTCTGGTGATGATGATGTTCTGTTCTACAAATAAAATCCTTCTAAATGTTTGAAATTGTGTTTTGTTTTTCCTGGGGGTCAAATTGACCCCGAACATAATACATGTTACTATCCTTGATAATAGAAATAGTTTTTCTTTCCAAATGTTATAGGTAACAAAAATATGTACTTAGAAATAATATTAAGCCATTTAAACACCAAAAAGATCTTTCGTTCCAATTTTAGGTCAATCAGTGAGATTTTATGGTGATCTGCATATTTTTCCATAGTCGCCTAATAGGTATTCTGGATGTATAAGGGGTGTGTGTGTGTGTGTGTGTGTGTGTGTGTGTGTGAGTGTGGGTGGGGTTATGCTTTATTTATTTATTTATTTAAAGGGTTATTTAGATAGTCAACAAAGAAACATAAAGTACCTGACACATAAACTTGGGTAACAATCATTTTCTGGAGGTTTAAATTGCTGCGGTCAAATTGACCCCAAGGATAACAGATCTTAGTAAATTTGAAGATAAAATTGAGGGTTAAAGGAGGTTTCTTTGACCTTAGGAGCAATAGGACAAGATAAATAAAAAGAAAAAGATTGCCTTCTCAACAAGGCCTCAATGTTATCCCATACACGACAAGAATTAAAGTCCCCGAAATTTTTATATTTGAAGACTAAACTAACTTTTCTGTTATCACGTCCTGTCATCACTATCAAATGACTGACAGATACAAATGATAGAATGTTATTGGACTTTGTATGGAGAAAAAGGGTCCTCTTCATTCGAAAATCTGTATTAATGAATAATTTTGCATGTGGTGGCCTAAATTTTCTTGATTTCACAACGTTAAACAATACATTCAAAATAAATTGTCTGAGGCGTTTTCTAAACAATCCCAACTCCATTTGGAATGTTATCCCCTCCTATATATTTTCTAAAATAGGTGGCTTGAGGTTTTTATTAGTCTGCAACTATGACATCTCAAAGATCCCCATCAAACTGTCCAACTTTCCCACACAGATGCCTCTCTCCTGGTCTCTCACCTTTAAACACAATTTCTCACCCCGCAAATATTTTATCTGGGACAATGGCGACATTACTTACAAAAATACATCTGTTTTCTTTGAAAACTAGTTTAAAAATAGTATACAGGTTGGTTGGTTACTCAAACCAGATGATCAGCTTTAGAACTATTCTGAATTCCTCTCAGTTTATACCATTCCTGTAACTCCAAAAGCATTCTGTTTGATGCCATTCCTTCAGGTGTGACTATGCTGTTAACGAGGGATTTCTTTCTCAACTCCTGTTGTTTCAGCTTTTGATCCATCCATCCATTATCTTAACTGCTTATCCTGCTCTCAGGGTTGCGGGAGCCCATTCCAGCAGTCATTGGGTGGCAAGTAGGGAGACACCCCTGGACAGGCCGCTCATATTGGAATGGTATGGTTGATAGTATTCGAAAGTAGTAGAGTTTCCAGAGGAAACTCACGCAGACACAGGGAGAACATGCAAACGCCACACAGAGGATGACCCAGGACGACCCCCAAGGTTGGACTACCCCGGGGCTTGAACCCAGAACCTTCTTGCTGTGAGGCAACTGTGCTAACCACTGCACCACCGTGCCACCCCTGCTTATTTACATGTTCAAAATGAATCATCATTCATTCATTCATATAGTCTCGTGATACCAGACAATCGGAGTGCTCCACCTACCAGCTGACTACTAGTTGAGCACTGGTTGAATGAAGCATTTAGAGATTTACTTGTGAGTCTAGGTCTAAAAATATATCCATGCTCAGAAGTGACAGATGGTTTTGATTGAGGGCTCCTTTGACAATAGCGCAGGGCTTCGGTGAAACGAAGTTGGACATTTAAATAACGCCGGCCAAAATTTAAGTTATTCACTTAGTCCCCAGACCAGACTGCATGTGGCAAGGCAAGGCACATTTATGTATGTAGCACATACACGAAGGTGCTTTACATATAGACATTCATTCATTCATTATCCAAACAGCTTATCCTTGCTCAGGGTTGCAAGGATGCTGGAGTCTATCCCAGCAGTCATTGGGCGGCAGATGGGGAGACACCCTGGACAAGCTACCAGTCCATCACAGGGCACAAACACATAAAGACATGAAAAGACATAAAAAGTGATACAGAACAAGTTAAAAAAATTAAATGAAGGAGAGAAGGCGCATTGGCTTAATAGTGTTCATGCCCCTGAGCAAGGCAATGGAAATAACTAGAGTTGGTCCCCGGGCGCTGCAGCTGCCCACTGCTCCTATACATAGGATGGGTTAAATGCAGAGAACACATTCCATTGTAACCAAACAACTGTACAATGATAAAAATAAAGTGGCTTTCTTTCTTTAATTTTCATGACAAAAGTGTAAAAATCAGACATAAAAAAGCTCAACAGGATTCTGTAGAGATGGGGCCTTAGGTGATAAAAGATAAAACAGTGCTTAAAATGCATTGTGCTGAAACTGGTCTACATGTTGGTATTGTAACCTACTTTTAAATATCTTAACCTACTCCAAACAATAAAATGTAAAGGGGTGAGACTCATTTTTTGTGACATGGAAGGCCAGAACTAATTGCTCACCATGTCTATCTTCTTTGACCTATATCAGTAGTCTATAGTGGTATATTCAGGCCACGCCAACTGGTCAGATCTGATGACTGTTTTTTTTTTTTTTTAGTTTTATGTAAGTGAGTAGATTTGCCCTGTTGACAGTGAAATGAATAAACTCTGAAAGATTATTTCTTTTCTTTTAATAAAAAGGCAAGAAAATTCAGCTCAGAAACTTAAAAATATAAAATTGTGGCCGCTCTGATGGCCGAGTGGAATAAACGGCCGTTCTTACAAGCCGCTCGTCATGTGGCTGGGAGGTTCGTATCCCAAACTCGCCGTAACCGGTCACGGCCAGAGCGTCCACGGGGTAAGGCATTCATTAGGCCACCCTTACCCGAGGGATAGTGGGTGTAGTGTTCGGGGACTCGTCGTTCTCCGGCGACCCCCCTGGCCCATCCGGGCGCCTGCAGCCAAGCAGCCGAAAGCGTTCTACCTACGTCTCCTTCGCGGCCTGAAGGTGATGCAATCCACGCGAAGCTTTAGCGTGTAAAACAGCGTGAGCAACCGACGCGAGTTTGAAGGAAGCTGGTGTTACGACTACCTCCTTGCTGTGGCAACGTGAGCCAGGGGAGTTATTCGACAAGAGTTCCGGCTATATGCCATTGGGTTAATCGGGTGGGATAAGGGGAAAAAACTATAAATAAATGTATACTATAAAAAATGTAAAATTGTTACAATGCTGTAAACACATCAAATGTACTTAAACCATTTGTTATCTAATCACAATTACAATAATAATTCATATTCAAATGTTCAAAGTTAAAAAAAATTCAAAGTTAAAACAATTGGATGTTAATCAACGTGACTTTTGTATTAGCATGCATTCCAAAAGACTGAAATCAGCTGTGTTTAGTGACTTGCACATCGACCCTTTGGATTGACTTGATAGACATAAATTTGAATAAACTATACTATTTAATAATGATAATGTGTGTCTACAAAGAAAGAAATACAATAACAACAACACTGAGAAAAGATCAAGTTGAGCATTTCCAAAGTACATGGATAAAAAGGAGTCACAGAGTTGATATTATTGTCATTAAAGTTTCAAATGATAAAACTTTGTAGTCAACTTTTTGCATCACAGCTCATCAGATGTTATAAAATACTGTTGGCAAACATGTATGATAGACCTTAACCATGCTATAGCATACCAGTACCTCCTGGTGATTCTCCCAAAGCCAGGAACCTGCCCAGTTTAAACTCAAAGTCAATGGGATGTTCAGTAGAAGGTCTGTACTTCTTTGTCATGGCGGAGCCCAGATATGGGATGAGCTCACAACTTTCCTCAAACATGGCAAGCTTCTTTTTGTACTTCTGGCGGATGTGCTCCGAGCTCTGGTGGCTGAAAGCTGTGGAAAAGTGAGAAAAAAAGTGAAATGGGGGGGAAAGCAAATATAAGATAACCAAAAAGGGTAAATTCGGGAAAACAGTGGGTCACCTCCTAACCACCCGGTCACAGTATGCACCAACGTTTCTCGGATGTCCTGTTTACCTTTCAGATAATAGGCCATATAGAGGAGAGCTGATCTTTGTACGGTAAGGAAGGGATACTTTGGCTTGAGACATCCAACAGCTGTCATGGCCTTGATGACTGCTGTTGCCACACCCTGACCAAAAAAATGCAGGCTTGTTACAAAACACATTTGCTTGTTGTCTCAGGGATATGAATCAGACATTAACAAAGGTTGAACACCGAATAAATCCCCCTGGAGAAAGAAGTATTTTTCTTTAAGTACAGAATGCAGAGATGTGTTTTCAGCTATCTTTGGGTGAGGTCTGACCTGTTCCATGTAGCCCAGCATTGGGAGGGAGGTGAGTTGCACAGGCTGACAAATGGGAGGCAATTTGTTTGGCAACTTTTGGTCCCAGTAGGTTTCCGGTCGCCTTATAGATAATAAACGAAATTTTCATTAAAGCATTGTGGTTGCACTTAGTCTCAAATTTTTTTTTATCAATGCCAGTACATGTTGTTATATTGTAATTGTGAAAACTAAGCTGATAAAATTCATACTTGATTTAACAATGCCTTTCAAAAGCAAATATTCATTGAGACAATAAAATGACACAAAATGTGTTCAGGATCCCTGACTGATACTACAAGAGATAGCTCCCAACCTCAAAAACTTGTCTTGCTTCTGCTTTGTCTCAAGAATGTAAATTCGTTCCCGGTATTCCACAGCATATTCCATATTTCCTCGAACCAGGGCTTCATACCTGAGGATAGATAAACCTCTCTTAATTAATAAACATATTGCCTTGAAGGCAGAACAATGAAGAACTTAATTATTTTCTCTTTTGCACACGCTTTCACATAGAAACTTCATATAAACTTAAAAATGTTCAGCTCCTATTAGAATTATGGGGCAACTGTGTCTGTAGGGACGCCCGACCAAGCCGGAGGTAACACGGGGATTTGAACCAGTGAGCCCCATGTTGGTAGGCAACGGAATAGACTGCCACGCCACCCAGACGCCCCAAATTAAGCAATATTTTGATCTGTGATTGGTATGTGTGCACATACGTATATCAGTTAAATTTTTCAATGTAATTGTAATAGATGTATATATGTATGTATAATGCAATTGTGTGTGTGTGTATATATATATATATATATATACACACACACACACACACACACACCCACACACACACACACACACATATATATATATACATATATATACATATATATACATACAGTACATTGTATCTCACCTAACTTCTAACTTACCAGTTCCTCTGACACAAGAAATTGTTTTACTTTTTCATGTACTCTGCACATGCTTTCCAGCAAGATAGATATGTAAAGGCAATGGCCTGTGTAGCTGGTAATGCAGCTGATGGTGTACCTCTGTTTTCCATCCAGGAAAGTGACAGGACAAAAGCCCTTCATTTCAACTTGCTGTGGGAACCTGTTCTTGACCTGAGCTTTAGTCAACTTCCTTGGCAACAGATGGGATGGTGGGAGTGGGTATGGACAGGCAGGGATCACAAACTGATCTGGAGTTTCCAAGAACTGCTGTGGTTGAGAGATAAACATTGAATGAATTTTTTTATGCTTTCAATAGATTTCTTGTTCTTTCAGCCATTTTACTGTGTTACATTACATGAATGCACTATTGCGGTGCATTCATGTGTGCACTTCAGGTGCCAGGGGCCCCATATTTATATGTCATAGTCAAAAGGCTAAAAGCTAACCCAGCCACTGAGGAATTAAGAGCCAGTGCATTGACTTAGTGCTGGTCCGATGGATAAATGGGGAGGGTTGCGTCAGGAGGGGCATCCGACATAAAACCTGCACCAAATCAAAAACGTGGATCATAAATCAGATTTCTACACTGGATTGGTCGAAGCCCGGGTTACCAATGACCACCACTGGTACTGTTGGCCAGCAAGGTGCCAGTGGAAACTATGCTACTGTTGGGCGAAGGAGAAGGAGAGGGGGAAGGCATTTCCAGAGGCAGCGGGAGTGGAGGAAGGGTAGGGATGTACAGGTGAGAGTTGGAACTTTGAATGTTGGCACTGTGACTGGTAAAGGGAGAGAGCTGGCTGATATGATGGATAGAAGTAAGGTAGATATACTGTGTGTAAGGCCAGGAGCATTGGAGATGGGTTCAAACTTATCTTCCATGGTGCGGATAGGAGGAGAAATGGGGTAGGGGTAATTCTGAAAGAAGCTTATGTCAAGAGTGTGTTAGAGGTGAAGAGTGTGTCAGACAGAGTGATGAGTGTGAGTATGAGTATGGATATCAAAGGTGTGATGATGAATGTTATCAGCACATATGCCCCGCAAATTGTTGTGAGATGGACGAGAAAGAAGAATTCTGGAGTGAGTTGGGTGAAGTGGTGGAGAGTGTACCCAAGGAGGAGAGAGTGGTAATTGGAGCGGACTTCAATGGACATGTTGGTGAAGGGGACAGGTGTGATAAGGAGGTGATGGGTAGGTATGGTGTTAAGGAGAAGAATGTGGAAGGACAGATGGTGGTGGATTTTGCGAAAAGGATGGAAATGGCTGTGGTGAATACATATTTCAAGAAAATAGGGAGGAACACAGGGTGACATATAAGAGTGGAGGAGGATATGCAGGCAAACTATATCTTATGTAGGAATTGCGATCTGAAAATGACTGAAGACTGCAAGGTGGTGACGGGAGAACGTAACTAGGTAACATCAGATGGTGGTCTGTAGGAAGACTTTGGAGATCAAGAAGAGGAAGAGAGTGAAGGCAGAGCCAAGGATCAAATGATGGAATTTGAAAAAGGAAGACTGTTGTGTGGAGTTCAGGCCGGAGTTAAGACAGGCACTGGGTGGTATTGAGGAGTTGCCAGTTGGCTGAGCAACCACAGCAGAAATAGTGAGGGAGACCATAAGGAAGGTACTTGGTGTCATCTGGACAGAGGAAAGAAGACAAGAAGACTTGGTGGTGGAATGACGAAGTACAGCAAAGTATATACAGAGGGAGAGGTTGGCAAAGAAGAAGTGAAACAGTTAAAGAGATGAAAAAAGTAGACAGTAGTACAAGGAGATGTGGCTTAAAGTGAAGAGGGAGGTGGCGAAGGCAAAGGAAAAGGTGTATGATGAGTTGTATGAGAGGTTGGACATTAAGGAAGGAGAAAAGGACTTGCACCAATTGGCTAGACAGAAGGACCGAGCTGGGAACGATGTGCAGCAGAATAGGGCAATGAAGAATAGAGATGGAAATGTGCTGACAAGTGAGGAGAATGATTTGAGAGGTGTACGGTGTACTTTGAGGGGCTGATGAATGAAGAAAATGAGAGAGAGAGAAGGTTGGATGATGTGGGGATAGTGAATCGGGAAATATGGTGGATTAGCAAGGAGGAAGTGAGGGCAGCTATGAAAAGGATGAAGAGTGGAAAGGTGGTTGGTCGAGATGACATACCTGTGGAGGCTTGGGGGTGTTTAGGAGAGATGGCAGTGGAGCTTTTAACTAGATTTTTTAACACAATCTTAGAAAGTGAGAGGATGCCTGAGGGCTGATGAAGAAGCATACCGGTACTGATTTTCAACAAGAAGGATGATTTGCAGAACTGTAGCAACTACAGAGTTATAAAGCTGATCAGCCACAGCATGAAGATATGGAAAAGAGTAATAGAAGCTAGGTTAAGAGAAGAGGTGACAATTAGTGAGCAGCAGTTTGGTTTCATTCCACGAAAGAGCATGACAGGTGCAATGTTTGCTTTGAGAATATTGATGGAGGAGTATAGAGAAGGTCAGAAGGAGTTACATTTTGTCGTTGTGGATTTAGAGAAAGCATATGACAGGGTGCAGAGAGAGGAGGTGTGGTATTGTATGAGGAAGTCAGGAGTTGCAGAGAAGTATGTAGGAGTAGTGCAGGATATGTATGAGGGCAGTGTGACAGTGGTGAAGTGTGTGGTTGGAATGACGGATGGGTTCAAGGTGGAGGTGGGATTACATCAAGGATCGGCTCTGAGCCCTTTCTTGTTTGCAATGGTGATGGAGAGGTTAACAGATGAAATCAGGCAGGACTCTCCATAGACTATGAGGTTCGCAGATGACATTGTGATCTGTAGCGAGAGTACAGTGCAGGTTGAGGACAGCCTGGAGGAGTGGAGGTATGCACTGAAGAGAAGAGGAATGAAAGTCAGTAGGAGCAAGACGGAATACATATACATAAACAAGAGGGAGGACAGAGGAATGGTGAGGATGCAAGGAGTAGAGGTGACAAGGGTGGATGAATTGAAATAGTTGGGGTCAATTGTTCTAAGTAATGGGGAGTGTGGAAGAGAGTTTGTGACAGAAGGGTACCAGCAAGAGTTAAAGGGAAGGTTGACAAGATGGTAGTGAGACAAGCTATGTTATATGGTTTGGAGACAGTGGCACTGACAAAAAGACAGGAGGCAAAGCTGGAGGTGGCAGAATTGAAGAAGGTGAGATTTCATTGGGAGTGATGATAAAGGTCAGAATTAGGAATTAGTATATTAGAGGGACAGCTCAGGTTGGATGGTTTGGTGACAAAGCAAGCGAAGCAAGATTGAGATAGTTTGGACATGTGCAGAGGAGAGATGCTGGGTATATTGGAAGAAGGATGCTGAATATGGGGCTGCCAGGGAAGAGGAAAAGAGGATTGCCAAAGAGGAGGTTTATGGACGTGGTGAGGGAGGATATGCAGGTGGTTGGTGTGACAGAGGAAGATGCAGGGGACAGGAAGAGATGGAAATGGATGATCCACTGTAGCAATTCCTAACGGGAGCAGCCAAAAATAGTAGTAGTAGTAGTAGTAGTAGTAGATTAAAAGGATAAACGATATACCTTGGCTTTAGTTCAATTGTTGGATAATTTCAAAGAATATGTTATAAAAAGAACTTGATAAATCTGAACTTTGGTTTGGATTTGGTTGTATTTTTGCTTAGGAATATTATATAAATGAGGTTCCATTGTACTGACATCAAGGTGGTCTTTACTGCACATCTTGTGGTAGTGACCCCTGAATTCTGCTGCCAAGGCCAGAGTTGTAATGTCGGAGGTGTCCACCAGGTGATAATGCAGAGCCAAGCAGACTGGGCAGTACTGGCCAAACTCCCCCAGCCGAGACTGCAGCTCCTTAGGTATGATGCACAGCCTATTGATACAGGCTGCTTGGCCTGAAAAATCAACACAAAGAGAAAGTTCTAATATCGTCTGTATCAAAAACACAATTTTTTTACACAAGCAAATTCTTTAATTATGCATTTAGTGAAGAGAAGTCATCACAAGTTTCATGCACGGTGAGTTGTATGAGAGGTTGGACACTAAGGAAGGAGCAAAGGACTTATACCGATTGGCTAGATAGAGGGACCAAGCTGGGAACGATGTGGAGCAGGTTAGAGTGATGAAGGATGGAGATGGAAATGTGCGATGAGTGAGGAGAGTGTGTTGGGAAGGTGAAGGAGTACTTTGAGGGGCTAATGAATCAAGACAATGAGAGAGAAAGTCAGATGATGTGAGGAATAGTGAATCAGGAAGTGCGGTGGATTAGCATGGAAGACGTGAAGGCAGTTATGAATCGGATGAACAGTGGAAAGGCAGTTGGTCCAGATGACATACTGTGGAGGCATGGAGAAGTTTAGGAGAGATGGCTGTGGAATTTTTAACCAAACTGTTTAACACAATCTAGGAAAGTAAGAAGATGCCTGAGGGGTGGAGAAGAAGCATACTGGTACAGATTTTCAAGAATAAAGGTGATGTGGGAAAGATATAGGAAAGAGTAGTGGAAGCTAGGTTAAGAGGAGAGGTGAACATTAGCGAGCAGCAGTTTGGTTTCGTTCCACAAAAGAGCGCTACAGATGCAATGTTTGCTTTGAGAATATTGATGAACAAGTATAGAGAAGGTCAGAAGGAGTTACATTGTGTCATTGTGGATTTAGAGAAAGCATACGGCAGGGTGCTGAGAGAGGAGGTGTGGTATTGTATGAGTAAGTCAGGAGTGGCAGAGAAGTATGTAAGAGTAGTGCAGGATATGTAGAAGAAAGAAAGCCAGAAGAAAGCCACTTTATTTTTGTCATTGTACAGTTGTTTGGTTACAATGAAATTTGTCTTACGCATTTAACCCATCCTGTTGTATAGGAGCAGTGTGACAGTGGTGAGGTGTAGGGGTAGGAGTGATGGATAGGTTCAAGGTGGAGGTGGGAATACATTAAGGATCGGCTCTGAGCCCTTTCTTGTTTGCAATACTGATAGACACGTTGACGGATGAGATCAGGCAGGAGTCTCCATGGACTATGATGTTCGCAGATGACATTGTGATCTGTAGTGAAAGTAGGGAGCAGGTTGAGTTGAGCCTGGAGAGGTGGAGGTATGCACTGGAGAGCAGAGGAATGAAAGTAAGTAGGAGCAAGACGGAATACATATGCGTGAACGAGAGGGGGGACAGCGGCATGGTGAGGATGCAAGGAGTAGAGATGGCGAAGGTGGATGAGCTCAAATTCTTGGGGTCAACTTTTCAAAGTAACGGGGAGTAAAGAAGAGAGGTGAAGAAGAGAGTGCAGGCAAGGTGGAATGGGTGGAGAAGAGTCTTCCTCAAGGCTTCCTCGTTAGCGAGGGTGTCAGCACCATCAGGATGACATGCTTGCCAAACAAGTCTCCTCCAGTTCTTTCTGTCCTGAGTTGATCTTGTTGCTGCCGATATTTTCAGACTAAGCCATTCTTTGATGTCAACATGATACTGCCTTTTTGGCTGGCCTCTCTTGTGCTTTGCTGGTGTAGTTCCCAAAATCGCTGTCTTCATTAATTTACTTCAACCTGGATGACAGGTATTTTCAAAGAGTGATAGCTTTCTTTTCATTATATGGATATTATAGCTGGAAGAGTATCAGGGGTGATTTGTGACAGAAGGGCACCAGCAAGAGTTAAAGGGAAGGTTTACAAGATGGTTGTGAGACCAGCTATGTTATATGGTTTGGAGACAGTGGCACTGATGAAAAGACAGGAGGCAGAGCTGGAGGTGTCAGAGTTGAAGATGGTAAGATTTTATTGGGAGTGATGAAGGACAGGATTAGGAACGAGTATATTAAAGGGACAACTCAGGTTGGATGGTTTGGTGACAAAGCAAGAGAGGCAAGATTGAGATGGTTTGGACATATGTGGAGGAGAGATGCTGGGTATATTGGGAAAAGGATGCTGAATATGGGGCTGCCAGGGAAGAGGAAAAGAGGAAGGCCAAAGAAGAGGCTTATGGATGTGGTGAGGGAGGACATGCAGGTGGCTGGCATGACAGAGGAAGATGCAGTGGACAGGAAGAGTTAGAAACAGGGCTGTGGCGACTCCTAACAGGAGCAACCAAAAGAAAAGAAGAAGGTGTCTTCACAAGTTTCAAAGCCCACATCTGTTGACACTTGGCACCCTGTTGTTTTTACTCTGAATGTGCATTGTCAGATTGGAAAATGAAAAGCGATAAAAGCCTGCTATTACATTCATGCACAAAACAAAATGTACATGTGATGAACGATTCCTGTTTACTTGTCATCATTTACCCCAATGATATTCTCATCACTGTGTCAGAAACATTTAAAATCAAGTGGAGACATTTAAATGCTCAAAGAGATACAATCATATGCAAAAAGGCTAGAAGTATACATGACAGTAAGATCTTTAGAACACTATAATAAAGATGAATTGCAGATTTCAAGTCTGTGCAATGCTACAATTTGTACAACAACAGAAATGTTTCTAATGAATATAATGCTAAACTGACTAAATACTTCTGGCTATTTGAAATGCAGGGACCCTACATTTCAATGACATGAAACAATTTATAACTTTTTAGATAGGGGCATTCTCCATATTCATGAACTGAGAACTATGAGTCAATTAAAATAATAAGTCTGTACTTCAGATGGAGTCTGCTGATGGCCAGTTTTCTCAAAAAGGATACATTTCTTCATACATAATGTATAATGTGATACTGTTAATTGATTCTTGTAGAGAAATTCTAATTTCCTTGCCCCCCTTCTAGGGAGATCAAAGAGCTTGAACAAAAACAGAACAGTGCTCCTGGAGCAGGTAGTGTCATCCTCCAGGAAACTAAAGAAGGGCTGAAACCAATGCCTCCCTGCTGCCCTCAGATATTGCTGAGCTTAGCTTTGGATCACAACAGAAGCCAGGTAAGATCCCACAAACTCTGTTATGTTGCAACATACCGTTACGTGTCCTTTCCAGGTAACTGCGGATATACTTCATGCTAATGTGGACCTCCTCCAGAATGTGGCTCCACATCCACCATTTGCTCCTGAATCCGTCCAAAAGGACCCAGTTCCCATAGCGCTGTTGGAAATGTTGCCTCAAATGTTCCACCTCCTGCTTATAGCAGGAGGAACGAATGTGGAGGATCTCGCCACTGTTGGGCATCAGGTGAGCCCTAAGATGGAAGAGCAGGGAAGGGGGAAGGAAATGGGGGGAGACACGCCTCATTCAAATCCTACATATGTTGATATGAAATCATATTAGCATGATGGGATTTCGAAACACCCTCACAAGAAAAAAAAAACTTTTTTTTTAAAGAGTGTGCCCAGGGACGTCCAGGTAGTGTAGTGGTCTATTTCATTACCAACCAACACAGGGATTGCAGGGTCGAATCCCCGCGGTACCGATGGCTTGGTCGGGTGTCCCTACAGACACAATTGTCCATGTCTGCGGGTGGGAAACCGGATGCGGGAATGTGTGCTGGTCACTGCACTAGCACCTCCTCTGGTCGGTCGGGGTGTCTGGGGGGGGGGGACTGAGGGGAATAGCGTGAGCCTCCCACGCGCTACATCCCCTTGGCAAAACTCCTCACTGTCAGGTGAAAAGAAGCAGCTGGCAACTCCACATGTATCGGAGGAGACGTGTGGTAGTCTGAAGCCCTCTTGGGATCGGCAGAGGGGGTGGAGTAGTGACCGGGATGGCTCGGAAGAGTGGGGTAATTGGCCGGATACAATTGAGGAGAAAAATTAAAAGAAAAAAAAAGAGTGCCCATTCTTAACTTCTGTGTAGATTTTTCCAAATGTGTTGCCAGTGATGTGCAGTCAGGGGAGGCAGGGTGGGCAATGCCTCACCCAGGCTAATAAGAAAAGAAAAAAATATATAATGATAGTACAAAAAACATTTACTTATTTATTTAATTTTTTAACTTTAATTTGTTAAGATTGTTGTAAAAATAATTTTTTAAAAATCATGTAATTCTTGTTGTTTTATCAATAAAAGGCATGCCCTATTCAGGATGGCGTGCTCCCAAAGCTAGCATTAGTGAATGCAGGCTGCTGAGGCAGTCTGCTTGTGCCTCTCTCCAGCACAAATAAATATAGTTCACTGCCTACCCAGCCATGGACCTCACTGCACGTTACTGTGTGTTGCTGTTGTAATAATTGAATTAGTGTGTCCTCTGACCTATTTGGTTTCATCTTGTCAATCAAGCCCCTCTTCAGCACTTCCGCCGTGTCCAGCGCCAACTCCACCACTGTCATAGGAATAATGCTATGTGCCTCCATCAGCTCAGCCTGCTTAAGAGTCATGGGGAAGCCATCCAACACATACCTAAACAAAGGCAAAAGTGTAGTGACTGTCACGGCAAAAATAATCCTTTACAGAAAATCCTTTAATCACCAGGTGTGTAAATGATCTTTAATGTAGGCCAAGATACTCCCCGTATCTATTACATTTCAGGTTTACTCGTTTGTGAGTGTTTTTGTAAGTTTAAGTAATTAATTATGTCATTAGTTTATATATTAAGGTCAACGCTCTTATTATGAAAGGTTAATGTCGCGTAGTGCCAATGAACCATAAAGGGGTGTTTGCATAAACCAGAGTTGTCGGCTAATCATGAAATAGTTTAAAGGTTTAGCATCTGGCTAATAAGGGCACAAGGTTGGTCGTTTCTTTGTTTAATGTTGTTTAATGTTGTTTAATTAAGAATTGCTTTGCAATGTTTTTGGTTCATAAAAGTTTAACGAAGGTATGCTGAAGCCCATAAGATCGCAATATTAGTGTGATACTAAGCCATTCTGCTAAGCTTAAAGGAGTAGGTATAAAGTTTGTTAAGCTGACTGCTAATATATTGAGAATATTCATGTGTTTTGCAGTAATATGGTGTGATGTGATGGTGTGATGACTGACGACTCCCTCACTTTCAAGTCACATGTGGAGAATCTTGTGAAAAAAGCTGAGGCTGAAACTGGGTTTTTATTTCGAAATAAGTTGTGTTTTTCTTTAAATGTAAAAAAGCGACTTGTTGCTGCCTCCTTTTTACCTGTGTTGGATTATGGAGATCTATTGTATATGAATGCTTCTGCTCAACGTCTCCATGCGTTAGACACTGCCTACCATTCTTCTTTGAGATTTATTAAGAATTGCAAATCATTGACACATCACTGTGAGTTGTATGCTCGGGTGGGATGGCCTGCTCTGGCCACCCGAAGGCTCAGTCATTGGTATACTTTTATATATAAGGCAATCCTCGGTCCACTGCCTTTCTACATCTGTGACTTAATTGCACTGAGAAGTGCTGGCCCTTACTCTTTTTGTTGTCTTGGCTATGTGTTGCTTTCTGTTCCATATGCCCGCACTGAATTGGGTAAAAAGGCTTTTGTTCATTCTGCACCTTTAACCTGGAATATGTTGCAGAATGACTGGAAATTTACAGAGTTAATCTCACTGAGCCGTTTTAAATCCAAATTGAGAGTACTTGAAGCTGATTTCACAACATGCACTTGTTTTTTATAATCTGCTTGTAATTTACTTTTTTTCTAAATTTTATGTTTTCAAATGTGTAATTTTGCAACTGCGTGATTTTGTAACTGTGCTGCCTATCTTGGCCATGTGTCCCTTGAAAAAGAGGTTTGTATCTCAATGGGATCCTCCTGGTTAAATAAAGATTAAATTAAATAAAATAAATAAAATGTCTTGAGTTGATGCAGTTGGAGGACAGTAGGGAGAGCTAGAGGACAAGATGGGATGTAAGTGACTGTAAGAGGGGAGGAGTGTGACGTGGGTTGTACAAGTAAAGAAGCGTATGCTAACAGACGTGTGACTTGGAGTGGTCCCTTAGTATCACCACATATGGTCAGGGATAAATATGTGTAGTTATTCTCTTTAATTATCTTTTGTGTTGACTGCTTATATTGTGTCCAAAGGAACAGTACGTGAAGTTAAATATGATTATATAGCATTCTGGTAGAAATGGTAAAAGGTAAACTGTTAAAAAGGGTGTAAATTCACGATTTTAATATAAAAACTGTAGAATTAAAAAAATAATTTAAGGTTAAAAAGACTTCTATTTTTGATGATAAGGAATATTGTAACGCTACATTTTTCTAAGGTTTTGACATAATGTCAAAGATGGTAAGGAATTTCTTTATTTCTTTGTAGCTCTTGCAGTGTGTTCACCATGCAAAAAGGGACAAGGAAAGAAAAGGATATTGTTTAATGCAAATAAACTTCTGTGAACCATCAGTGAAAGAGTCAAACCATCATTCAGCTGGGAGTGCTACAAGGTGCATTACATACTGCAAATCCGGTTTCGTCACGTGCAGATAAATAAATAATCTGTTCAAACAACTGGTTGGATGGAGTTCAAAATTAACTGAATTCTGTATTACTTGTGGTGCTGTTACAAGTGGCGATCCAAAGTTGAGAAAAGATTCATCAATTCAGATGCGGGGGGAAAAACATATTGCTGGCTAGGGCTACGACTGGTAAGAAACGATGTAAGATCTGCCATATTGAAGCATACCTGATTTCTCTACACCTGAATATTAACCACACTAAACCAAGCTAAACCTCACATATGAATGTGACTGCCATCTAGTGAGCTGGTTGTGAGACATCCTAAAATAAATCATACATAACACAGAAATGGCTCCGGAAAATGTCTTAATAACTCCTCCTAGTCCCCCACCTCTGTCTTACCCTCTGGTGTTGCAGACCAAGCTCATAAGTGCCACCTTCAGACACTGAATGGCCAGTTCATCAGGTACAGCCAGGCCCTTGGAGAGATGTTTCTTCATCTGAACTGCTAATTCTGTCTGGCCCTGAGTGTTCAACACCATTCGCATCACACTGCCAATGGACAGCTGCTCCAAGCCGTACTCCTGAGCAAATCTCTGTGCCACTGCAAGGGTCAAGGTAAGTACAAAAGATGCCAAGAAAAAGAGAGAAGGAGAGGAAGGAAAAATTAGACATTGAGCTCAATGAAAAGAAATGGGGGAGATATGCGAATGTGCACTTGTCATTTTACATCTTTACGTAAAACTGACTGTGGGCAGATTATGTTTTATCCATTCAAGTCAGACCTGTGGTTTTTCCAGATTTGGGTGGTCCTATGATAGCCAATTCAATAGGAAGTGAGGCGGAGGGCTTGCTCTGCTTAAGGTACTTAATAGGGTTGAGCATGAATTTGTTGCGAGTTTCCTTGGAAACAAAAAAGTAGATGTATTGGTGGAGTAACAGAGAGTATATGGTATTGAGTGGCCCTTGTAATGGCTGGATCAAGCCTCCCTCTGTGTACTAGAAAGAGAGAGAGAAAGAGAGAGAGAGAGAGAGAGAGAGAGAGAGAGTTGATCATTTACACTATATTGTCAAAAAGATTAAAATTTCAGGTAGATTGGTAAGAAATTGTTCTGCTCAATATCAACAGCCCATTTGCACCATTCACAGAGTCATGTCACCTTGACAGGGTCCCAGCAGCCAAATGCGCTGTGGAGCTTATATGAGGAGTGTATCAGCTTCCATGCCAGACTTGAGCTGATGGACTGGCATTGCTGAAAGAGCGATTCCCTGTTGGTCAGCAGGGGCTGTATCTTCTGGAGCAGCTGGTAATGGATGACCCGTGGCTTACGTGCTGCATTTATGGACACTTGAGGGATGTTTTGATAACTCAGGAGGTCCTTCAAATATCACAATACAAAGCATTCAAAATTAAACCACAGTTTAAAATGTCGAGCCTGTGGATGTTCATGTATGATTGACTGTTAACAGAATTTCGCCAAGTACCACCTTCTTTAGTTATCGTTGCTATGTCTGACAAACTTTCAAGATGACCTCCACTACTATTATGGGTTAGTTTAAAGTTCATCAACACAGTAAACAGACTAAGCTAACAAACTTACATCTGTAGGTGTACGTATTGATGTTTTTTCTTTAAGGTGGCGGTGTGGCTTTCCACAAAGATTAATCTGTACATGGCACTTCTAAGTGTGAAATATGGGTTTGGGGAAAAGAATGAAAAGGAAAAAGGACGGAGATCCAAATAATTTTTTTTTTAAATTAATGGACTCTATTAATGAAAGGAGACATTTTGCCAACAAGGCTTCATCAGTGGGTCAAAAAGGGAAGAAGAAAAAACACCAGGATAAAACTCAGTAAGTAATGGATTGGCGAGATTATGCACATGTGAAAGTGATGTCATCACAGCTGTCTAAAAATAGTGGGTACATTTAAACAAATATGTAATATACAATTTTAAGGAGTTTAAGGAATTTTAAGGATATTTCCTCGCCCGGAAAAGGGAAACCGGGGCCCCCTCCTTGAGCCAGACCTGGGAAGGGAGCTCGCTGGCGAGTGTCTGGTGGCTGGGCCTTGGTCCATGCGGCCCAGAACAACATGGAGCCACCATCTCGTGCACCCACCACACACAGGGATGAGCATTGGGGTAGGGTGCAATGCAGGCCAGGCGGCAGGCAAAGGCGGGGACCGGGGCGTGCCGACTGCAGACACAGGGAGAACATGCAAACTCCACACAGAGGATGACCCGGGACAACCCCCAAGGTTGGACTACCCCAGGGCTCGAACCCAGGACCTTCTTGCTGTGATGCGACTGCGCTAACCACTGTGCCGCCCCAATTAATAATATTCTACTACTACTACTACTACTACTCTTGGCTGCTCCAGTTAGGGGTTGCCACAGCAGATCATCCCTTTCCATTTCTTCCTGACCTCTGCGTTTTCTTCTGTCACACCAGCCACCTGCATGTCCTCCCTCACCACATCCATAAACCTCCTCTTTGGCCTTCCTCTTTTCCTCTTCCCTGCCAGCTCTATATTCAGCATCCTTCTCCTAATATACCCAGCATCTCTCCTCCACACATGCCCAAGCCATCTCAATCTTGCCTCTCTTGCTTTGTCTCCGCCCCAATTAATAATAATGAGCTTTATTCATATAGCACCTGTCAAAACACAGTTACAAAGTCCTTTACAATTGGATTGGCAAACTTTGGAGATTTCTAGAGAGGGATGTAAACAATCTGCTAAGAAAAACACAGAAAAATAATTTAACTCATTCAGAACCCAAAGGGTGACAGAAACATTAGGCAAAATGAGGATATAATATCAAACCTGCTGACAAGGGTGGTGCTACCATGATCCCACACCACCAGTCATATTGCCAAAAGGTACAATAACAACTAATGGATATAAAAACCTGCTATATACTCAATGCAGAACCTTAGATGCAAAAATTAAGTGAGATGATGGATTGCTTTCTACAACAGCATTGGCTGTGCTGTTTACTGGAGGAAAAGAGAAGGATCGACACCAATTTATATCTTTGCAGCATAAGGACCAATCTTTTTCTCTAACACCTATATTCACACCACCCACACCATCCAGGATATAATTAACCATTATCCTAGCACATCCTGTCCACAGCCACATAACTGGAAGCTACTTTCCAGGATCCACCATTCTTTTCATTTACAATGGCAACATCAGAGACACAGTGGTAAGACTGGACAATTATCGCACCCCGCCTCCTTTTTCTACTCCAGCACCTGACTGATTCCTCGCCTTACACAATGTAAGAGCATCACAAAAACCTGCTTTTCTCACGCTCTGACTGGCAAAGAAAAAAAAATCACTGGATTACCTTCACTTCCTTGGTCAGTGTTAGGGTTTTGTTGGTTAAACCAGCAAACCCCTTAAAAATTGGAGTAAGTGGATAAAAGAGCACCATTAGGAGAGAAGCACCAGTGTCACATTTAGCACATCACTTTAAAAACCATTCCCACCTCATCACGACACAACACTGCAGAGCCACGAAGCAGGTTAAAAGTTAGATGCCAGGAAGGAAACATCTACAGCCTTCTATTATTTTGGATCTCAGCACACTGAGTCCTAAAGGCCTAAATATAGACTTTGAACATTATCTTGCATACTTTCAATTAGATTGTCAGATGTCAGACATGTCAACAACCATTTTACAGGTTCAGGTGCACAGTGTAATTTGATAAGAAATACCCCCTTATCATTTCATTCTTTTTGAACCCATATTTATTTAGAAGCTAAGAGTGCTCGTGGAACACTCAATTAGTCTTCTGTTTCCTAATTTTCAGACAAGTATGAAACAAGTTTAAAACTTTCCTTGCAATTCAGAATTTAATATGAAATAAAAGGGATGGTATGGGGATATGTGTCTCTGCACCGTAACAGTAGTGAGGTTGCTTTGGTCCGTCTCAAAGCGCTTCCCTATCTCTGTCTCCAGCCTCTCGATAGCCGCATCCTCAGTCTCCTCTTCTTCTGTGACTTCATCCTCATCTTTCTCTGGGGGGAATTCCTGCTGGAGTGTGGCTTCCAATACCGATTCATCATCATCGTCCTCATCTTCATCTTCACTGTCTATTATCTGGGACAAAATACTGAAGTTAGAGGTTACATGGAGTTACATGAAGGGAGGCAGGAGGAGGTGGGGGGTGGGGATGATGAGACCCATGATGGAGGAAAATAAGTCTTATGATAAGGTTGCTTACCTTTGCTGTGGGTGACAAAGTGGCTTGCTCTGCCATGAGTTCAGCCCTTCTTTTTGCAATGGCATCCTCCTGTATCACAAGATAGGCTCATTATCTCCAAGGACGGAATAAACCAGGGGCCTTCTCTCTCTCTCTCTCTCTCTCTCTCTCTCTCTCTCTCTCTCTCTCTCTCTCTCTCTCTCTCTCTCTCTCTCTCTCTCTCTCTCTCTCTCTCTCTCTCTCTCTCTCTCTCTCTCTCTCTCTCTCTCTCTTTCATATCTTAAACATAGCAATCTTGCCACAGTACTTTGACCATCAGGAGGTAGACACAAGTCGGTCTGTGAGGGGTGATACACTTAATCACTGCTAACTATGTTACTGATGCACTTTGAAACTTTGTCCAAAACAAATCTTTACAAAAACAGCCAAAAATGCAGCTAAAAGTTTTAGCATTTTGTGGTAAAACTCTGAAGATTTACCTTTAATTGTAAATTATCATGCCTTACATTTTCACAACACACATGTTGATGATGTTTATGAAGTTTTCTTTTCGCTCATGTGTATACACATGAGCGGTCCTATTATAAAAGCTGCATCGAAGCAGAAGGAAATCTGAGAAGGAAGGCTAAAAAGGAACACACGAATAAAGAGCCTTGTGGCTTTTTTTTGCCTTAGGACAGCTGGACCAGTCATAGTCCTGAAGCTGGTGAGACAATGCAATTGTTAACCACCACTATAAAGTTGTTTGCTCACGCGAATCTTCTGGCGCAGCTTGTTGATGAGCTTCAGCTGTGCTTCTTGGCGGCTGCGGTATTCCCTCCAGGCTTGTAGACGGGGTGGCAGCAGGCGTCCCGTGCTGTCTGTGACATCCATCATCATGATTACAACTACATCAGGGAAGAGCAGCCGTTGAACCATGTAGTTGACTTCATCAGCATTCTGAGGGAAGCCCTCCAAGATGAAACCTGTGGACCTTAGAGGTTTTTCAGGGTCAATGGCCAGAGAAAAAGTGCTGCTAGACTTAAAAAGTTAAACAAATAAGCATCACACACATCATTGCAAAATACATAAAAGCTAAGATGCATATGGATTGAATGTAGGCGAATAAAAAGTATGTATTTGTGAGGATCAGTAAGATTTGTTAACAATAAGAGTGAGGACATTTTTACTAAGTGAGGATCATTTAGCTGGTCCTAACTTCTTCAAGGGCTATTTTAGGGTTAAGATTTGGATTTAGGGTTAACATTAGATTTAGGTTAAGGTAAAGGTTAAGGTTAGGCATTTAGCTCTGATGGTTAATGTTAGGCTTAGGGGCCAGGAAATTAATGTAGTCAATTAGGGTCTTCACAAACATGTGTGTGTGTGTGTGTGTGTGTGTGTGTGTGTGTGTGTGTGTGTGTGTAAGCACTTGAATGGTTCTTGTTCCCAAAACGGTGCCAGCACCATATCCAGGATCTCTGAAGGCAGTGAATCTCCATGGGACAGGTAAGCCTTGATGGCCTCCTCATCATCAGTCAGTGTTACTTCCTGTAATTAAAGATGTACCAAAACACACACACACACACACACACACACACACACACACACACACACACACACACAAGCAGGCAAAATACATCCCAAGAAGGTCAAGTCAATTTTATTTGTATAGCCCAATATCACAAACTACAAATTTGCCTCAAGGGACTTTACAGAAAAGAAAGAAATTAAAAAAAGAGAAAGAAAGAGGAGGAAAGTATATGTAGGGCAGTAGCCTGGGTGGGCCACTGAAGGTCAATACTGCGCTGTCTATTCCCTGGAGAGTTCAGCAAGTGTCGCTGTTTGCCCCTTACAGGACACTGTATTCTGATATGTGTCCCGCGTGGGACACCATCTGGCCTTAGTTTGTTTGATTGCCTTGTAAGGTTATGAACCAGCAGCTGTTGTGAGTAAATAAAATGCCACCCGGTCTCAACCACAATTCAGAACCCCTGTGTCAGGTGCTTTCATCTCTCCGCACAATACCCCACTACACACAAAGAAACACAACGCAGAGTCCCAGGGTGTGTAGAGAGGCTCCAGCACCAGTGGGTTACATATATATAAGGGAAAAAAAGAGAAAGAAAGAAGAAGAAAGTACATATATAATTATGATTATTATTATTATTACAGTATATATCTTATTACAGTCCTAAACACAGGAGTGCTGAAGATGAGAAATATCCCTGGCCCACATTATTAGATGCCTATGATAGTCTACCTCAATTTCCATGTCAGGTGCATTGCCAGGGGAGTCTTCTTCCTCTTGCTCACTCCCCAATTTGGCTTCCTTCATTAAGGCCTTTAAGTCCTCAGAGGGCTCCTCCTGGTACTCCATCTCGTCAGCATAAAGCACACGTCTCTGTGTTTTGGCCAGGATGAGCTCTTGGAGTCGCTCCCTGAACTGTATGTGGAAGATTCCCAGCTGCTTGGCTAGCCACTCTCCATGAGTGGTTTTTCCAGATCCTCTGGTACCAATTACAAAGACCCGCAGTGCAGGGGGCTGGGATGTAAGCAAACACAGAACACATTAGGTCTTTATTTTCCTGTCTTTTGCTTTTTTACCCTATGAGCCTATACTGTACCTTCAGAGGCTCAGTCTGTGCAACAAATGCTGCTGGGGTTTGAAGGAAACTGTCTCTGGCCTTTGAGCTGGAGAAGTAGTAGGTCTTTTCACGATATTTTGCAGCGATTTTGTCTGTACAAGGCCAAAGAACTTCATTGTCTTTAAGGGCCACTGGGCAGAAGTGATGGGTATCCCCCAATAATCTCGTTGCTTTAGTGTCTTCCTAATGTTGTGGTATGAAAGAGGTAAGCACCGCCATTAGCAGAAAAGTTATACACTGTACACCAGATGATTACCAAGATAAAAACCGAAGAGTGACAAAGATCAAAAGACTGCAAACGTAGTCTTAAGGGAACATATATATGTGCCAAAGGAAGCTGTAGGGATAATGTAAATGTAAAATTATACAAATTAAAAACTTTAATGACTGTATGAGGATGAAATAAAGATATAGAGATTGCCGGTTTTGACCCATGAGATTCCAATTATTACACAGGTGCAGAGAACAGGGAGTTTAACGTTTGGACTAGGGGGATAGGGGTGAAGGGGTCACTTTTCTTTAGACTGACTTCATTCTCGCTTTCTTCCTCCACCTCCTCTGCTTTATCCAGCTCTGCAAGGGCCTGAGCATCTTCTTCCTCCTCATTGATGTCCATCTCTGACAGCTCCCAGGACACATATTTGAATGGCTCTGAAGAAGACACATACAAACCTAAGTTTGGGTGAGATGTTTGTTTTTTGCCGAGTAACATCTGAAATGATTTTAATGGAAGAATTACCATGCATTTTTATCAGTTAAATAAGATATAGGATTGGAAGTTTTACATCAAACTTGGCCTTTGCTTTGTTTACAGTTGCCTCAAGATTATCTAACTCAGTTCAACCAGTTTTATATCCAACTAGAAGAGTGCTCTCAATAGAGTGCAGATCTCCACCAGACATATCTCCCCTCCTCTGGTGATTGAACTTGGTGACAAACCACCCATTTTTTCACCTACTGGGAGAAGAGAAAATACGCAGGCACTGCCTGTGTATCTCTCTTCTGGTGCTTGGACTTATAGGTGAAAAACCAGTTGAGGAGTTAGTACTAGACTGAGGTAAAAAGCAGATGGTTCAAAGGTTCTGAATCACCACAACCATGAGAGGTCCTTGATCATACAGTCATAACTATGCACAAAAATTATTAGGCTGACAGACCCAGTATTATGTGAGATTAGCATCAGACAGATACACACACACGGACAGAAAAACCAGGGGTTTTCCTGCCATTATAAGACTTCTGCACAGCGCCCAAGTCAATTGAAAAACTTTTAATATACAGCGCTCAAGCTAAAACAAATCTACCTAAGGGGGTCCTGGCGGCTTACCTGGTAGAGTGTGTACCACATATAAGGCTGAGTCCTTACCACAGCAGCCTGGGTTCGAATCTGGTCCAGGCCCTTTGCTGCATGTCATCCCCTGCCTTTCCTTTTTTTTACCCCCTCCCCCTTTTCTCCCAATTGTATCTGGTCAATTACCCCACTCTTCCAAGCCATCCCAGTCATTGCTCCACCCCCTCTGCTGGTCCGGGGAGGGCTGCAGACTACCACATGCCTCCTCCGATACATGTGACTTTACATTGTGGCCGGATGCTTCTTTTCACCTGACAGTGAGGAGTTTCGCCAGGGGGACATAGCGTGTTGGAGGATCACGCTATTCTCCCTAGTTCCCCCTCCCCCCTGAACAGGCGGCCCAACCGACCAGAGGAGGCGCTAGTGCAGAGACCAGGACACATACCCACATCTGGCTTCCCACCCGCAGACACAGCCAATTGTGTCTGTAGGGACGCCCGACCAACCCGTCGGTATAACATGGGGATTCGAACCGCCGATCCCCATGTTGGTAGGCAACGGAATAGGCCACCCTGACGCCCTTTCCCCTGCCTTTCCTGTTTCACTATTTTTATCAAATAAAGGCGGAATCTTGCACTTTCCAAAAAGAAAATATTTGCTATGCAACCGTTTTGGTCGCAGTCTAGTAAAACTGCGTTCTGGCTTCAGACAACAGACAGACAGACAGAGAGCGAGCACAGTGGTGATTGAGCAAGCTAGAGAGTGAATGAGGAGAAGGAGTGGCGGTAACGAGAACAAATGTTTTTCAAAGGTTTTGAATCACTGTAACCATGAGAGGTTCTTGATCATACAGTTATAACTGTGCACAAAAAATATTAGGCTGACAGGTCCAGTAGTTTGCGAGATTTGCTGCGGGGACACACACACACACACACACACACACACACACACACACACACACGCACGCACACACACGACTAAACGCTTGATCCCCTCCAGGCTACCACCTGGCAGAGATAACCAACAGCACATGTTGGATCTTTCAGTTTATCTTTGTGTAGTTAAAACATTTGGACTTCAGTTCTTTTTTTTTATTGTGTGTATAAAAGCAACATTTTTATTGGTCAACCTAAAATGCAAGCTTAGGAAAACACTCACCTGTGACATGATACAGTGTAAATGTATACAGGAATAACTGTGAACAGGCAACACTGCATACACAATCACAAACACACACGCACTACACATGGCCCAGGCACACGCATAGAGACACACACGTACACGTACACGCACACACCTACACACTCACGCACAAATGCACAAGTTCAGTTACACTCACCATCCATCTGGTGGACCATCTCCTCAACCAAGTCCTCAGGGCTCTTGCCTCCAATTTCCAGCACTGAGTGGCTGCCAGTTATATATGGCTTCATGAAATGCCATTCTGTCATAAAGTCTTTAAGCTGTACTTTATAATTGTTCATCTCTGGGCCATCTGGATAGCCTAGCTCCCACTCATCAGGTAGAACCACATCTTATGTGACAAAGATGGAAATACGAGAGGGGGTGTCACATGTGAGAGAAATAATACAATGTCAGAGGAATTTCGTATACTTAAAATACCGAAAATCAAATTGTTTACAAAACAGAAATCAAGTCTTGCCTTGTTTTGGGATTATGACAGAATGTTGACTATTGTCTTTAGCAGATGTGTCCTGGAATTCTAAAAAAAAAAAGGAACCGCTGTAACAGTTATGGGAGATCAAGACATACTGATCCTGCCCTCCAGGGTTAGGGAGACAACAGCATCTTAGATTGATTATTTGATGACTGGCAGAGTGACAACACAAATACCATCAGTTTCTTCTGCTTCTGTCTCAAGATTAGCCTTGGGTTCTGCAGGCTCAGCCTCTACCTTTGTGTCCTGCTCCTTGTGACTTCTAGAATGGAGGGCAATGAGGCAGAAAATAGAAACAATGCAGAAACTGGCTCCATAACAATACAGTTTAGTTTGGTACCCCTTCAGATCTGGCAGTGCTATTTTGTCTTCACTCACAGCAAAGACACCTCGGACTGTTTCTGCTGCAGTCTCGTCTTCATCGCCGCATCCACGGATGCCTTGTTCATCTCATAGATTCTCTTCAGTAATGTCCTACCTGTGATCAAAGTCCAACTTAAATGAATACTGACAAGGGTATAACTGACAAGGGTATAATAATTATTATACCCTTGCCTATTATAATAGGCAGTGGATTTAAGAATAAGGCACAGTTTCTGGAGGAGCTCCCATTGTAAAAAAAGATTACACAACAAATTCAGGAATTTCTTGATTACTTTGATGACTATGTGGTCCTTTGTTTCAGCTTCTCTTACCTTCACTGCCATCACTATCTTTGAGGCAGAATAAGACATCCGGCAAGATGTCACTGCTAGCTTGCTGCATGGCAGCCAGTTGATAGTAGTTCTTTGGGAAATTGTCAAGCACCCATCCAGTTCTCAGTTCCGCATCTCCATCAGCCTCTATAATCTGTAATAGCAACAAGTTAGCAACATTTCTTGCTGAGCCTCAAGTCTTCCAGCAACACAAATGTATTACAGAAAAAGTACCTGTATTTTCAATTTAAAGGAAGCCTCAGACTGTCACCAAGTATGTTTACAGTACAGTGCAAGCATACTAGCCCATATCCCAGATAAGATTATTTTTGTGATTAGCTGTTGGTATACATATTTATATCTACTTCCTTAATGTACACCTTCACATGAATTAATTATCACAGAAATTGTCCTTACATTGATTAAAAAAAGCAACAGTTTACAGAATAAGATGGGATTTTTCATAAACCTTATCCCAGCTATAGAAAATAATATTTGGTACTCACACTTGCCAGCTCTTCACTCAGTACTATTCAGAACAATATCAGCGTACTTCCATGAGTATGAATTGGCTGTCTACTGTCTGTAGGCATTTGTAAAGTTTGTAAATGAAGCTGGTATGGTTCAGATTGCCACCATACCTCTTTTATACGCTTCTCCAACACCTCAGCATACAGGTAAGGAGAAGGTGCGGTGCTTACTTTCCTTGCCTCTGACAGTGCAGAAAATACCTTGGCCTTCACCTCTGGATGATCCTCTGTCACTTAAAACAGTAGAAAGCATACGAACACTGCCAACTGTTCCACCAGTGGAAAAATATTACAGAATCTTCTGCATGCAATATATCTTCAACAGGCTGCTATCATCTACTGAGTATCTGGGAGAACACCTCATTCACTCCAAAAATACAATCCTTAATGTGTATGAAAAAGATATAAAAAGGCCATTGATTTGTGGGTATGTATACAAGTATGAAAATACTAGATCACACCTTCCACATTATTGTTGTTTTTTTTTGTTTTGTTTTTTTACTTTTCCCTCTTTTTCTCCCCAATTGTATCCGGCCAATTACCCCACTCTTCCAAGCCATCCCGGTCACTGCTCCACCCCCTCTGCTGATCCGGGGAGGACTGCAGACTACCACATGCCTCCTTCGATACATGTGGCGTCACCAGCCACTTCCTTTCACCTGATAGTGAGGAGTTTCGTCTGGGGGACGTAGCATGTGGGAGGATCATGCTATTCCCCCCAGTTCCCCCTCCCCCCTGAACAGAGGAGGCGCTAGTGCAGCGACCAGGACATATACCCACATCCGGCTTCCCACCCACAGACACGGCCAATTGAGTCTGTAGGGACACCCCCTTCCACATTGTTGTTTGCAACTAATAAGATGAAATAACTCAAGATTAATTTAAAAATAACAACAACAACAACAACATATTATTGACTGGAGAGTTGTTGAATCAACTTGACAGTAATGGAAAAAAATAATGTCAGTCCAAGGCAAATTGCTAAACTCACACATACACAGCGTTTTCAATCGTGTGTCATAGTATACATCACGGAGAATTTGCAGGAGTTGTGTAGGATGTGTGAAATAAGACATTTGAGCACTAAACTGAGAGCAGGGGACTGCAAAGAGAGCTAGCAATGTTAGCCAAGAGCTATACTTAACAACATTTGGTCTGAAGTCTCTTTGCATTTACTCAAGAAAATAGTTGTAAGGGACTGGTGATAGTGAATTGAGTGACAGATTAACAGTATACCCAAACAGCCATTAGTCTCACCCAGTTCAACTCACCCACATCTTGTGTGTCATCCATGGCCATCTTCATCTTGACCTCCTCTATGGCAATCTTAATGGTGTCTTCTTTGATTTTGTCTAGCCTTTCTTGTTCCAGCTTGGTCAAGACTGGCTGCACTAACACCTCTACATCAAGCACCAGTGCTCCATAATGTTGTGCTAGAAGACCACATAGGGTGCTCTTCCCTGCTCTTTGGGGTCCAATGATGGACACCTTACACGGAGACCTTGGCATCGGAGGAAGCAGGTAATGTCGAGGGTTCTTAACAAACTTCTGATAAGCTTCCTGAGATGAAAGGATGTATAGCTTGTCCTGAAACCTGTTTGAGAGATGATGTGGAGATCGGTTTGTTTCCGAAATTTTTAATTATAAAATGGGTAGGTCTGATTCAGCTCTGCATGGTTGATAGCTGTTGCATAAAATAAAAAAAGTACCTTGGTAGTTCTCTATTACTCCACTATGAAATAGCCTTCATTAGGAAATTGAAGCCACATACTGACTTGTCTAATGTGGACAATCAGCTGAGACTTAACCTTTTCATTGTCTTAGCACAGCAAGTTAAAAACATACAGAGAGATTTTTATTCTAATATCCAAACATTAAAAGGCACATCCTATCTGCTAGTCTGAATTTTCACAAACTGTTTGACTGAAAGAATTTATAATAGAGGCTTCTTTTTTCCCCCAGCCTGTTTCCAAATAGGCAACTTTTTTAATCCTAAAAAATACGCATGTGTAAATTACTGTTTAAGGAAAAAGTCAATCTACTGTCTTGGATGGACCCTCTAACCACTCACCCCACACAGAATTTGGCCTTGCCTTGAATGATCTTCCCTTCCTTCAGTGCTACAGGGCAGGTCATACCCCAGCGACTCCTTCTCCACCTAAAGCCAGGAGCCACTGTTTTAGAGGAGGATACAATTCTCAGGAGGTACTGCTGGAAAACAGATGAGCATGGGATTAGTCGACTTCAGGTCTAAAGTATCAGATTTCTAGAGTGGGTGAGGGTAGGTGAAGAGTAATTTATATATATTCAGATAAATCGCTGAAAATACATCATTTAAAAACCAACAGTTTATCCATTAGCAAGTCCTCTTTATTTAACTATTGCTGTCTTGCAGCTATTCAATTTTACACTAGTTACAGTGCATTCACAGAACCAATTATGTGTTTTTAAAGTAATACTCTGATTTATATTGACTACTGGGAAACTTAAGGTGATAACAAACCGTGTCAGTCTCATCTGGCAATTCTTCCTCATCATGGCTGTGTAAAAGAACAGGAACAGAAGCACGCTTCACTGCCATGGATTCCAGGCGGGATATAACAGACTGGGGCCAAGGCAAACAACACATTTAAATTAATCTCATAGAATGAAAATATTTCCAGGCATGCACTGAGACAAATCTTAATGCGTGCTGGGTAGTTATTGCTTGCAGCCATCATGTTAAGCAAGATCTCTCTGTGATAAGTCGTACCAAGTGCAGGTCCTCAGGTGTAATGTTTCCATCCAGCTCAAACAAGTAGAAGGGGTCGTGGTCAGACATGTAGTCCTGAGAAAATATCAGTGATGTTATCAATAAATGATCTAAGCACTGTCCAAAAGCTGCTATTTGAAACTAACCTGCTCCTAGATCTAACTGTGCTTAAAACTTTGTTTTGTTTCGTTTTTTTTCTTTAATCCCGGGACCAAAGTTTTTTTTTTTTTTTTTTGATGGGAAAGCTTTTTTTCCCCCTTTTTTTATTAGAATAGATTGAAAAATTAACCTGATTAACTAAGGAAGTGTTCGGCAAAACAGAACGGACCCAGCCATGGCCATCATTGATGTCATACTGTACATTCATTTCAGCTGAATCTGTTGTTGACGAAATTTATTTTCTAAAAGAATGCCTGAACCATTTAGTACCTGTGTTTGCTCCTGGGACTCACCTCCAGGGGCCTGAGCATGGTGTCCTTGTACATGCCAATCCTGATAGAGGAGTTTTCGGCAGTATTCTCTGGCGTCCATACCATCTGATCTACAAGGTCCCATGGGTGCTCCTTTTCCTTTACCTGCTTTCCCCAGCATAAATAAACAGCATCATATAATTATGAAAGATTTCCGCCATGTGGTCTAAGAAGGAGTGAAAAATGTCAGTGTCACTACTAGGTGGCCATCCCATCATTTGGAATGTTTGCAGTAAGTAACACCAACAGCAGTTCTGCTAAGGGATGTGTAACATACAAAAAGTAAGTTCAGCTGTTATTGTTTTAAAAAAAAAAGAATAATTCTAAAACTTAAGAAACATAAGGTTGCACCCAATGGCTCAAGGTTTTCTGTAAGGCTGTACCTGCTCAGCTTCATCGTGGTCATCATCCTTCACCAGATCATCCTCCTCTTTGCCCTCTCTCTCCTTATTGATGTTCACCTTCTCAGGGTTCCATTGTTCCTCAAAGAACACCCTGCCTGTCTCCGGATGCTGCCTGAGACCCGATAACCTGTGGATCAAGTCCATGTCTGGACACTAGTAAAAGAAGATAGAAATTCTTACACCATTAACCTGTTCACAACCTATTAGTGAGCATTCAGTATGGACAAAGGGAAAACATTGCCAGTGCAGTGGTGATAACCAAAACTTTTATGACAAGAAAAATAAAAAAGTGAATCTATTCCTTTGCAAAACCATACAAAATGTACACAATATGCAAGTTTAGATTAACCTTGATGTTGATGATGAAATCAGGTGTTAGCTTGAGGTGTTTTATCAGTTCAATCTGCTCATGAATCTTTAGACACTCTTCTGACATGAAGGGCAAGCAGCTCAGCACATAGCCTGTACCAAAAAACACAGCAGCATCATATCCAAGCGATAGCAGAGTTCTCACACTGTTGTCTGAATAATTACAGCTCAGTGCTGAAAAAAACTACAGTACCATGGTGTTATATTACCAACAGTGTTATCACTGCTAGTCAAATGATGCATCCACACTACTAAAATTCATTAAGTGCCCCAAGCTTTACAGCTGGGAAATTTAATGCCATTAAAAAGTACCCATAAATAATTGGACGCCTTATGTTAAAGTCGGCTTGAATGATGTCATTAATTTACCATAGTGCTCAATATCTGGTGACTTGAGCCTAGCAGCAATCAGCTGGCACACTACCTCTTCTGGAATACTTTTCCCCTCAGCCAAAATATCCAAGAGCTGAAATGGTGTGACCACAAAACTCAAGTCCTTACATGACAATTTACAGGGGAAGAAAAAACAACATTTGTTTGCATTAAATCACACTTACCTCTGTGCCTTCTTTTGTTTGTTCCTTGATGTTTGTGTTGAGTAATTCTGTGTCTAAAGCATCAGATATGAGGAGAAAATGTTTATAATGTAGATTTCTAAACTATGACACTATGCTGATATGAAAATATGAGAAGATAGGATAATAAATGTACTTGCCATCAATTAATACACACATCCAGGACTCTGCTAGTTTTTTTGCTAGAGTGGATTTGCCGACACCCTGTCACAAAGAAACCAGTGAGTCACCCAACACCTCAAAGCTAAAATGGTATGGTATAACTATATTATTGATATTACTGAGTGATTGTACAGATTAGGCTTGTGTGTGAGAGGGATACTGTATGGTATGTTGTGGTATGGCATGCAGTGATGTAGTATAGTATAATATGCTACAGTGTACTAAAGTACACTGTGTTTTTATCAAATATACAAGAAAAAAAGGAAACCCAAATTCCTGTGCCTACAAAGCCCTGCTGTGCCCAGAACTCAACAAATATGGCTCTGAATCTCACTCCACAAATATCTCAGCTTCAAAACAGCCCACAATCCAGCCAAACAGAAACTATAAAGAGATTAGGTCATATGTTGGAAAAACATCTCAATGCCAGCTTGACTTCTTTTTTTTTATCTTAAACAGATATTACATGGTGATTAAGTACACTAGGTGACCAAAGGTATGTGGACACCCAAACATCACACCCATACGTGCTTGTTGAACATCTCATTCCAAAACCATGGGCATTAATATTGAGTTGGTCCCCCTTTTGCTGCTGTAACAGTGTCCAGTCTTCTGGGAAGGCTTTCCACTAGATTTTGTGACATGGCTGCAGGGATTCGCTCACATTCAGCCACAAGAGCATCAGTGAAGTCAGGTACTGATGTTGGGGAGAAGGCCTTGCTCACAGCCAGCATTCCAGTTCATCCCAAAGATGTTGAATGGAGTTGAGGTCAAGGCTCTGTGCAGGCCAGTCAAGTTCCTCCACACCAAACTCAGCAAACCAAACATGTCTTTATGGAGCTTGCTTTGTGCACAGGGGAACTATCATGTTGAAACAGGACAGGGCCTTCCCCAAACTGTTGCCACAAAGTTGGAAGCACACAATTCTGTAGACTGTCACTGTATGCTGTAGCATTAAGATTTCACTTCAATGGAACCAAGGGGCCTAGCCCAGATCAAGAGCGCTTGTGTGAGCTTGTGTGTCCTACTGCTTCATGGCTGAGCTGTTGTTGCTCCGAGACGTTTCCACTTCACACCAACAGACTGTGTAGTTGACCAGGCAGATCTAGCAGGGCAGAAATTTGACCAACTGACTTGTTGGAAAGGTGGCATCCTATGACAGTGCCATGTTGAAAGTCACTGAGCTCTTCTGTATGACCCATTCTAGTGCCAATGTTTATCTATAGAGACTGCATGACTGTATGCTTGAGTTTATGCACCTGTTAGCAATGGATGTGGCTGAAATAGCCGGTGCCCACATACTTTTGGCCCTGTAATATATTTCACCACTGACACCTTTTCATTATCTATGTTCAATTTAAGCAACTCTTTTTTAAGGATTGCTACAAATAATACTGAATGAAGAATATGTAATCAATTTACTCCATTGATTTATCAGCGGTGCATATTATTGCTGTAGCGTGTCAGCTAACTTCATGAGGATAGTGTATAGTATGTTAAAACATAATATAACAACACAGGATAGTACAGTACAAACAAACAAAAGTTTGGTAACATCTAGTATAGTATAGTATAGTATAGTATAGTATAGTAGATATAGTAGATACAGTAGTAATAGTAAAGTCTTATTACCGGCTTGCCAACAATAATGAAGCAAGCTGGTTTAGCACGAAGAATCGATCTCTCTGCGTCATCTTCTAAAATGTTGTCCACAAAAGTGTGCATATCTCGTTGCTGGGGTGTTATGTGTTATCTTCACAAACTGTTTTAGCGTTAGTTAAGACGAAATAACGTCAACGTTACTGAGACATTACCTTCATAAAATCCTTAACGTTACTTGTTTAAACGGTTAGCAAACCTGCGTTTGTGTGTATTTGTTTCGCTAACCCCGCTCAATTGGTAACCATGGCAACCATCAAACGAAGTGCTGTATTCCGCGATTTCGTGTCTTTAATATGTCGAATAAAATTTGTTGTTTGTGTGTAGATATTTATTACATTAGATAAAAACAAGCTGTCTTCTCATGCCACCGATTACTCTTCTATTCCGAACCGTAGCGTTTAAGTCAAACATTGGCAATCGTTTTTTCGTTTCGCCGGAGCTTTTGAACTTCGCGACTTTCCGTATCAGCTGACGTGAGGATGACAGTCACCTGACCGAAACAAACGCTTGGCAAAAGCTGCATGCTATTTTCCTTAGACCTAATCAACTTTTACATAGTGGCACCATATTTTATTTCCGTTATGGTCAAAAGATCACAATCGGAGTTTTCATCCAAATAGAAAAGATCAGCAGCAGCTGAGGTAACACAGCTATTTTTGACAGAAGCTTAGCCAAGGGCAAAAAAAAAAGAGATACCTCGAAGCTAATTATTCGGGTTTTAGCACCTTTTGCTTATTATGTTTCCTCCCATCGGTCCGCTTTGATATGTACATTATATCCGTTTTCAGTCGCCACCGCTCGTCTTTTGTTTCTCTCGGATTTTGATACGTTTTAATAAGTGATAATCATGCCTCAGTCAGCGGCTGTCATCAGCGGTGTCCAGAGGATGGTTCTGTACGAAACCAGGGCTGTAAGTCTCACTGATTCCATACTGTTACTATCACTGTAAGTCCAGTATTCCTGGCCCCACGATATCTAGTGTTTCTGCAAACAATTTACACGTTACACAAGGACACATCTAAAACCTTGAACATTCTGGCCTCCATAATATCTGGTCATTCTTGGCTCATTTTCACACGACAAGGAAACGTCAAGAGCCATGAAACTCATATTACCTACTTTTTGGATGATGGTTTTTGCGTTTTGTACTTTTGCATTTTTGCCCTCATAGTGTTCACTGGTGCATATTTCTAAATTACAACACAGAGTTCAATGTAAGCATTTCTAAATTTAAAATGAGAGAAATGTTAAGCAAACCTGGATTGTGGTGGTTTATATTGAATAATAAGTGGTGTCAGAACGGCATGCAGTCAAGTTTTTTTTTAATCCTAAAGTCTGTGGGAAAACATAGAGAGCTGTATTTACCTGGAAACACCAGATGGCAGCACAATAGTACATAGTTTGCTGATCATTGCACAATCACTTTTGCAAGAGACCAAGACTCGACTCTCCAACAGATCAACACATAGCACCACAAACAGATCATCGTCAGGTCTGATGTTTAGGACTGTGTCAAACAAAATAGTGGGAGTAACCTTTAGTATTTACCAAACAGCTATTACCTGACATATTATATTTATATTATATGTCATTGTGTTACCATTAGTGATCGTAGCCTTGTCTGTTACAAAGTTTTCAGAACAAAACACCCGTCACATTACTCTTGAGTACTGTGTTGGATGTGATAGAATGCGATGAAGAACTGGAGGTGATAACGGATTTGATTTTATAAAGCAAAAGTTGCCTTGTTAAAGGCTTTGTGTAGCCCACTAATTTCTGAAGAGGGTTAGCTCTGCAACAGATTAGTATATAATGTAAAAAAAGATTAGTGCCAGGTATAAAGTTCAGACATATAACAATAACGTTCTTTTCTCAACAAAGGGGCAAGCTTTGAGAATTAATAAAGAATAGCTTAATACAAAATATTACCAGGTTTCATATGAGCAGCACTTTGTCCCATTCTGCATGGCAAAAAGGTGTACATTTAATTAAGAATGTATCATACGGCTTCACTTTATCATCAGGGATCGTACCATTTTCCTTTTTCTCCTAAAAAAGTCTTATGTGACTATACTTTATTACTTGTCTTTACTTTATTTGAATTAATTTTCTCTCTGACCAAACACAGATAAAATGAAATTGAAATGTAGAGGTAGTATTAGTGTATGTAATAGACTAGTGGACACCCAGATTGTGTAACTAGTCCGAGCAAAAGAGGGTACTTTGGGATATCTGATTTCATGGAACAGGACAAAATGGACTTAGACTGATGGTTGCAGACTGTATCGATTCAAGGTCTTCCTGTTTGACATCCCATTGTGTCTAGAAAATCTTGTGCCCCAAGGCAAGAAAAATAATGACTTGAGGAAAAAAAGACACCCGAGAAAGCCTCATCTTGATGAGGCACATTGTAGAATGTAGCTTTGTGATCAAATAGATGTGTGTTGTACTCTGGACAATAGCTACTATATTTCCTGTGCAAATATATAGTATGTTTACATTATTACTTGATCTTGCTCCATGATATGTCATAATTTGATAGAGTAGCGATACACTCTCCATTGTGAGGCACCCAGGTAGGACTGGGTGCCTCACAATGGAGAGAAAATCTCACACGTTAACGGGAAAAAAAAGATTACCTGAAGATATTGTGATGACAAGATGTACTGTGGAGTACGTCCATATGATAGGGTACACATTATGCCAGTGTATTGTTCCTGGAAAAATATGGCCCATGTGAGATGCATAATTTCAAAATAGATTTAGCTAATATGCCAAGCTTTTTTCCCTACTCAAGCACTGAGAGGAAGCTAATGACAATGATAAACTAACCATTGTGTTCCCTTTATATAATATGTAACAGCCTAAGTTCCCTTTATATAATATATAACAGCCTAAGTTATCAACCATGTAGAATAATGACCACTGTATTGCTATCTTCGGCATCCTGTATATTGTGCATGTTCTTCTCCCTATCTTTCCATCAGATATAGGATACACTAAAGCACTTTTATGATTTTACTCTTTCTTTCCAGAGGTATTTTTTGGTGGGCAGCAATCAGGCACAGACCAAACACCGTGTCCTGAAGATTGACCGCACAGAACCCAGGGATCTGGTGGTAATTGACGATAAGGTAAGCGGCATGTGTACTGAGATGCCCTTTCATTTAGTACAGTATTCATGTATATATCCTTATGTAATACAGTACAGTACGCCTTGGGGAAAACTGTAAAATCTTTCACCCCAGCCCAAGTGGTGACAGCTGAGCTGATGAGAACTGAATACACCTCTTATTCTTCTTAGCTGTTGATTATTACGATTTATGACCCAGGAGTTGATTTGTTTGTTCTTATTGTGGGTGATTATGATTATGATGGCTTTGTTATTATAAATTATCCATTACAAAGCATCCATCACCCAACTCTCTCCATTCTTGCAGATATTAGACCCAGAGGGGGAACAGTGTTTATTTTCATTTTAATTCGCTTTTGTAGAAGTGCGTGATAGAGTATTTTATGAACACTGTGGGTGCTTTAGAATGTGATCAAGAGATAGAGATGATTTAGTTTGAAACAGGAAAAGCTGCCTCATCTTTATGTTTTTCTCTTGGTTCCCATGCGAGGACAACAGTTTAATTCAAATCAGCAGATGCTTGGTTCCTTTACAGTATGTAATACAGTAGGGAGCTTTTGAGATTTTGAATTGGTTAAAAGTTTTGCACTTAACTGGAGAATCACCCTAATTGCACAGTACGGGTAATGTGAACAAGTAAAATTCTGAAGAAACTGAGATACATTAAAAGGTATAGCTTTCCAAAAACATGCATGAATCACACAAAATTACACTCAGTTGACACATTATTAGGCACACCTACTCATTAATGCAAATAGCCAAACAACAAATCATGTGGCTGCAACTCAGTGCAGACATGGTCCGGAAGGTTTAGTTCTTGTTCAACCAAAAATTTAAATTGGGTGGACGTGTGATCTTAAGGACATTGACTGTTGAATGATTGTGTCAGATGCGTCTCTGAAACTGCTGACCTCTTTGGAGTTTCACACACTACAGTTTCTAGAGTTGACAGAGAATGATGCGAAAAACTAAAAAACTTTTGAGTGAACATCAGTTCTTTGGACTAAAATACCTAGTTAATGAGAGAGGTCAGAGGAGATGGCCAGACTCATTCAAGCTGACAGGAAGGCCACAAATAAATTGTAAATGGACTGCATTTATATAGCACTTTTCTAGTCCACCAACCACTCAAAGCGCTTTACAGTGTATGCCTCACATTCACACACATTCATACACTAATAGTGGAGGCTGCCATGCAAGGTGCCAACCTGCTCATCAGGAGCAATTAAGAGTTCAGTGTCTTGCTCAAGGACACTTCGACATGCTTTCCGCAGGAGCTGGGGATCGAACCAGCGACCTTCTGATTACTAGACGACTCACTCTACCTCCTGAGCCATGCTGTCCCAATAAAACTAAAATACCCTAAAATACTCCATTAACCGCTCTTTACAACAGTAGCGTGCAGAAGGGCATCTCTGAATGCACAACACATGGAACCTTGAAGCAAATGGGCTACAACAACAGTTGACCACACTGGGCTTCTCGCTTGTCAGCTAATAACAGAAAGATGAGCATACAGGGGGTATGGGATCACCGAAATTTGACAATTGAAGACTTGAAAAACATTGTCTGGACTGCCGAATTTTGATTTCGGCTATGACATACAGATTGCAGGGCTGAATTTGGCGTAAACAGTATGAATCCATGAATCCATCATGCCCTTTGTCAACGGCAGAGGCAGGTGGTGATGGTGGTGTGGGGAATGTTTAAGAAGTTAATAATGCTGAGCATCATTTGACTGCCACAGCATACCTGAGCATTGTTGCTGACAATGTACATCACCTTATGGCCACAGTCTACTTGTTTTCCAGTGGCTACTTCCAGCAGGATAATGTGCCATGTTGCAAAGTGTACCTCATCTCAAGCTGGATCCACCAACATGACTTCAGTGTACTCCAATGATCTGCACAGTCCCCAGAACTCAGTCCAATACGGCACCTTTGGTATGAGGTGAAATGGAGGGTTCACAGCATGAGTGTGTGGCCGAAAAATCTGCTGGCACTGCATGATGCTATCGAGTTAGCATGGACCAAAATCCCAAAGGGATGTTTCCAGCACCTTTTTGAATCCGTGCCGTGTAGAATTCATAGAAATCATACTGCTGTAGAGGCTAAAAGGGCTCTTACCAAGATCTAGATATGTGTACCTATTAATAAAATGGCCACTTAGGGTTGCACTTCCCCCAGTCCTTAATCTAATTTGTAGTTGTTTGTCGTATTCTATGTGTATATATTCATGGATAAAACGAGACAATTCATACACAGAATTGGACAAAAAAATTATTTTGATACAGTAGATTTTCTTTATTTTGCCTTGTTAGATTTCACATAGCTCAATTGAAGATTAACCTGACAAGATCCCTCCTTACAGGCCTCACAGGCACATAGATTTTCTGTTTGAAACTGTGTTTTGCTTATTATTATCAAACCTGACAAATAGAAATGGGGGTATTGCTGTTAATTTGTTCCAATTTTGCAGAGAGGATTTGGATAGCAGTTAATTTATTTTAGTCTTCTTTGCCTTGAAGAAGATCAATGCAAATGCTGTTGCAGAAAATTTGCTGATTTTGAGGGGAAATTATTTTTAGTCTTGTACTGATTCATGTACAGGATTTAAGGTTTTATTTCTTCAAGCTTCATTTGTCCTCATTTGTAAGTTATTAGTCCAAAGTTTGTCTGTCAAGAAAAAACCCCAACTTACCTATTCTTACCCCTTCCATAATGGTTTTATAGCTGTGTTATTCTTCCTTGCAAACTACAGCAAGCCTTGTGTGCACATGTGTCTTATGTCTGTGTTGGTGTGTTGGCATGTAGCATGTATACAGCCAGCAGGAGGTCCGGGAGTTGCTGGGGCGCCTGGACCTGGGCAACCGCACCAAAATTGGCCAGAAGGGCTCATCCGGCCTGTCCAGAGCTCTCTCAGCCTGTGGCATTGTGGGTAAGTAGGGGCCCATCCATCCTCCGGGGAATTCTCTTACTTGTTTGTCTGGATAAAATGATTATTGTACCAGGGCAAGAAAAGGAACTTGGATTTTGTAGAATCATCATCTGAGCTTTTTCTTTTCCAAGGTGTGTTAGTCTGTCATGTTGTGTGTGTGTGTGTGTGTGTGTGTGTGTGTGTGTGTGTGTGTATACACACATACACACACATATAAATATCAATATGTCTATATCTATATATACATTACATATATATACATATATACACATACACGTACATACATACATACATAAATACACACACACACGTGTGTGTATGCATATATATATACACACACACACACACACACACACAGGTATACATACATACATACATACATACATACATACATACATACATACATACATACATACATACATACATACATACATACATACATATAGCTTTATTGACAGCTGATGATTGCTTATGGCATTAAAAAGGCTTGTACTGTCTCATGAAGAATTTACTTGACTCACTGAATTATTTTGCTCCTTATTTGTTGAGCACTTTTCCTACCGTTAAGGGTTTCTTTTAAGGAAGTTTTAAATATACACACACACACACATACACAGCATACATACACCAATCAGCCAAAACATCAAAACCACCTGCCCAATATTGTGTAGGTCCCCCTCATACTGTCAGAACAGCTCTGACCCTTCGAAGCACAGACTCCACAAGACCTCTGAAGGTGTCCTTTGGTATCTGGTGCCATCACATTAGCAGCAGATCCTTTAAATCCTGTAAGTTGTGAGGTGGGGCCTCCATGGATTGGACTTGTCTTTCCAGCACATCCCACAGATGCCCGATCGGATTGAAATCTGGGGAATTTGGAGGCTAGGGCAACACCTTGAACTCTGTCATGTTCCTCAAACCATTCCTGAACAATTTTTGCAGTGTGGCAGGGCACATTATCCTACTGAAAGAGGCCACGGCCATCAGGGAATACCGTTGCCATGAAGGGGTGTACCTGGTCTGCAACAATGTTTAGGAAGGTGGCACGTTTCAAAGTAACATCCAGCCATGCCAGGACCCAAGGTTTCCCAGCAGAACATTGCCCAGAGCATCACACTGCCTCCGCTGGCTTGCCTTCTTTCCATAGTGCATCCTGGTGCTATCTCTCCCCCATGTAAATGACGTAAACACATCTGGCGATCTACATGATGTAAAAGAAAACGCGATTCATCAGACCAGGCCATCTTCTTCCATTACTTCATGGTCTAGTTCTGACGCCCATGTGCCCATTCTAGGCGCTTTCGGTGGTGTACAGGGATCATCATGGGCACTCTGACCAGTCTGCAGCTACACAGCCCCATGCACAGGAAGTTGAGATGTGTGTTCTGATACCTGTCAATCATTGCCAGCATTAACTTTTTCAGAAATTTGAGCTACAGTAGCTCTTCTGTGGGATTGGACCAGACGGGTTAGCCTTCACTTCCCATGTGCATCATTGAGCCTTGGGTGACCATGACCCTGTCGGTGGCTCAGCAGTTGTCCTTCCTTGGGCCACTTTTGGTAGGTACTGACCATTGCATACCGGGAACACCCCACAAGACCTGCCATTTTGGAGATGTTCTGACCCATTCGTCTAGTCATCACAATTTGGCCCTTGTCAAAGTCGCTCAGATCCTTATGCTTGTCCATTTTTCCTGCTTCCAACACATCAACTTCAAGAACTGACTGTTTACCTGCTGCCTAATATATCCAACCCCTTGACAGGTGCCATTGTAATGAGATAATCAATGTTATTCACTTACCTGTCAGTGGTTTTAATTTTTTGGCTGATCGGTGTATATATTGATTTAAATGACCTATACATAGTAGAGTAATTAACGGACCATTATGTCACTATTAACAAAGACCACCAATCTTATCCTAAATCTGTCAAGTGCAGGGATTCTAACATGCTCCCTTTCTTACTTGGCTCTGTACGAACAAGCTTGACAAACCATGTTCAGTCTGTTGATTGGTGTCAGAAAAAAGGAGATGATCTTCATTGTGGCTGAGTTTAGGGTGGACCTAATTACTGTGGTCCCATGCTTTGTGTTGTGGCTTCTCCTTAACTTTTGTGCCATATTATCTCGTGACCTGACATGTTTTGTGGAAGACAATCTGCCCTCATCATCTTATTTCATCCTTTGTCAGGACCAGGTACGTCCTCCAGGAGCCCAGTTGTAAAGCATTATAATAAGTCATCCTTTCTGAAAGAACAAAAACCCTGAAATTGAAATTCCCAATTGTTTTCTTTTGTCCCTTATTTTATTTCACTTTCAAGGGAGAAGTCTAGGGGGGGAATGCCAATTTTTAGAACATTGATTCCAGAGAGGCTTTTTAAATAATTTTAAATCAATCATAGATGTCAGACTCTTGAGCTCAAGGTCACAGAGAGAGAGAGAAAGCGAGAGAGAGAGAGAGACAGATGACAAATGGCTGAAGTCAAAAGGTGGACTTGATAACATATCTCTTCCCCTCTCTCTCTCATGCGCCACCATCCTTTTCCCTCCTTTTTATTTTTGTGGAACGAACCTCGTGACATTATTGTTGCTCTGTGGTCATTTTGCCCTAGCTATGGGAGCCAAAGATACCTTCGAAGGAAAATTCTGTTGTGTTCATTCTTTTGTCCACCTACCCTGTGTGTGGCAAAGCAGGTGCATCTTGGGAGCGTGTTTGTTGTAGTTGACTGTCAGAAATGAATCTCATTAGCAATGACTTAGATTGTTTTATGATTAAGACTATTGATAAACCGGCCATCTTGAAGAGCCAGGTTGCTTGAGTTTGGCTGCACCATGGTGATTCATGTGGTGTCAAAATATTAGTGTGGCACAGAAATATTTGCTAAATTCGATGTTCAATTGTCCCGCTGCCACTTACTGTCCTACAAACTCGACTCACAATTTAGGTGAGTATATGCAACCTTTCCTGCTTGTTTTTTTAATTTTATTTTTTTCCCCCTTGTACTTGGCCAACTACCTCACTCTTCTGAGCTGTCCCGGTCACTGCTCCACCCCCTCTGCTGATCCAGGAAGGGCTGCAGACTACCACATGCCTCCTCCGATACATGTGGAGTTGCCAGCCGCTACTTTTCACCTGACAGTGAGGAGTTTCACCAGGGGGACGTACCGTGTGGGAGGATCATGCTATTCCCCCGAACAGGCGCCCCGGCCGACTAGAGGAGGTGCTAGTGCAGCGACCAGGACACATACTACATCTGGCTGCCCACCCACAGATATGTTGACTGTAAGGATGCCTGACCAAGCCAGAAGTACCATGGGGATTTGAACTGATGATCCCTGTGTTGGTAGGCAACGGAATTGACTGCTGCACCACCCGGATGCCCCATACCTTTCCTGCTTGTTATTTAAGGGCAGCAGCACTTATGTTAAGAATTCATGTTTTTTTTGTTTTGTTTTTTTTATGACACAGCACTGTCATGCCAGTCAGAATTAAGATACAAGATCAGGAGTCTGCTGATGAATCTGTGATCTCATCATTATTGGCACTACTCCAGTAAAAGTGATTGAAATACAAATTTAGTCAGTGTTTAATGAGTTCTACATTCAAATGAGCTGTCATCATGCCCACAACATCAGACGAGCGAGGCCACAGTGAGATTTTACGCTGTTGCCTATTCAGATTATATCCACTATTCCAATTCATATCACTGTCATATCATAAACTCTGTGTGTGAGTGAGTGAGTGAGGGGGGGGGGTGAGTGTCTGTGTGTTTGTTTGTATGTAATGCAGTTGCGTTTGCACACAAGCATTACCTGCTACCGTAGACATGAGTGAATGCTGACAAATAAAGATTGCAGTCTTTAAGAGCATTAAGGGAAGGAAGGAAATATTTAAAATGTGTTATAATAGCCAAGTGAAAGTTTCACAGTATGACACAATTTGCTCATATCACTCTTGAGCCCCAGATGTGGAGGTCACACTGACACGGACAAATTCTAACTTCGGTGCTTTATGCTTAAATGGTGAAATGAGATGCTTTTTCTTCAATGGCCAAAACATCGTCTCCTTATTTGGCAAAGACACTTTGTCACATTGAATAAAAGAGTCCTGGTGGCCATGTGTGTTACAATGTATCTGAAGGACCCCTGCACACGAAGCAACAGTTATATAACATATATCATTATTGTTATATGAGAATATTTTTATTCACATTCATCTAGCAACTGGGTCAGTCTAACCCATCTCCCCGGCAGCCAGCAACAGGATGAGCTATCAGAAAATGTGTTGTTCGTCAAAATGTATTAAGTCAAATAAGTGTTGAATGGGTCCTTGGGTGCTGAAAGGGCACGGTGCTCTCTCTAACGAGGCTATAGCTTAGATATGCAAAGCCTTAATGTCCTTAAAAAACCTTAATTAGAACCAGGGGAAAGGCTTGTTATTTGGCAAATCCATCAGATACTAGAGTCACCCACACAGCAAACGTATCATCTTAGATCCAGTTTTTAGTCTGGCCTTCAGTTGCACACCTGTACATGGTGAATCCAGCGGTCTGTGCACTTGGTTTTGGAGACCTTCAATGTGTATAGATTGTTGATTTATGCATTTGATTCCATTGAACAACATGTACATCATGATAGACTTTTTGGGGGGGGGGGGTTTTCCCCCCTTTTCTTCCCCAATTGTATCCAGCCAATTACCCCACTGTTCCGAGCTGTCCCGGTTGCTGCTCCACCCCCTGTGCCGATCCGGGGAGGGCTGCAGACTACCACATGCCTCCTCCGATACATGTGGAGTTGCCAGCTGCTTCTTTTCACCTGACAGTGAGGAGTTTCGCCAGGGGGACATAGCGCGTGGGAGGATCATCCTATTCCCCCCAGTTCCCCCCTCCTCCCCTAACAAGTGCCCCGACCGACCAAAGGAGGCGCTAGTGCAGCAACCAGGGCACATACCCACATCCGGCTTCCCACCCACCAACACAGCCAATTGTGTCTATAGGGAGGGCTGACCAAGCCTGAGTTAACATGGTTTTCGAACCGGTGATCCCCATGTTGGTAGGTTACGGAATAGACCACCACGCTACCTGGATGCCCTCCATGATAGACTTTTAACGAGTTCACGCTTTAACGGGCTAAGGCTTGTGATGTACATTTGAAAAGGAAAAATTAAAGCCACTTTATTTGTCATTGTGCAGGTTACATTGAAGTTCATCGCTGCCCATCCTGTTGTATAGGATCAGTGGGCAGCTGCAGTGCCCGGGGACCAACTCCAGTTCTTCTTCCCACTGCCTTGCACAGGGGCACAGACAGGAGTACTAACCCTAACATGCATGTCTTTTTGATTTGGGTATCAACCAGCTCTTTGGGTCATGTATATGACATCTCGGCATTTCATCTTGTGGTTATGGATGATGGACCAGCCTACAGTCTATTCGGATTTTGCCAAGTCATGTCTTTAAATTGAATTCATGTTTGAATTTATTATTAGTTGTTCAGGCAAACATCTACAATGCAGGCATTTACGTAATGGATGATAGAGGAGATAATACAAGCCCAACTCTTTAGTTACCCATAATACAATGGTGGTGGGTCATCTACAGTGCAGCGTTATCGAGTCCAAGGTGGGAGGGCTGTTTTGGTGGTGATTCTATTGAATTACAAAATTGCATCCACAACTCACGATTCAGTTTACAACGTTTAACCTTTGAAACAATGTTATGAATATGCCGCATCTATCAGAGGCTCACTTAAGCAACACACTGGCCTTGTTGAAGCGAGTATCACTAATATAATCATAGCATAAAGAAGGCCTCACAGGGAAAAAACTCCATTATTCTTTGAGTATCAATGGATCATTGGTGAGAATATAGTTCACTGAGAGGTGAAAGCCATAAACAGAAACTGTCTGGGTTATTTCTTTATTTTCAATGTTTTGATTATGTAAGCCAAATATATATATATATATATATATATATATATATATATATATATATATATATATATAATCCAGCTGTATGACTTATGGCATGAAACAGGCTTATAGTGTCTCATAAAGAATTTACTTGACTCACTGAATTATTTTGCCTCCTTATTTGTTGAGCACTTTCCCTTCCATTGAGTGTTTCTTTAAACAAAGTTCATATTTATTTGTTTGTTTGTTTGTTTATATATATATATGTGTGTGTGTGTGTGTGTGTGTGTGTGTGTGTGTGTGTGTGTGTGTGTGTGTGTGTGCTGAAATTTGTTGGTACCCCTCCACAAAAAGAATACAATTTTCTCTGAAATAACTTGAAACTGACAAAAGTAATTGGCATCCACCGTTGTTTATTGCATATTTCATAGAAATAAGACTTTGCCATTGAGTTTTTTTTTATTCAACATAATGTTGTGAATAATAAAACAAAAGAAAATGGCATGGACAAAAAGGATGGCACCCTTAACTTAATATTTTCTTGTACAACCTTTAGAGGCAGTCACTGCAATCAAACGTTTTCTGACACTTTTGCACCTGTTAACAGTTATTTTGGCCAACTCTTCCTGAGCAAACTGCTCCAGCTGTCTCAGGTTTGATGGGTTCTTTCTCCAGACTGCAAGTTTCAGCTCTTTCCGTGGATGTTCGATGGAATTCAGATCAAGACTCGTAGAAGGCCACTTTAGAATAGTCCAATGTTTTGTTTTTATCCATTCTTGGGTGCTTTTATCTTTTGTGTTTTGGGTCATTACCCTGTTGGAGGACCCATGACCTGTGACTGAGACAGAGCTTTCTGACACTGGGCAGTATGTTTTGCTCCAGAACACCTTGATAGTCTTGAGATTTCATTGTGCACACACAGATTCAAGGCACCCTGTGCTGGGCGCAGCAAAGCAGTCCCAAACCAAAATCAAACTTCCTCCATGTTTCACTGTAGGTATGGTGTTCTTTTCTTTGAAAGCGTCATTTTTATCAGTGAACATAGAGTTGATGTGACCTGCCAAAAAGCTCCAGTTTTGACTCATCTGTCCAAAGGAGATTCTCCCAGAAGGATTGTGGATTGTCAATGTGCATTTTAGCAAATTACAGTCTGGCTTTTTTATATTTTTCTTTCAAAAGTGGAGTCCTCCTGGGTCTTTTTTTTTTTTGGGCGGCACGGTGGTCCAGTGGTTAGCACTGTTGCTTCACAGCAAGAAGGTCCTGGGTTCGAACCCCAGACTGTCCCAGGTCCTTTCTGTGTGGAGTTTGCGTGTTCTCCAGGTGTCTGCGTGGGTTTCCTCCAGGTGCTCTGGTTTCCTCTCACCATCAAAAAGACATGCATGTTATGGTTAATACTCCTGTCTGTGCCCCTGAGCAAGGCAATTGAAAGAAGAACTGGAGTTGGTCCCCAGGCGCTACAGCTGCCCACTGCTCCTATACAATAGGATGGGTTAAATGCAGAGAACAAATTCATTGTAACCTGTACAATGACAAAATAAAGTGGCTTTCTACTTCTTCTTCTATGGAGCCCACTTTTGCTCAAAAAGTGACAGTTGGTTTTGGCTTTGTGTCGATGCAGTTGCCCACTGGCAACCGGGGTTTGCACCCTGGTCTCATCAGATCCGACTATTCGATGAACCAGCAATAATTGGCAACGCTGTCTTCGGGAGGGGGGTGGAGTCGGCATGTGTTCATCACATGAATGCATCTCTGGGTGTGTCGGAAAAAGCAGTGGTTCGGCCTGGATTCACCTTGTCACGAAAGTGGCGAGGCGTGTCCTTCGAGACTGCTGGCCGGAGAGATGCAGTTGGCGAACGCATACGGTACGAGGGTGGGTGTTTGAATTAGAATAGGGAGTGATTGGCCACTAAATTGGGAGAAATCAGAAATAAAATTTAAAAAAGTAACGGATGGTGCAATCAGAAACTGATGTACCTTCACGTTGGAGTTCAGCTTGTATCTCTTTGGCGGTTATCCTTGGTTCTTTTTCTACCATTCACTCTCCTTCTGTTCAATTCGGGGTTGATTTTCCTCTTGCGGTCGTGTCCAGGGAGGTTTGCTGCAGTTCCATGGACCTTAAAAGTCTTAATATTATTTGCGACTGTTGTCACAGGAACATCAAGCTGCTTGGAGATGGTCTTGTAGCCTTTACCTTTGCCATGCCTGTCCATTATTTTCTTTCTGATCTCCTCAGACAAGTCTCTTTGCCTTCTCTGGTCCATGTTCAGTGTGGTGCACACAGTGATACCAAAGAGCACAGTGACGGCTTCTCTCCATTTAGATAGGCTGAATGACCGATTACAAGGTTGGAGATGTGTGTGATACGAATTAAAGAAACTAATTAGCTTGAAATATCACTGTAATCCAGTTATTTATTATCTTTTCTAAGGGGTACCAACAAGTGTGTCCAGGCCTTTTTAGAATATCCTCATAGAATAAGCAATAAGTCATCTCTTTTCACAGCTTCTTTGCTTTGTTGTATGACATACCAAAGGCATGCAAGTATACATGACAAAATAGCTTTTAATTTCATCACTTTTCAGGAGGAATGAAGCACTATTTCAATGAGCTGTGTACCAACAAATATGAGCACATCTGTATATGTAATTTAGTTTTTTCAATTGCTTTGATTGGTTCCTCAAAACCTGCTTTTTTGTGCTTGCTTAACTGTCTTCTGCTTGACAGGGTTTGTGCGTTTCCTCGAAGGGTACTACATTGTGTTGATCACCAAGCGGCGAAAGATGGCTGATATCGGTGGCCACTCCATCTACAAAATTGAGGACACCAGCATGATTTATATCCCCAATGACTCTGTCAGGGTCACACACCCAGACGAGGCGAGGTACACTCTTTCTGTCCCTTCTATCGGGGGGGGGGTCGTTGGGTAGATTAGTAACGTCGCCATTCAACATTTTATAGCTCATCAGGCGTTTCTGTCCAATAAATAGATGTGACGGCTCTAACTATGTTCGCTTTGGTTTCAGGTATATCGCTAATATTTAAACCGTATTGATTCCCCCACTTTTGCCGAGCATCAGGATAGCTTGTTTAAGAATGTGGGCTTCTGGGTAGCATAGCAGTCTATTCTGTTGCCTACCAACATGGGGATCTCCGGTTCGAATCCCTATGTTGCCTCCGGCTTGGTTGGGCGCCCCTACAGACACAATTGGCTGTGTCTGCGGGTGAGAAGCCAGATGTGGGTATGTGTCCTTGTCGCTGCACTAACGCCTCCTCTGGTCGGTCGGAGCGTCTATTCGGGGAGGAAGGAGAACTGGGGGCAATAGTGTGATCCTCCCACGCACTAGGTCCCCCTGGCGAAACTCCTCACTGTCAGGTGAAAAGAAGCGGCTGGCTACTCTACATGTATCGGAGGAGGCATGTGGTAGTCTGCAGCCCTCCCCGGATCAGCAGAGGGGGTAGAGCAGCGACCGGGGTGGCTCGGAGAGCAGGGTGATTGGCCAAGTACAATTGGGGAGAAAAATCCAACAACAACAACAAAAAAAGAATGTCACTGAAACATTTCAGAATTATAACTGATTGCAAAGCCATGAAAACACACACACACACACACGCACACACACACACACACACACACACGCAAACACACACACACACACACACACACACACACATTATGCTGATCTATGCCCTTGTCTTTCAGGCCACGCTGATATCATAGAAGTATTTCATGTCTGCCACACAGATCCACTGACACACACCCAAACAGTCAGTGTATGATTTTGATACATTAAATGACTTTTGAGTGTGAAATTTCACAGCTCACAGGATTTGTGTTTCAATAGTATCTTTTACAGTAGACATTGCAGCCCCCTAAACCAAATTTCACATTTTCCTTACATGCCTTACATTTTTTATTAGATTGATTTCTAGTTTTGAACGTGATGCTAACATGTGATTTGGCTCTTTCCAAGGTATGTGCGCATCTTCCAGAACGTGGACCTGTCGAGCAACTTCTATTTCAGGTAAGCCAGGCCAGCTGCAAGGTGAGTGCGCTCACATGTGCGTTGTCTATGAATTGTGAGAAGGGGAGGGAACTCTGTGAGCAGAGGCTGAAAGGGGCTGGTGTGTACTCGCACTAGACTTCGTTTTTGAGTTGAGCTCTTCTTGTGGCTTGCACCTATTCTGTCGCTGAGCTGCCTTGACAAGGATACATACAGTGATGGATGGACTGGCAGCCTGTCCAGGCTGTTTCTCCGCCTTCCACCCAGTGAGCGCCAGGATAGGCTCCAGCACCCCGCGACCCTAGTTTAGGTAAGCGGCTTGGAAAATGATGAATGAATATACAGTGATAGCAATCCCTTTCTTGAGGCTAGGGAATAGAAATGCGTTGCAATTTCTGCAGGATGTCTAAAATTCGGCTCGCTTCTGGCCGCCTGTGTGGTTGCATCATTCTGTCTGCTTAGCCCTGTGATGGCAGACAGATCACGCCTACTAACAGTGTAGACTGCTACGGTTTACAGCTATTCATCTGTTCTTCTGTTGTCCTGTCAAGCGTGGCCTTGTTTGTCATGAGGCGTCAGTGCAACGTGCTCATCCTCTAATTCGAGATATGTTCATCTTTACGCTGTGAGCTCAGTCAACAGTTTGAACATAGTCTTAAGTATCATACAAAGCCACATCAGATTTGTACCACATCTACACATTTTTGGATTGTCATCAACCATTAGAATAAAATATTCAATTTCTACTATTGAATAGTAGAAACTGAATTATTCAATTTCTGTACTACCTGAAAACGGGCGGTATGTGGAGTCCCCCAAACCTATAGAGAAGCCCTGATGTCACCCGAGGCGCCCGGATGGGAGCGTGCTATGAAGGAAGAGATTGACACACTTAAAGAAAATGACACCTTTGAACTAGTGTCTTTACCTGAGGGTAGAAAGATAGTGGGGGGGAAATGGGTCTATGCCATTAAAGAAAATGGAGACAAAGGAAATGTCTATAAAGCTAGATACATTGCAAAGGGTTACAACCAGACAGAAGGCATAGACTACCATGAGACATTTGCCCCAACAGCAAATCTTACTTCGGTAAGGGCATTGATGCAGGTAGCAGTCCAAAATGAATTAATTGTTCATCAAATGGATGTTAAAATGGCATACTTACATCCTCCGATAGATGAAGACATCTTCTTGGAACAACCAGAGGGTCTTGAAAAGACATCAGAAGACATGGTCGCAGACATATGACAAAACCTGTAGCAAAGATTATAATGGCCAAGTTCAAACGTTTTCTGTTTGGAAATTAAAGTGTATGGTCATGGTACATGGCTTGAGATGTTGAGAACAAGTGGGAGTGTTGTTATGTGTCGTCATCTATTTTATTTATACTATGCATTTTATTATTTTAAGATGTTAAAGTATGTGTCCTCATCTATTTTATTTATACTATGTATTTTATGATTTTAAGTTGTAATCTCATTTGTTAGAATTATATGCGCCCATATTATATGGTGTACAACCATAGTTTATTGTGCGCATGTATTGTAAACCATACGGTGGCGTGGACTCCAGATGACTCTGTATTCGGTTAGCAGGTTTATTCATTCTGGGTGAACTTAATTTAGTGAAAACATGCCATGGTTACAGAAGCTGTTCCAGTGCTATGAGAGAGAAAGAATAAATTGAAAGTAGCTTACGTGAAGATATCTACGCAGTGATCTTTTATTCATATGGGTGACATAAATGTGTGAAATGTGATGATGGCGAGTGCAGCGACAGAAAACGCAACACCGGGGAATAGAAAACGGCTTGTGTTCTATTAACAGGTGTCTGAAATTCAGATTTGACCAGAAATGTAAAGCGCTTTGAGTAGCTGTTGCAGCTAGAAAAGCACTATATAAAATGCAACTTGATTGATTGATTGAATTTCACACAATTTCTTGCCCCCCCCCCCCCGCCCTTTGTTCTCCTCAATTGTATCTGGCCAATTACCCCCACTTTTCCGAGCCGCCCCGGTCTCTGCTCCACCCCCTCTGCCAATCCAGGGAGGGCTGCAGACTACCACATGCCTCCTCTGATACATGTGGAGTCGCCAGCCACTTCTTTTCACCTGACAGTGAAGAGTTTCACCAGGGGGACGTAGCGTGTGGGAGGATCACGCTATTCCCCCCCAGTTCCCCCTCTCTCCCGAACAGGCACCCCAACCGACCAGAGGAGGCGCTAGTGCAGCGACCAGGACACGTACGCACATCCGGCTTCTTACCCGCAGACACGGCCAATTGTGTCTGTAAGGATGCCCGACCAAATTTCACACAATTTCATCGGCATTCCCTGTCAGATGCTCACCCCTTTACTCAGATTTCCTCTCAGTTGTGTTCTGTACTGTGGCCCCAGCAGATGTATTCATTTCTATTCATCCCTCTTATCTCATGGCAAAAGATTTTTTTTTAAAGTTGATATTGTACTACAGTAACATCGTTGAAACATTCATGAGTCGTGACTCAAGTTTCTTCAAGTGGTTGCAATTGCAAAGAAGACATACCAGATTACAGTCATCCTCAAAAGATAAATTTAGAGCTTATTACATTCAGAGCTGTTCCAGTGACCTGGTTTGCAGCGGTGCCAAGTTAGTAAGGACTTAACACAGCACTAGACCACAGCAAACTGCCCCCCGGCAGTCCGGCGAAAGTTCTGCCTGTGAACTTCATTTCGGCTGAGTCCAAATTCAACCAGGATTTATGCAATCGAACAGAGGAAAAACACACACACACACACACACACACACACACACACCCACATCCCACTTAAGTGGGATAAACTGAAGTTGATCACTTTGTTCAGCATCGACTGCCTTTCCTGCTGTGGAAATCTGAATAAGTGGCCAGTTTTTTTTTATCCCCCACACCCTTTTCTCCCCAATTGCACCCGGCCAATTACCCCTCTCTTCCAAGCCTTTCCAGTTGCTGCTCCACCCCCTCTGCCAATCCGAGGAGGGCTGCAGACTACCACATGCCTCCTCCGATACATGTGGATTCGCCAGCCGCTTCTTTTCACCTGACAGTGAGGAGTTTCACCAGGGGGACGTAGCGCGTGGGAGGATCACGCTATTCCCCCCAGTTCCCCCTCCCCCCTGAACAGGCACCCCGACCAACCAGAAGAGTTGCTAGTTGCTAGGATACATACCCACATCTGGCTTCCCACCCGCAGACACAGCCAATTGTTTCTGTAGGGACGCCTGACCAAGCCGGAGGTAACACGAGGATTCAAACCCACGATCCCCATGTTGGTAGGCAACGGAATAGACTGCCATGCCACCCGGATGCCCCTTTGATTAATATTTCTATATAAATTCACCCGATAGAAGACCGCATGTTATGGCGACTTTGAACAAGAACCAAAGCAGATATGGCAGACCAGGCTTATCGAAAAACCGGATCAACAGAATTTCAACGACTAAAACCATGTTTGCTTTTTGTTTGTTAGTTGTGGTTGTTGTTTTTTTGGGGGGGGGGGTGACACAACAGCATGTAGCAAAGCTGTTTCACATCGAGTGGGTCTCAGGTTTTTATAGGTGGTCAAACTCTACTACAGTTATCAGTCTCACCAATGGTGTCCGTAGATTAAACAGAAACACTAGTCTTTAGGATTGTCGCGTTCACAAAATCTGTAACCATTTTCAATGATGTTGCTCTTTTTCCCCTTCAGCTACAGCTATGACCTGAGCCACTCGCTGCAGTATAATCTGACTCTGCTACAGAGGCCGTGTGACCCGGGAGCGGCGGTGGACTCGTCGGTGGAGGAAGAGGTCCATCCACACAGCAAGCAGGACAGCTTTGATATCTTTGAGGATGAGGGGCTACCCACCCAAGGTTTGTCAAAACTATTCCAAAACCACTCCCTCCTTCTTTCTGCACCCACTGCCGTAGACCACAGCAATACCTCTGAGGCTTGTGTTCTGGATAAAGAAGATTTATGGGTATTTCTCCATAGTTTTTTTTTTTTTTTGTCCTCGTTCACTGTCGTATCAACAATTCAATGCCATGAACATCTAATCCACCATCCACTGTATCTCATAGAGCACGTTCCAGTTTAGGTTAACAAATGAAATGTGGGCGGGGGGGGGGTTGCTCCATGTTTACAGATTTGTATCTGACTAAAGAGCAATTAGAAACAAGTGGAAAGAAATTAACCAATGACACTAACACTACAAATCATGGAAGACATCCAATAGCAAAAGCTTAAAACTGCCCTCTGTTCCGTTGCCTACCAACATGGGGATTGCCGGTTTGAATCCCCGTGTTGCTTCCGGCTTGGTCAGGCGTCCCTACAGACACAATTGGCCGTGTCTGTGGGTGGGAAGCCGTATGTGAGTATGTGTCCTGGTCGCTGCACTAGCGCCTCCTCTGGTCGGGTGCTTGTTGGGGGGGGGGAATAGCGTGATCCTCCGATACGCTATGTCCCCCTGGCGAAACTCCTCACTGTCAGGTGAAAAGAAGCGGCTGGCAACTCCACATGTGTCAGAGGAGGCATGTGTAGTCTGCAGCCCTCCCCGGATCAGCAGAGGGGGTGGAGCAGAGACTGGGACAACTTGAAAGAGTAGGGTAATTGGCCGGATACAATTAGGGGAGAAAAAAAAGGGGGGGGGGGGAATCCACAAAAAAAAACCTGCCCTCTGTTGTGTCCTAATATTCTCTTATTCGGAAGAATGGCGTGATCTCAGCTAAGCTTTCTTTTCCTGTTGTTTCGATCTCACCGATAATTTGGTCGAAACCCTGGATCAGTATGTTGAGCCAGAGGTGTTATGTCGTGTTCCCATTCTTCCTCCGCAGTGGTCTATGGCCTCCAGAATGAGCCATACTTCAAGTACGTGTGGAACGGAAAGCTGCTGGAACGGGTGAAGGACACAGTGCATCGCGACTGGCTCATGTACATTATCCACGGCTTTTGTGGCCAGTCCAGTATCCTTTTTTTAGTTGCAACTCCTCTCAGCAGAGTCATAGAGGAAGATAAGATAATGTCTGTCCGTCTCTCCCCTTGTTCTGTGTCTTTGTTCGAGTGCACGTGTGGATGCACATGCATCCTTGTCGCCCCCCCCCCCCTTTTTTTATTTTTGCTTCAGCAGCTTTTATCTTTAACAGTTTCTATTGATGAATAATGATTCGAGTCACTTGCTTTAATGAAGAATGAGGCACAGAGCTTCTGTTGAAATAATAAACCAGCAAGGACTTATTTTATACACACTTGTCAATGAATGCACAAACATAGCTCTAAAAGTTTCTAGCAAAACATCCAATTAAGTAACTTTTCAGATCCCAGGTAGCTTATGAATTAACCACTGTATCACTAATAAAGTTAGGTCTGGAATAATGATTTTCAGATATGAATGAAACACCCTTACTGAAAGGAATAGTCTTAATATGATGACTATAGAGAGTCTACTGTGAGTGAACTGATTACACATGGACTGAGATACATACATTAGATTAATAATACTCAGATATAAGGATAAAACTACATGGACGAAAACATGAGATGCTGAGTGTTAGATCATATTTCTTCTTCCACACTTATAAATCAATGCCATGTGACTTCATGTCTTGAAAAGTATTATCATTAGTATTATTATCAATTGTGGATATTGTTATTAATATCAAAGGGAGAGAAACCATCAGCCTTCAAAGGCAATTAAAAAGAAAAAAACCTCATCTCTCATGTGTTGCCATCCCCAGTCTACACGCCCCCTCATCATTGCATTAACTGAGCTTGTTGAATCGTGTATGGCCTCCAAGGACATGTGGCACACACCACGAGACAGCGTGCAACTCGCTGAAGAAGGGCCTTAGAAAAACAAGTATGATATCAATTTAGAAATGGTTATCAGGTATGAATACGCCGGCGCTTGCATAATCTCTCCATCCGTTAAATGGTGGGGGAAAAACACTATGCATATGTTATTAGATGAGCCAGATAGATGCTCTGTTTGTTTGGAGCATACACAGATAACTCCCATCGGGGTACTTGGTGCACATGGAGTGTGTCCGTGTGGGTGTGTGTGTGTTGGGGGGGGGGTGTCTGCATGTGGGCATATGCCTTGCACTTGAGGCAAAAAAAAAAGTCATCCTTGGTGCATGACTACATTATTACTGCGGTAGTTTTTAAGTTTTAAGGTATGACCATACCAAAACTGTACACTAAGGATTTATAGAGGGCTTTACAGGAGCAATTTTCTAGGCAATCTCTGAGATGTTTTTCTAGTTTTGATGCATGGTTTGTTGCTGCAAAGGTGCCTGGAGCATGGGTAGAGCTGAGTAAACAGTCTGATTTATCATGGCAAGAAGCTGCCTTAGGTTATCCATTCTAAAGGTTTTCATCACACACCCCTCCCCATACATCACTCGAGACAGTAAAAAACAAAAGTCACTTTTTTGGTCTCGGGTCAAAAAATCTACATGCTTTTTATTTAAATTTGACAGTGATTTGAAAAATCTTTAATGAATTGATTATTTTACCATGCCAGCTGCAGTGTTCTTGTCTGAGGTCAATGCTGGAGTGTTATGAAGTGCAGCACAAAGATATTGCACCACTGTCATCAGTGTCATCTCTGTAATCTGGCAGTACATTACCGCAGGGATATTGTGTGGACGCCCTGAATGTAGACAATTCCTGGAAGTTATTTTCCCATGGTGGGCTCCCTTTTCTGTGACAGGGAGCGGTGCTGGGTGCAGGATGGAGCGAGATAGGCGAGAAATAGGAGACGACATAAAGCTGAAAACGCATAGTGCATAGGCATAACATATAGACTATAACGTTAACATACAGAAAGTTATGCAGGATTTTTGAGCTACAGGACTCATGAGCCAGGCAAAGTACTGCAAAACAAGAATAAACAAAAGGTTTTAAAGAGGACTGATGTGAAAGATTATGAGGGATGAAAAAATAAAAAGGACTTAAAGGCGTGAAAGTGAGACCGTGTAGAGCTGTGGTGTGTGTATCTATGTGTGTGTATCTATCTATGTGTGTGTGTGTGTGTGTGTGTGTGTGTGTGTGTGTGTGTGTGTGTGTGTGTGTGTGTGTGTGTATGTGTTTCTACCTGAGCATGTGCATGTGTAACACCTCCATGCGTGGGGCATTAGTATTCTTCCTTTACCCACTGACAACAGAGCTCCTGATCTACGGCCGACCAGTTCATGTCACCCTCATTGCCAGGCGTTCCAGCAAATTCGCAGGGACCCGCTTCCTCAAAAGAGGAGCCAACTGTGAGGTACAACAGTTGCCAAGACAACAGAGAAGAATAGCTAATGGAGGCGGGGGGTGAGGGGCAGTGGGATGATTGAGATGAGTCAGTTTGGTCTTAGGGGGTTAATTTGACCGGTAGTTGCGATTGCCTCATGTGTGCAGAGGCTCTAAGAAATCCATAGATGTGACACACTTAGTATTTGCACTCCAATACCAACGTGAGGCTGTAGGTCACTTTAAACAAATTCCCTTTCAGCTGTGTGTTGGCAAATATCGTATTTCCCAGGCGTGCCAATTTCTTCAGAGATGCTCACTGCCAATATAGCCACTGTGAATAACATAATTTATCTTTGATACCATTAAAAAAAAAAACCCTCTGTTGACCAAATGGAAGAAGTGACAATTATCTTCTTGTTATCTACTTATTGTGCACAAATGATGATGATGCTCCTTGAAGAAACTGCTTGACTAGTCTTTCTACCTCTGTTCTTTCTAGGGGGACGTGGCCAATGAGGTGGAGACTGAGCAGATTATCCATGATGCCTCTGTGATGTCCTTTGTAGCAGGTAGTTACTCCTCCTACGTCCAGGTACGGGGTTCGGTCCCACTGTACTGGTCCCAGGACATCTCTACCATGATGCCCAAGCCCCCAATACGCTGTAAGTCTGCTGCTTTCTACTATATGCCTCTCCCGGTTTCATGTCAACTGGAAATGTGTTGAGCAGTGATGGCATTTTGATAGCTATGAAAGATTATGCAAGATATGTTGATGGGTTTCCAGGGGTGTCCGGTAACTAAGAATCTCTTTGGCATGGCTCATTTCCCTTCGCGTGCCCTATTACAAGTGAGCAAAAGGACGTACATGTAGGAATTTCAGAAAATTTTTGCAAGGGAGGTCACATAATTAGGCAGTTTGTAACTATTGAATCCTGGTCGTCAACATTGACACATGATATAAATCTATAGACATTGCACAATATCCATCACACAAGTGAATACAGAATATAAACACTATAAAACCTTAATTCTCTAAGCTGTGGCTAAGACGTGGTCTACATTTTAATTCTACAAGACACTAGTATTCAAATCATTACTAGACAATGCATTAAATTATTGTTTTTAAAGAAAACCGATACAGCCCTGTCATGGCCTGGCGGCCTGTCCAGGGTGTCTCCCCGCCTGATGCCCAATGACTGTTGGGATAGGCTCCAGCATCCCCACGATCCTGAGAGCAGGATAAGCGGTTCCTCCTACCATTGTTATGCTGACAACACACAACTCTACCTTTCTTTTCCAGTGGAGGACACTGAGGTGTCTGCTGCAGTTGTTATAACCCTAACCCCGGCCCTTACACATCTGCTCAAATACATGGAAGCGATGACACATGCTCTTGACAATGATATGATTTCTTTTTTCTTTTTCTTTTTTTTGGATCCCCCCCCTTTTCTTTTTCTCCTCAATTGTATCCGGCCAACTACCCCACTCTTCCAAGCCGTCCTGGTCGCTGCTCCACCCCCTCTGCCGATCCAGGGAGGGCTGCAGACTACCACATTCCTCCTCCAATACATGTGGAGTCACCAGCTGTTACTTTTCACCTGACAGTGAGGAGTTTCACCAGGGGGATGTTGCATGTGGGAGGATCACGCTATCCCCCCCCCCCCTGAACAGACGCCCTGACCGACCAGAGGAGGCGCTAGTGCAGCGACCAGGACACATACCCATATCTGGCTTCCCACCCGCAGACACAGCCAATTGTGTCTGTAGGGGCGACCGACCAAACCAGAGGTAACACGGAGATTCAAACCGGCGATTTCCGTATTGGTAGGCAACGAAATAGACCGCGACGCCACCTGGACGCCAATGATATGATTTCTAATTAGTGCTCCAAGTTGGTGTAGGTTGATACACAAATATATCCGCTCACTCCTGACTCTCTTCTAAGTCGCTTTGGATGAAAGCATCTGCTAAATGAAAAAACTGAAAATGGAAAGGTAGTGGGCACACAGTTTATCTTCCGAAATCCACCCTTTTCAAACACTCTCAGTAGATGTCATTGGCTGCGATTGCTGCATAGTTTGTTGAGGAAGTCTTTTTGTGGACCGGGTGTCAAAAACGCAAAACAAACCAATACACCTCAGCTGGACCAGCTGCGGTGTTTTTGAATGCAATAATCTGGTGATCTTCATGTAATCTGATGTATCACACATGTAGCATCTTTTTAAGAAAAGACAAGAAGATGATGTAGGAAAAGAGATGTGGTCCAGAATGTGTAGAGTATAGAACGAACACTGTGAGGGTTACGGGTTCACTTGCCACCGGGGCCATCAATACTGAAAATGCACACACATTGTACATTAAGCTGCTTTCAATAAAAATGTCCACCCTGTGGGCTTTTTATGGATGTGCTGTTGTCAAATGCCAGCCCCACTCCTAGGCTCAAAGCTCAGTGGATTTACACCAACAGGTACTTCTCTGCCTAGTCCCTTTTAAAGGAAAGTTCTGTTTTGTTTTGTTTTTTTTTACAATCTGGGCCTTACAACTGTAGTTTTTGCCATCGTGTAAATCAGCTATGATGCCGTTTTACTCATCAGCTTCATTGTGGAGATTTTGGACACGGCAAATGCTAGACATGGCTTTACAATGACATCTTACAGGGGAAACTGAACACGAGCCTTCCTTTCATTAACAACAACACATAACAGCTTGAGCCTCTGTTGGGCTGTGTACATGATTCTGTATCTGTGACTTCTCACTTGTGCTGGTCGGATAGTTTATTGATTGTTACTATTAACCCACAGTAAGTACCGGCTGGCTAGTCCTGCAAGATGCACCAGAAGTAGCTCGACAGTGTAATCAACCATTGATAATTTTGGGCATCCGGGTAGCATAGCGGTCTATTCTGTTGCCTACCAATACGGGGATCACTGGTTCGAATCCCCGTGTTACCTCCGGCTTGGTCGGGTGTCCTTACAGATACAATTGGCCATGTCTGGGGGTGGGAAGCCGGATGTGGGTGTGTGTCCTGGTCGCTGCACTAACGCCTCCTCTGGTTGGTCGGAGCGCCTCTTCAGTGGAGAGGGGCACTGGGGGGATAGCGTGGTCCTCCCACGCACTACGTCCCTCTGGCGAAACTCCTCACTGTCAGGTGAAAAGAAGCGGCTTGCAATGCCACATGTATTGGAGGAGACATGGTAATCTGCAGCCCTCCCCGGATCGGCAGAGGGCTTGAGCAGAGACCGGGATGGCTCGGAAGAGTGGGGTAATTGGCCAAGTGCAATTGGGAAGAAACCCCCCCCCTCCAAAAAAACAAAAAACAAAAACGTTGATAATATTGGACATCTCGAATAATATCTTTAAACTTGCATTTTCACTTTTAATTTTATGCAAGCCACCAATAATTGTTTTTTTCCCCAGTTTAATTACTGATCATGCTTGGTACACTGTAGTGTGCACTTACACAGCTGTCCATGACAAGAGAAGCCCTTTAGTGAGAGAACGGAAAAAAACAGAACAAGCATATTGAAAAAAAAAATCATAAATTGCCTCCGTGTAGGCCATCTCGACCACTGAGAGAAAGATGAATGGGGGGAGGTGAAGCCCGGACACCACCCTCTGTCTGTTTTCATCTTTTTATACATCCTTGCATTTCATTAGGAGTGCGGCGGGATAAAAAAGCAGAAGTGGGACCGGAGAGGGTGGGCTCCGTGTCTCTGAGATTGATAACAGTGGGGGCCCGCTCTCTCATATGTGTGTGCATGTCGATGTGCGTGTTTGTCCGCGTGTACAGGCAGGTGTGCGCACAAGCATGTGTCTAAGGTCTGGATTAAATCATCTTTTCTCCTCTTCCCTCTGTTTGCCCTTTTATTCATCCTTGAATTACCTGCCCGAGATAGACATGGAGTGTGTCCCTAAAAACCATGTGTGGATCAGCTTACCGCAGCGCCCGACCCTCTGTTTGGCTTTAAGTCAATCCTTATCTGACATTTCCCCAACATTTCTCCGCGTTTCACACTCAAGTGAGAAAGCATGTGTGTGCGCGTGTGTGTGTGTGTGTCTGTGTGCTTGTGCACGTGCACGTGTGTCCGTGTGTGAATACATGTGGGTCGACACTCTTACCTCAAATTACACAGTTTATTACTTAATATCTCCTTTCGCAGCCCTGACTAGTATGACGTTTTGCAGTCTGGCCAGGTACAACTGGAGAGAAAAAGGGGGAAGAATGTACAAAAAAAAAATGTAGAGTAGGAAAAAAAACAAAAGCAAATGATAAATAGAAATCTCATTGGTGTTGGCAAAAGAATGACAATCACCCCGCGCTCTGAGCTTTCTGGTCGCTGCTCCACCCCCTCTGCCGATCCGGGGAGGGCTGCAGACTACCACATGCCTCCTCTGATACATGTGGAGTCACCAGCCGCTTCTTTTCACCTGACAGTGAGGCGTTTCACCAGGGGGACGTAGTGCATGGGAGGATCACGCTATTCCCCCAGCCCCCCCCCCCCCCAGCAGGCACCCTGACCGACCAGAAGAGGTGCTAGTGCAGCAACCAGAACACATATCCACATCTGGCTTCCCACCCACAGACACAGCCAATTGTGTCTGTTGGGACGCCCGACCAAGCCGGAGGTAACACGGGGAATCAAACCGGCGATCCCTGTGTTGGTAGGCAATGGAATAGACCACCACACCACCCGGATGCCCTTTTCTACTCTGCATTTGACCATCGCATAATGATTAAAAGCACAATGCGTAGGATTTGTCGGTTGCAGTTTGTAAACATGGCATTCAAAGTTGGCCCCTCATCCCCGGCTCAGCTTCACCAGAAGGACACACCCCCTGGCCGCAGTTGTCAGGACACATCCCAGCATACAGGCCAACTCTGCATCGCTCTTCATCCCACGCCCAGAAACGTCCCGTATACAGCAAAATATGGACAATAAGAAAATACAGGCAGAGGACAGGGTCTCTGCAGATACAGACACCACCACGCACATCTAGCGGGTCATAAGTGATGATTGAGAGGGATTATTTTTGTATGAGTATGTATACATTGCATTTTAGGAAAATCCCACTTGTTCTGCCTTTAACATTTTAAAACCTTTTTCTTCTGGTGATTCTTTGGCGGTTTTTGTCTGCCACGCAACCCTAACCCGGTTTTAAACCCTCATTGAATACCAAGTGCAGTGCTGCCAGACACAGATAAGTGATCCAGCCCATGTTCGTTTGCAACTATATCTCCTTGTGATCATGAAGCAGACTGCACAGAATGGCACCCTTTAGACAAATCTAGGTCAGCTATGTGGTTATAAGACTGTCAACCAGTGTCTGTGCATAAAGTACTATTCATAACACTGAATACATTGCCCTGTCTTTGCCTTCTCCGTGTCTTTCAAATCTTTGTTTCAAATGAACAAGTATCACTGCTGTTAGACACTGATGAGTCAAAACATTATGACCACTCACAGGTGAACTGAATAACACTGATCATCTCCAAAAAAGGACACATGTCAAGGTCTGGGTAGATTAGGTGGTAAGTGAACTATCAGTTCTCGTAGTCAATGTGTTGGATGCAGGAGAAAAGGGCAGGAGTAAAGACCTAAGCAACTTTGACAAGGGCCAACTTGTTATGGCCAGACGACTCGGTCAGAGCATCTCTGAAACAGCAAGGCTTATGGGGTGTTCCTGGTCAGCAGTTGTGAGTACCTACCAAAAGTGGGCTGAGGAGGAACAAACCACAAACCAGGGTGTTGGGCGCCCAAGCTTCATCAATGCGCAAGGGCAACGAAGGCTATCCTGTCTGGTCCGAACTGACAGAAGGTCTACTGTGGCACAAGTCACAGAACATTTTAATGATGGTTGTGGGAGGAATGTGTCACAACACACAGTGCATCACACCCTGCTGCATATGGGGCTGCGTAGCCGCAGACCGGTCAGAGCACCCATGATGAACCCTGTCCACCATCAAAAGCACCTATAATGGGCACACGAGTGTCAGAACTGGACCTTGGAGTAGTGGAAGAAACCAGATACCACAGGACACCTTCAGGGGTCTTGTGGAGTCCATGCCTAGGTGGGTCGGTGCTGCTTTGGTGGCCCACAGAGAACCAACTGCATATTAGGCAGGTGATCATAATGTTTTGGCTCATCAGTGTAATTGCGCCATAATAGACGAATGTCTGAGTTGTTAGGGTGATGGCCTCACTCAATGTCCAAGTTGTCATGGTTGTGCAATAGAAAAGTTATGTAATGCCATCATTTGTTTAAGGGAGAATATCTGGTAAGTTAAAGGCCAAGAAGTGGCTTACTGGATAAAAATTGCAAATGGAAAAAAAAACTATACATGAGTGAAGTAAGACGTATTTCTGCTTACGTTTGCTCTTGTGTACACTTTGCGAGCATGGGTGAAGAAATCAGCACGTGATCATGCACGAGTCAAACTCATGCTCTGACCCAATTTTTTCCCCCATCATTCTTTCTTTGACTGACTGGTCCAAATCGGTGGCAGGCTACAGGTATGGGGCTCCACAGGGAAGTGAGTGGAGACTAACTGAGATCGTAAAATAAAGGAGGAGTAGATGAAAGAACTGGTGAAAATGCATAAAATGTTGAATAGTGGCTGTGGTTTAAAAGTAAATTGGTTTTCTCCCTGCTGCATGACCCATCATTTCATTTGGCCATTCATACTGTCATTATGAAACACTGACTGACCTGATTAAAATAACCTAGTTACTTTACGTCCTGTCTTTGGCATATGTCTCAGATTCAGAGTTGAATCTTGAGTCATGAAGAGTAGGACACAAAGGCAGCATGTAACACATTGGATGTGGTATTGTCAAGTTGTCCCAGCTGCCGTACATACCATAAACCTCTTCTCTGCTTATTACATGGATAGATAAATGCTATATTACTCTTACTGATCATAATGGGTTTGAAATCTTTCTGAACTGCTACTAATGCAAAACCTTTAGATTTGATACACGCTTTCCTGGCTAAATAAAAGCAGTGTATCAGGCTAGATTTTGAATAAATCAGGTAACATTTTGAGTCCCATTCCATTGATATCTTTTTCATTAAAATTCCTAGAAACTAAATCAGAGATACTAATTGTATAAAAATTCAACAGCTTGCGACTTTTTACACTATTAATGCCTTGAACGCTAGAGCTGTGTTACAAAAACATGACCATTTCTTTTCAGTATCCAGTCTCAATACTAGCCATAATGTGATTAACTTGTACTCATTCGGTTTGATTTCTCTTTCAGTGGACCAGGCTGACCCATACGCCCATGTAGCAGCACTCCATTTTGACCAGATGTTGCAGCGCTTTGGCTCACCCATCATCATCCTCAATCTGGTCAAGGTAATACACATACATGCAAACACACACACCCACACATACTATACAAATAGATTTTTTTTTTTTATTAACCTCTCATGTAACATACACAACAAAAACTCCTTTTCCTTGAAGTGAAAGCCATGAATGTAACAGTTCATGGATAAATCTTCAAAACCACTATGGATATGGAAAGTATGGAAATTAAGGATAAAATAGCTTGCACATTAAATTTAACTCTGTAAACCTCCACTGAGTGACTAATGGTTTATATTAGGGTCTTAGGGTTAGGGTTAGGTTTTGCAGCGGACATTTTCATCATTTATTGCATTTATTGCAATAACAGAATATAATGGGTTCATTTGAAATTATTGGCTCAGAAGGGAACACAGTGCTGTGTGTACTAGTACGTGCAAGCATGCTTGAAATTAATGTGAACACAGTTGTATGAACATCTGATGGCCCTTGCAGAACAAAGCCAGAATATATCAAATGAGTGTTTCTCTAAACAATATGGTCGCAACAGCAGTATTAATACATATAGAAATGGCTTAAATGGTAAGCCATTGGTCAGAACCTCTGATATAAACCGATACTACTCTTGAATTATCTGCTGCTTATGCAAGATGTTGCTACACAATTAAAACACCTTCCAACAAAGTGACTGGTTGAAATTTTCACACTGACCTTTCATGCACAAGTGTATGCTATAAGCAAGGCTCAGCATTTTTGGTTTATACCGATTTTCACTGAAAAATACCCAGATCTGATTTTCACCCGGATTTTATGTTTCCATGGATCCAAAAGTTGTTCCTGTTCATGTGAGGTTATGTAACAGTGTCTTCTTGTGGCGGAATTTGGCATGCTGGATGGCTTTGAAAAATAAAAACTGAAAACACTGAGCCTTGGCTATAAGCCACAGACTATGAAAATTAAAAAATGAAATTATCCTTTAGAGTTAATTTTCTATATCACCATATTCACACCGATGCCCATACTGACTCCTTGTACATTTTCACGCCAGTTTACAGTCTCCACCGATAGTCAGGGTCATACTACATCAGACCCAGCTTGAGGTTTGCTTTGAGTGGTCTTCAACTAATCAGACGAATTACGCTCATTTTCCTTTCATAACGCAACATCCTTATATGTGCCCTGAAATACAATACATTATGTGTTTGGCTTTGATTTTTTTTCCTTTTTTTTTTTACACTTTTCTGTATGTTACATCTCACAATAATACCTGTTCTCAATACCCCCACTTTATTAGCCTGCATGCAAAGTGGATTACTACACAAACTCTCATAGTATAAGAACTCACATCAGCATTTAGACATTTTATTTGGAACACCAAAGTTAATGGTTAACAAAACCCCATTCTTTAGGGCCCTGGTGTGATGGACAAATACATTTATCTTTGTTTTGACTTTTTTCTAAGTTGAGTTAGTTTAGTCAGTGAGATTTACTACTAAATTACTGCAACTTTTCCACATGAAATGGCCAAACCAACAGACTGCCGCAGACCACTTGTAATTTGGACCAATTGTCAGATTTCATGTCATGATAACTTACATCATCTCAGCGCGCAACTTTTTGTTGCTTAGTAACGTCAGGTGCAACAGTAGCGCAACCTCTCAAATGCCTTGATTAAAAGAATGAAAGTGACACGGTTGGCGTTTTCCATGCGTGTGAACGGCCCCTAACACATTGTGCAGCACAGCTGCACTTATGCGTAGGAATACAGGAGTTCTGCAGTTGAGAAAATGTAGTGCCAAAAAATGGCTCTTAAGACGAGGTAAAGCAGTGAAAATACTCTAGATAGTGTACAATTAAACTGATTTTTTTTAATTTTTTTTTTGGAGGTGGGCCTAGGTGGCTAAAATACTCTAGCATTCACCTCTATTAAAAAAAAGCACACTTTAAAACTTACAACTGAGCATTGCTTTATTCACGGTTGTTGCTGGCCACAGCCACGCCATACACACCACCATTAAACCCGACTCGCAGGTCGTCTCTCTCCATAGACCCGACCCACTAACCCTTGACTCGGCAACAGTGTACTACCCCTCCGGAACTGCAAAACATCTCCCCCAACTCTATACTACTACTACTACTACTTTCGGCTGCTCCCGTTAGGGGTCACCACAGCGGATCATTCGTTTCCATTTCTTCCTGTCTTCTGCTTCTTCCTCTATCACACCAGCCACCTGCATGTCTTCCCTAACCACATCCATGAACCTCCTCTTTGGCCTTCCTCTTTTCCTCTTCCCTGGCAGCTCCATATTCAGCATCCTTCTCCCAACATACCCAGCATCTCTCCTCCACACATGTCCAAGCCATCTCAATCTTGCCTCTCCTGCTTTGTCTCCAAACCATCCAACTTGAGTGGTCCCTCTAATATAATCATTCCTAATCCTGTCTTTCTTCGCCACTCCCAGTGAAAATCCAACATCTTCAACTCTGCCACCTCCAGCTCTGCCTCCTGTCTTTTCGTCAGTGCCATTGTCTCCAAACCATATAACATAGCTGGTCTCACAACCATCTTGTAAGCCTTCACTTTAACTCTTGCTGGTACCCTTCTGTCGCAATTCCCCCCTGACACTCTTCTCCACCCACACCACCCTGCCTGCGCTCTCTTCTTCACCTCTCCCCTGCACTCCCCGTTACGTTGGACAGTTGACCCCAAGTATTTAAACTCATATGCCTTCGTCACCTCCACTCCTTGCATCCTCACCATTCCACTGTCCTCCCTCTCATTCATGCATAGGTATTCTGTCTCCTACTGACTTTCATTCCTCTTCTCTCCAGTGCATACCTCCACCTCTCCAGGCTCTCCTCAACCTGCACCCTACTCTCGCTACAGATCACAATGTCATCCGCTAACATCATCGTCCATGGAGACTCCTGCCTGATCTTGTCTGTCAACCTGTCCATCACCATTGCAAACAAGAAAGGGCTCAGAGCCGATCCTTGATGCAATCCCACCTCCACCTTGAACCCATCTGTCACTCCAACCGCACACCTCACCACTGTCACACTTCTCTCATACATATCCTGTACCACTCCTACATACTTCTCTGCAACTCCCGACTTCCTCGTACAATACCACACCTCCTCTCTTGGCACTCTGTCATGTGCTTTCTCTAAATCTACAAAGACACAATGTAAACTCCTTCTGGCCTTCTCTGTACTTCTCCATCAACACTCTCAAAGCAAGCATCGCGTCTGTTGTGCTCTTTCGTGGCATGAAACCATACTGCTGCTCGCTAATCGTCACCTCTCCTCTTAACCTAGCTTCTATTACTCTTTCCCATATCTTCATGCTGTGGCTGATCAATTTTATACCTCTGTAGTTGCTACAGTTCTGCACATCGCCCTTGTTCTTGAAAATTGGTACCAGTATGCTTCTTCTCCACTCCTCAGGCATCTTCTCACTTTCCAAGATTGTGTTAAACAATCTAGTTAAAAACCCCTCTGCCATCTCTCCTAAACATCTCCATGCCTCCACAGGTATGTCATCAGGACCAACTGCCTTTCCACTCTTCATCCTCTTCATAGCTACCCTCACTTCCTCCTTGCTAGTCCACTGCACTTCCTGATTCACTATCCCTACATCATCCAACCTTCTCTTCTCTTTCATTTTCTTCATTCATCAGCCCGTCAGAGTACTCCTTCCACCTTCTCAGCACACTCTCCTCGCTTGTCTGCACATTTCCATCTCTATCCTTGATCACCCTAACTTGTTGCACATCCTTTGCAGCTCGGTCCCTCTGCCTAGCCAATCAGTACAAGTCCTTTTCTCCTTCTTTAGTGTCTAACCTGTCATACAACTCACCATACGCATTTTCCTTTTCCTTTGCCACCTCTCTCTTCACTTTACGCTGCATCTCCTTGTACTCCTGTCTACTTTCTTCATCTCTCTGACTATCCCACTTATTCTTTGCCAACCTCTTCCTCTGTATAATTTGCTGTACTTCCTCATGCCATCACCAAGTCTCCTTGTCTTCCTTCCTCTGTCCTGATGACACACCAAGTACCTTCCTAGCTGTTGCCCTCATTATTTCTGCAGTGGTTGCCCAGCCATCCGACAACTCTTCACTACCACCCAGTGCCTGTCTTAACTCCGGCCTGAACTCCACACAACAGTCTTCCTTCTTCAACTTCCACCATTTGATCTTTGGCTCTGCCTTCACTCACTTCCTCTTCTTGGTCTCCAAAGTCATCCTACAGACCACCATCTGATGCTGCTTAGCTACGTTCTCCCCTGTCACCACCTTGCAGTCTCCAATCCCTTTCAGATTGCACCTTCTACAAAAGATATAGTCCACCTGTGTGCACTTTCCTCCACTCTTGTACGTCACCCTGTGTTCCTCCCTCTTCTTGAAATATGTATTCACCACAGCCATTTCCATCCTTTGTGCAAAATCCACCACCATCTGTCCTTCCACATTTTTCTCCTTGACACCATACCTACCCATCACCTCTGTTCCCTTCACCAACATGTCCGCTCCAATCACCACTCTCTCCTCCTTGGGTACTCTCTCCACCAAGTCATCCAACTCACTCCAGAATTCTTCTTTCTCTTCCATCACACACCCGACTTGTGGGGTATATGCGCTGATAACATTCAGCAATACACCTTCGATTTCCAGCTTCATACTCATCACACTGTCTGACACTCTCTTCACCTCCAGCACACTCTTGACATACTCTTCCTTCAGAATTACCCCAACTCTATACAACGAACACTTATACCCCCTGGTGAACCTGAACACACTACATTACCCCCCACCCCCACTTATTAAAGTCCTATCCCATGGACAAAGTCTCTACACCTCAGAGGAGTTCTTTGCTGCATCCTCAATCGTCCCGTAGGCGTTCTGTCCCCTGGTCGGTTTTCCCCTGGCTCTGGTTGGAGTTGCCCCCCCCCCAAGGAAGTGAGCTGGGCACTGGAGCAGCAGATTGGGTCCCACATATTGTGTCATCAGGACTGGCTGCTACAACCCCCCCTCCCCCTCCCCCAGATGTCACGGCAGGGAACACGGGTGTTTCCCCCTCCCCTCCAGTCGTCTGAGGCATTGCAGAGTCCCTGTATGGCCCCAGCCGGTCATGGTGTAGCGCCACTTTGTGGTCACAGGTCATCTCTCTCTCTCTCTCTCTCTCTCCATAGACCCAACCCACTAACCCCTGACCCAGCAACATGTACCCCCCCCAGCCCCCGGAACTGCAAAACATCTCCCCCAGCTATATACAATGAACACTTATACCCACCTGGTGAACCTGAACACACTACACTACGTTTTGTTTCTGGCCCCTTCCATAGCAGTACATTGCTTGCTAGCCCTGTGTATACTCCTGCCTACTTCTCCAAACTGCGGGCGTGCCGACCGCCATCCACTGTAGGTAATACCGGCTACGGATAAGTACCTCATACAACCTCACTTAAAAAGGCCGAACTATCTCTTTAAAAACACCTGTTTGGATACAGCTAAATTCCAGTAAACATGTGTGACACAGTCCATAAAGTGGTTATATAAGCTATGTCGATGAACGTTTCCCAAGAAATGTTACCTAGTCCCATATTTTGAAATGTTTTGGGTGAAATGTTGCCAGGATGGTGAATCACTCAACAAGTAGCGATTAGGCTGTGTGGGCTGTAATTGTGGAACCGGCCAAGGCCCTGAATGATTTAGGAGATAAAATGTTTATGTGAAGACCTAACCGGTCAAAGAGTTAAGTAGTTGGTTGCCGATTACCAGCTGTTGAAATGTTATGGATCTCAGTTAACATAACTCTCAACATAGGCACACACACACACGCACACACACATATGCACGCACACACACATCTCTACACGCCCACTTGCAGTTTCACCATCTGTCTCTCACCTTTGTCTGTAATTAGTGCTGTCAGCAGTCCTTCCTTACACAAGGACATGCAAATGGGGGTGGTACAGGGGCTAGGGCTGTCTCTTCTCATAAGCCAGAGTCCCTTTTTAAAGACACACACACTAATCCTATCTTTCATACCATTTACTGTTGTTTAATGCCTCATGTACCTCGAAAGTAATCGCAGTTATGAAAAAAATAGCCCGAATAAACTTCCTGTTGACCATTATAACATGCATAAACAAAAAGAAATGGGTCTGCAAGATATGTGTAACATATCAAATCCACATCAAAATCCTGCATGTCGGACTTCCCAGCTGCATCCTTCTGTGCACACCACAGATGCCTGCTTCTCTTTTTCCACTTGAGCCACAGCCCGCAAGTAGGCTGTCCCCCATGCTGCATACTGTCTGTCTACCATAGACCACAGAGAGAGACACACAAACACACACACACACACACACAGGCACACGCCCCATAATACACCCCGTGTACTGTAGCTTGGCTTTCATACTCACGTTATCACCCACAAGGGGAACCGTGAGAGGAGGGACCAATCACAGAGCTCAGTGGTCTGCACAAGCACCAGCCATGTGATAGAAAACTGGAGGGGAGTGAGGGAGGGGACCCCCTGCTTATGCATTCTTTTTCCAGCGAGAGAGAGAGAGAGAGAGAGAGAGAGAGAGAGAGAGAGAGAGAGAGAGAGAGAGAGAGAGAGAGAGAGAGAGAGAGAGAGAGAGAGAGAGAGAGAGAGAGAGAGAGAGAGAGAGAGAGAGAGAGAGAGAGAGAGAGAGAGAGAGAGAGAGAGAGAGAGAGAGAGAGAGAGAGAGAGAGAGAGAGAGAGAGAGAGAGAGAGAGTGTAAAGCCACAGTGGTCCATTTCGCTGTGTGAGTGATTGGTGTTAGGGTAGCCATGTCGTATCTGTTAAGGGTACACGGTTTTGACATAAGGGTGAATGCATAAAGAGAGAAAGAATGAGGGAGACGGGGAGAGCGAGAGAGAGAGAGGGGCTGAGAGCGCACATGGTCACACATGTGTTCTCTCTTGCATTCCTTGCCAGGTCAGCTGCCTCAATTTGTCTCCCATTCTTTTTGGTCATAGAAAACATGCCCCGCCTTGCTCGCACACCACTTTCACATGCATGTTAAGTGTGTGAGTGCGTGCATATGCATGCGTATGTGTGTGCATGCATGTGTGTGTGTGTGTGTGTGTGTGTGTGTGTGTGTGTGTGTGTGTGTGTGTGTGCCTCTGTTGTGCCAGGCTACAAGAACCACGGTGAGCTGAATGGATCATTAGAGGTGCTGATAATTCCGTGGGTTGCTTTGCCTGCTGCTGGATGGGTTGACAGGGATATGAGACATTGTGTGATCGCTGATTATCACCTACCGGGATCACGCCACCGTCTTGAGAAACACCGTGAGCGTTAGCGAGGCACACAGAGGAACAACTGAATGGCTATGTTACGATTGTGTGTGTGCATGTGTGTGTGTGCATGCGCATGCATGTTTAATTACACTTTTGCATCCGTGTCCATGCATTTGTGTGTCTGTCATATGTCTTACATTAAATCTCTGGTACTTAAGCACAACAGGACGCCAAACAAAGCACATGAATGTTGACAGCTCTACATTATTGGATGATGGAACATTTTTAATATTTCTGTTGCAAAGACGATGCCTTGCTCAGACCTTAGTCAAATAGTATTTGTTTACTTGCATTTATAATAACTGGAGTAAGAGTTCGATTGCATTTTATTGAATCTGATTCCAGTATCAAATTTGCCTCACAAAACTAAATCCATTTGAATCCTGTATCAAACCTTTTTGGTAAATTGTTTTAAAAAAAAGCAACATACCATTTTTGATTGACAGATGTTTAGACCAGTTTGTGCCGATCAACCATGATGTCAGAAGTAAATAAAATGAAGTGTGCAGCCTGTGTGGTTGTAGTCTTACCAGCAAGACAGCTTTACCTGTTGAACACACAGCAAATATATAATGACCTTTTTTACTATATGTGGTTAACTTAAGCCACAGCGGCCAATGGCAGAACTTTGTAAAACAAAAGTCTGGATTTTGGAGAAAAATTTTTTTTTTCCTCTGTTACCCATTTGCCTCAAAGCTGGTGTTGATTATTCAATCAAGTTTCTATGTATTTAAGTTTGGCTGTTTGTTTGTTGTCAGTCTTCCACGCCTGTACCATGTCACCACCCTGTTACCACGTCTGTACCATGTTACCATCATGTTACCATATCTGTACCGTGTCATCACCGTGTTACCGTACCATGTTTCCATGTCTACCATATCACCACCATGTTACCACATCTGTCCCACGTCACCACCATGTTACCATGTCTGTACCATGTCACCATCATGTTACCACATCTGTTCCATGTCATCACCATGTTACCGTGTCTGTACTATGTCACCATCATGTTACCACATCTGTGCCATGTCATCACCATGTTACCACATCTTTTCCATGTTACCGTGTCTGTACCATGTCATCACCATGTTACCATGTCTGTACCATGTCACCACCATGTTACTGTGTCTGTACTATGTCCACCTCTGTAGATATTTTTAAATATTTTGTACTCCAGCTCTCTTTTAACTTATTTTTAGCTTCATGTGTGTATATCTTATACTGTGTTTGCTGTGTTTGTCTGTGTCTGTCTTGCACTATTTGGTGAAGCCACAGCCCTCATTTCATTTTTAACATGTGCCTGCACATTGTTTTTAATGACAATAAAATTGAATTGAATTGAATTGAATGTTACCACATCTGCTCCATGTCATCACCATGTTACCGTGACTGTACTATGTCACCATCATGTTACCACATCTGTGCCATGTCATCACCATGTTACCACATCTGTTCCATGTCACCACCATGTTACTATGTCTGTACCATGTCATCACCATGTTATCATGTCTGTACCATGTCACCACCATGTTACCATATCTGTACTGTGTCATCACCATGTTACCACATCTGTTCCATGCCACCACCATGTTACCACATCTGTTCCATGTCACCACCATGTTACCATGTCTGTACCATGTCATTACCATGTTACCATGTCTGTACCATGTCACAGTCATTTGTGTTTGTGATACCCTCATCATTACTACCAGTAAGGCTTTTGTTTCACCTGTTACCGCGTCTGCATTTGGGTCCTCAGTTCCTGCTCCCGCCGTGACAGATATGCGAGTTTGGAAAACGGTGGTGAGGGGTAATGTAGCAAACACTGCCATAATTGAAGGAGATTGTGATTACAAAATTATGCTGCAGAAGGATGGGCTGGTTTATTAGTCATTTTCATTGACAGATGCATGTGCATACACATTCGCACACATTCAAAGGCCCCGTGTCATGTTGGGCTGTTAGTGACTCATTTAATGTACCGGAAAATAGACCTCTCAGATGGTTAGCTCTTCATTCTCCAAGCTCACATGGAGGAGGAGACTTGATCATCAGAATGAATGAACCCTGAAGGGAAAAAAAACATCTGAGGATCTATTGTCACGTGTATGACAACCTCGAGTATTCTCACCTCAACCTTTTCCACAAGTTAATCTTGTTTCAACTTCACTTTCATGCCAATTTATTTGAAACTTTTGCACGATACATCCAAATGCACAAAGTTATTGAGACTGTTTTAGATTGTCACACCTTTTCTGTGTTGTGCCCTAGAAACGAGAGAAAAGGAAACATGAGAAGATTCTGAGTGAGGAGCTTTATCCAGCTGTGAACAACCTCAACCAGTTCCTTCCTCCGGACCACTGCATCGACTACATTGCCTGGGACATGGCCCGCTACACCAAAAGGTAGGACAAGCTGAGACTAGAAGTGACCCAAACTGTAAGAACAGGTCAGTAAATACTGCAGATGAATCTGATCGGCAGTGGAGAGAGCAGGTAAGGGGGGAAAAAGTGGCTCTGGGACTTCACAATCAGTTTGTGGGCACACACCTTATCATTACATAGACATCATTATGTGGCACACTACATCTAGAGGTAATGGCAACATACTATGTGCTAGCCCAGTTATCTTCATAGTGCCACTCTTGCACAGGCACAATTGCAATCAAGCGTTGACCTCACATTCGCTTGAGAAAATCCTGTTCCATGCTGTTGCATTGTGCTGTGTTGAATACACTGAACCAAGACAGGAACATCAGAAGAATAATGTATTTGGCGCTGAGAAGGGTGAGACACATTTCCACTGTGACTGCGGATAAGCCCCGCTGGATGTGCTAATATGTTTTTGTACAAAAGAATGTCGATAGATAAGGCATTTTGAAGACCATGGCTTAGCTTTTGTGTCATCTTCATTTCTCCCTAGCTGGATATGTCTCAGTGCCTGAGACGATCTTTAATAGGTGCACCAAGGTAAATAATGTAATACATACGTGGTAACTACCATGTTTGAAAAAAAAATATTGAGGTGTTGTTACTATTATTTTCCACACCTAATCTCCAGTACCACTATTGTGGGCTGTCTTTATTTTGATGTCCTTACAGTGCCTCATCTATTAACTAGCTGATCATTTCTTAGCCAGTTGTTTCATCTTGAAATGTGCTGTAGCCATGGAAACACCAAAAATAGGGATCATTTCTTCATATAAAATGTTAAAAATAGCCTTTCTCTTACAACTCTTTCGCTTTCTCTCTATCTATCGATCTATCGATCTCTCTCTCTCTCTCTCTCTCTCTCTCTCTCTCTCTATCTATCTATCTATCTATCTATCTATCTCTTTCATGTTCTCCTTCTTCAGTAAGCTCTGCAATGTGTTGGACCGTCTTAGCATGATTGCTGAAAATGTGGTCAAGCGAACAGGTTTCTTCATCAACCGCTCAGACTTCTACTGCCATACTGTGAGACCAGACGAGAGGTGAGCCCCCTTCTTGTAATGAAACTAGTGTTTTTGATAGGACACACTGTACTGGGCGGCATGATGGCGCAGTGGTTAGCGCGGTCACCTCACAGCAAGAAGGTCCTGGGTTTGAGCCCTGGGGTAGTCCAACCTCGGGAGTCATCCCGTGTCGTTGTCTGTGTGGAGTTTTCATGTTCTCCCCATGTCTGCGTGGGTTTTCTCCAGGTGCTCTGGTTTCCCTCCACAGTCCAGAGACATGTAGGTCAGGTGAATCGGCCATACTAAATTGACCCTAGGTATGAGTGTGTGTGTGGGGGGGGACCCTGTGTGATGGCCTGTCCAGCGTGTCTCCCTGCCTACCGCCCAATGACTGCTGGGATAGGCTCCAGCATCCCCGCGACCTTGAGAGCAGGATAAGCGGTTCGGATAATGAATGCATACTGGTGAGTGTGTGTATATATATATATATATATATACACTCACCATGTTTGTGCCCCTTGGATAAAGAGAGATGGTTCCAGCACACAAACGTCACCCCTCCATCTTTCACTGTATGGTTTGGTGTTTGACAATTGACATTTTTTTCCAGATGGACACACCCATTAATGTTACACAGCCCTGTAAGCACAGCAGTTGATGAGTGAGGAGCTACATCAAATTGCTCATCACTTACATTGTGGGTTTTGAGCAAATCCACAATAAACGGCGATTGTTATTGGCTAAACTGGGTTCAAATGACATGTTATAAACAGTACATAATTTTGCAGTACACCGTATACAATTTTATTTTAGGAAAGAAAATTGTATAAAATACAGATGCCTGTTGTACTCTTTGCCTGAACCATGCATTGGGCCACTCTACCATCTTTTCTGTCCCTGATTACCCAAACCTTTTCCCAAATCCTTTTGATGAGAACATGTACCATCCCATTTTTGCCATTCATACATATTCAGAACCACACATTTATCGACTGTGCTTGATTTAACAATGCCACGTGGATATGAAATGAGAAATTGTCGTTGATGGGAGTTGTCTCACAGATGGTTTTTCTGCTAACTGGCTGTATGGATGGCTATCCATGTACTGTCTAAGAGCACATGGCTCCCCCCAATGTCTGTCTGTTTTAATCACTTATACTGAACATTACCATTTAGTTACATAACTAGACGGCCTTACTAATGCCTGTACTTATTACCCGTGGTGCTGCATTACCCGACACCATCTTGCATTCTTATTTGTACACATGAGCTCAGGGAACCTTTCTCTTTCCTCATATCTCACGCATACTGGAACACACACGTTCACATACACTCACACACACACAACAGATACAGGTATGTTCATATGTACGTCGTCTCTCTAACTCCCAGCATGAGCCCAATCAGAGGGATTGTTACGGAGCCCTTCCTCGATATGGCACAATTCAAAGAAGGGCTGTAATTAGCAATCATTCATCTGGTTCTTTTTAGCTCTGCTTGCAACAGAAACAGAGAGGCAATGTAGCGCTATCTGTCAGCCGCTCAGTCACTCTAACTGTTCACCGAACTGGTCAGATAGGGTTTAAGGAGCTGTACCTATATATCAGCTGCAAGAGGGCCCGACTGGGACTGTGAACTCATTCCTGTTTGGACTGTCTGCATGCGAGCTGTGCCTTCTCTGTGCAACCAGCAAATGCCAAAGTGAAACTTATGAAGCATGTGAAACAATAGCCTCTTTGAGAGTGAGCCAGTTATTGCCTATAGGTTGTTATGCCACTGTATTGTTTATAAGGGTAGGGATACCTGCAGTCAGTTGAGACTGAAGAGGTCATTTAGATGAGTGATGAAACATTTCTCTCAATAAACATTGTGGCTAGATGTACTGATTCAACTTTCTGTGATTTCCTTACTGGGATTACTGAGCATGCATGAAGACATTAGCTCCTGTAGATTTACATTGAATGTGCAGTGTAGCTTTTGAAGCTACGCATTGGTGAGTCGGAGAGTGCAGATTCAGTCAAAAAGACTGGGAGTCTGTTGGGCTGAAATGCTGATATTGTTTATTAGAGAAAAACATATTCCCACAGGACTTTCAGTTTAGTAATCATTAAGTGAAGTCAAGTCAGTTTTATTTGTATAGCCCATTATCACAAATTACAAATTTGCCTTAGTGGGCTTTATAGCAACACAACATCCTGTCCTTAGACCCTCGCATCGGATAAGGAACAACTCCCTAAAAAAAACTTTAACAGGGAAAACAACAGAGGAGGGATCTTTCTCCCAAGATGGACAGATGTGCAATGGATGTTTTGTTTACACAATTTACAGAATGCAACATTGAAAGAACCTCATTAGAACCTATATTAACTGGTATCCACTTCTACTTTTGTTGATCCTCTAATTAATTGGCTAATTGTTTCAGATGTGATTTAAAGCAATACCCCTAAATTCTCCTCAGTTCTCTCTCTCTTTCTCTCTCTCCCCCTCCCTCTCTCTTTCTCGCTCTCTCTCCCTCTCCCCCCTCTCTCCCCCTTTCTCTCTCTCCCCCTCTCTCTTGCTCCCCCCCCTCTCATTTTACCACCAAATACAAACATCCAATATTTCTTTCTCACTCATCCTACACAAACACTGCCCTCTCTCCACTGAACCGCTCTCTTAGGTGATTAAGTTCACCACCACAGTGAGATGTGTTTTGCTTTACAACCAAGCGTCTCTCCTTGAACAGCGCTTCTTTTCATTTTCAGCTTTTTTCCCTTCCAAATGTCTTGCAGCAACTATTCAGATTGACTCCAGTGTTTGTCGTGTTTCTTGGCTCCACGTTTTTGAGTTTGGCAGATGAGGAAGAAAAGACAAACTAGTAAACAGAACAGAAAGCAAGGTTGCGAAAGGAAATTTCAGGTGTTGGGAGGGACGGACAACGTGAGAAAGCAGAAAAAAGCCCAACATTCAAGGCGGGCTTTGTCTCCTTTCTAAACCTATATCCAATTAGAAACAGCCTTACAACACGGAGTGCCTGCTGACGGGATGCAATCACCTTTCTTTAACCTTGAATATATCACAAATTTGGCTCGATGGGTTTTCTGTTATGGGACACGTAGACATAACATGTAATTCTAAAGATGATGTGTATAAAGCCAAGGTATAAAAAGAGGCATTCTGACAAGTTTATAATGGTAGAAAAAGGGGAAAATGCAGTCTGTACTGTATAGTTTTTCCTTTTACACAGTATTTACAGCCACAGATATTGCTGCTATTCATATATGTTTAAGAACCATTGCTATATTGGGGTAAAGCAGTTCCCATGATCAGCCCTTTTTTTATTTTTATTGTCCAAAACCTCTTTCCAGAGTGCAGGACTTGAAATACATGGTAGCCATCCAAGGTTATAGGGGTCAATAATGAACTTACCTACATGTGTCGTGGACCTGGGGTTATAAAAGTCCTGGAAGATGTACACTGTTAAAGCTGGAGATCTCCTCAGTTAAATGAGATTTCAGAATATGTAATAAAGAAAAGGACAAATAAGTGCTTTTTTTCCCAATTGTGATTATATCTGAATTACAAAAGTTTTACGTTTTGATATAGTTCAAAAAAGAAGACCAAATGTAAACTCGTGAGTTTTACATGATTTATTTTGTCATGCAACAAAATAAAAACAAAGAAATCACTAAATAAGATTGCTCTATACCACATCCTTGACCAAATCAGGCCCTGTACCCCAAGATTAAATCATGAGCACCTAAACTGGGCCCCTGAGTACCCGGTTGTCTTTGACTGTATTTCAGTTTATCGAGTAACTGGAATGGATGCTCTTTTTTGTGATTCCACTTCTGGTTTAATTCATTATGTTTATATTGTTGTTTTGTCTTGTTTGAATCTCATTCCAAGCTCGCAAAAAATGGAAAAATCCAGAGGAACCAAATTTGACATTTGAAGTTTTGGTATAGACTTTCATGCTTTTGGTCATTTCCATTATTCGCCTTCTCAGCTGTATTTTCTTTCGTTTCTACAGGTGGAGAGATGTAGGAGGAAACCTCACATCCACAGGACGTGTTCAGGTATGCCAGGTGACAGGCGTGCCACCTCACCAAAAAGTTAGGGGTCACTTTGAGGACCTTATTTTTCCTTTTAGGACTTTTGTGCCATATTTTTGTTCCACTGTGTTACAAGGGACTTTATGGTGCTACTATAAGGTTTAAAAGCCTTGCCAGCGTTTTAATAACCTTCTCTGGCTTTTTGCCTCCTTCGCTTCATCTTGAAGTGCCATATGCTGTTTGGCTGTTTTCTTGACAGCATGACTGATCCGCTGTTTCACTTGTGAGACCTCACAAAGTTCATGAAATTTACTGTGTAACAATGCAATTAAGTAAAGATGGACTCAAAATCAACATAATTCAACGTATTTTGTGTGCTCTTTCGAGAAAACTGAATTCACCTTGCTCAATATAAGTAGTTAATATGAAGGGGGTGACCACTTATCAGTGAAATAATTTTCAAGTTTTTTATTATGTGCCTGCTGTGCAAAGCAGACACACTATTATTCATCATAATTAAATATGACGAAAGAAGAAAAGTATTTCGCTGCATGATTAGACTCGCAACTTTGAGAAAACGCCTGCGATCGGGGAAGGTGTGCTATGACTTTCCTTAGTGATTCGAGTAACAATGGTGACAAATCGCAAAAGAACTGTGAAAAATGTCCGATATAAAAATAATGGGAAGTCGTCGTGAAAAATTTTCAAACCCATCCCTCTTTGGAGCCACAATACGTCTTCATAGTTTAACATAGAAACATGGTTGGAACTTTAATCGGGTCACAAGAGTTCAGACTTTGTTGAGCTAAATTTATATTTTGATATCTAGTACGGTTTTTGCAAAATCGCAGTTTATATTTTATGCCTTTTTTAAGAGCGTTTCAGAGTTTATAATGGGTGTGTATTGGGTGGAATGTTCAGCGCCACACTACGTCACATGACCCACACTCTGCAATCCCTGAAAATGTTCCCAGAAAACCTTTTTTAACCTCGTTTATTTCCCACAATTTCCAACTGTCAGGAACAATTTATACCTCAAAACATAGATACATTTGTCCTGTCTCACCCAGTGTGACTTTTGTTGTGACACGACGTACCGTTTTTTAATAAATTGCCTCCAAGCACAGAGAGTACTGACGAAACTCTCATAGACTGCCATGTTAAACTGAGCTCTGAAGTTCTTGTCAAAAACAGAATGATGGCAGTGTTTAAACTGCGGCAACTCCTGTAACGTAAACAGTAGGTACACATATAATACATCAGTGTATTTACTGAAGCCTCATGATGCTCATTATGAAAACATTTTCTCAGTACGACTTGTACTTTTTGAGCTATGAGGGCAGCTGGTTATACTGGATACACACCAAGCAGCAGGCATACACAATTTCCACAGGACTTGTCTAGTTTTTAAAAGTGATCCTGAAGCCACTGAAAATACTTGATATCATCTCGAGGTTATTGAGTATTTCTTCAATAGGAGTGGGGGAAAATCCCATTCAACTCTCTTTTGATTTGACTTTCCTGCACAGCTAAAATAAAATAAAAGAAAGAAATAAAAGAAAGAAAGAAATACTCAATGGGGGTTGAATACTTCATGAAGCCAGCATGAATGGCTTTGCAGCAAAAGTAGGGCAAGTGGTTAAGGTGGATATTAAGAAGCAGGTGCAATGAGTTTTCCGGGAATCCTTTATAATCCAATATCAAATTTCATCAAGGGTTTATTTAGTGGATGTTTTGCTTCTAAGCTGAGCATGGCCTTCTGCTTAGAACATCATTTTCTAGGAATTTCATTGCCAGGAATTAATGGTACTTGACCAGTGATTGGATTTCTTATGGCAGGTAAATACATGGAATGAAAATGATCCTTTGCTGTCTCAGTCTGGTAACTGGAGAATTTGTCCAGCACTTGAAAGTACATAAGTAGCTAGTAGGCTGATTGAAATGCAGTCAGCCAATTTCCTAACTATTTATCTCTTATTATGTAGACTGGAGTGTTACGAACCAACTGTGTGGATTGCCTGGACCGGACCAACACTGCCCAGTTCATGGTGGGGAAGTGTGCACTGGCCTATCAGCTCTATGCTTTGGGCATGATTGACAAGCCCAAGCTACAGTTTGATACAGATTGTGTCAGGTAAGCCCACAGGCTGTTTATAGACGATGACCAGTGATGTCACCCATTGGTTTCTGAAGGGGTGGTTTGAAAACTAAAATTTGGCTTTGTGCTCACCCCCATCTTGTCAGTTGTTGCAGCCAGAAAATCCAAATTTGGGCGAGGGGTGGAGCTAGGGTGGGATGTCAGTGTAGGCAAGTTGACAGACCTGTCAATCAAGGCAGACACGCCCTCAGCTTGCCACTTTTTTAATCTTAAATATCTTCTTGACAGATAAATAAGTTTCAAAATAACCACCCTCATACTGAATGCCAGACTCGATATTTTCAATTGAGACCCCGACTTCTTGTAGAAAAAATGTATCAACTTTGTATTTAGGTAGAAGTTGGGAATCCTCTCATTGACTTACATTGGACTGGAAGATTTAAACCAGCCCCCTCATGGCCCAGTTGAAACTGGAACTTAAAGCACTTCCCCATTTGCTTCAACTTCCAGCCCTAGTGGTTGCCTTGGGTAAAACACCTCGGGTGTCTTAACTTGATTATATAGTACATCACCAGCACTGAGCTGTGTGTGTTCGGGGGTATATACAGGTGTGTGTTATGTGCTAGAGCTATCACCAGCAATAAAAAATAAAAATGATTAAAAATTAATGAGAGGAGGTGCTGATACATATGGGAAAGGCATCAGGCTTGTTTAAGGAGACTTCAAAAACAGTAGAAACTTGCTTTCAACTGATTTTTCATTGGTTGCAGAAGTATCCATAACCTAAGAGTATGTCTTGGTGTGTGTGTGTGTGTGTGTGTGTGTGTGTGTGTGTGTGTGTGTGTGTGTGTGTGTGTGTGTGTGTGTCTAAGGTTATTTGAGGAGCTGTATGAAGACCATGGAGACACTCTGTCTCTGCAGTATGGCGGATCCCAGCTGGTCCACAGGGTCAAGACCTACCGCAAGATTGCTCCATGGACACAGCACTCCAAAGACATCATGCAGACTCTGTCACGCTACTACAGCAATGCCTTCTCAGGTACACACACACACACACATACACAAATGAACCTTGCATCTCAGATTTCGGTAACTTTAACGTTGTTTGTTAAACAAGTCTAAAACGTTTCCAGATTTGAAGAGTTAACATTTTGGAGATACGATTACAGCAGTAAGAGCCTAAACCAAGGGTTTTGAAAGTGTAAGACAGTGAGCCTCCCTTCAGAGAACATCAAGTCACCAGGGCCTCCCCCATTTTAATAAAAGGCATAATAATAATGACAATCTCCTCTGTTTAAAATAAAGGGTTGTAACCATAAAGGGTCTGGAAATGTTTACTTTGAACACTCAGTGCTAATACAATCTCCCACATTTTAATAAAAATCAATAAAAGGGGCATCCGGGTAGCATGGCGGTCTATTCCGTTGCCTACTAAAGGCAATGGAAAAATACACATTGTTCAGTCTTGACACCTCTTTATAAACCATACATCGAGGCCTTGGAGCATCGGCAGGCCCGGTCCAACGAAATCCCAACTTGAAATATACATCGCCATACTTTCTGCGCTTTCTGCGGGGTTCATACATTTTCTTGTATTTCCCTGTTTTGTTTTTGTTTTTTTCCGAACTTCCCTTGAAACTCTTTGGTGCCCCCTGGGGGCCTCGCACTTTGAAAACTACAATATCTCTTCTGATTGACCTGAGCGGTCTTTTTGCTTTCTAGGTCTGAAATGTTTCCAGATGTCCAAGGAACGGGTTTTTTTGTTTGTTTTTGGATTTTTTTCCCCCAATTGTATCTGGCCAATTACCCCACTCCTCCAAGCCATCCCAGTCGCTGCTCCAGCCCCTCTGCTGATCCAGGGAGGGCTGCAGACTACCACATGCCTCCTCCCATACATGTGGAGTCATCAGCTGCTTCTTTTCACCTGACAGTGAGGAGTTTCACCAGGGGGACGTAGCGCATGGGAGGATCACGCTATTCCCCCCAGTTCCCCATCTCCCCTGAACAGGTACCCTGATCGACCAGAGGAGGCGCTAGTGCAGCGACCAGGACACATACTCACATCCGTCTTCCTACCCACAGACATGGCCAATTGTGTCAGTAGGGACGCCTGACCAAGCCGGAGGTAACAAGTGGATTCGAACCGGCAATCCCTGTTTTGGTAGGCAACGGAATAGACCACCACGCTACCCAGATGCCTGTGAAATATATTTAACATTAATAAAGTCCGTGAAGTCTACGTCAGCTACTAGGACCTGCCGAACCAACATCTTCATCACGGGTTGTGTCATGACTCACAAACCCAGCATGTCTTTAGTGATAATATTGAGGTTTGGTTATTTGTAAGCAGTATTATATGAACAACATCCAAAACTCAAAATATGATATTGCGACAACAACTTGTGCTTTTGGAACACTTTATTTTGCTAAGAATTTAAACCGCGATTCAGCAAAAACCAGATTCGATAAGCGGAACCACAAACAGACTGGATAAAACCCAAAGAATACAACCCAGTCTGTTTGTACCACACACATTTTTGAAAAAAGAATGGGTAAACTTCACTTTCACTTCTACCACCACTGAGAAACAATCCCCTGCATACACACACACACACACGCACACACATACACACACATAGTTGTAAACTGTCTGGTTTACTCATCCTGTCGATTACCCACAACCTACTCACTTTCATGACGTCCTCTCCCCAAAATGTATCCATGTCAATTCCCTCTTCCACCCTTCCCTCAGCATCCTCCCCCACACTCTGTGAAAACAAATCCGCCCTCTTGTGCCCTGTTACCATAGAAACAGACTCAGCATTTACTGTACACAAGCACATGTATGTGTACATATGCAAAGACGCGCACAAATCTCCTTGGTAGTTACATAACAGAAGCCCCCACAATGCACTTTTTACCCCACACACCACTAACTAAACTGTGCCACCTCTCCACCCCACCCCACCCCCACCCCGCCAATTTAATTTCTCCTCCCCACCGTCAGATCTACATTTCATTGTAAATCAATACGGGATGCAGTGCCATTATTCACACATGGGTGCGCACACACACACACACACACGCACATGCGCACACATACACACACACAAAACCTGCTGGACTTGTTTTTTTGGAAGGTGAAAAAAACTTTTTATCCACGCAGCAGTTTGAACGTCCTTGGAGTATGCAGAGTTGGCCTAGACCATCTAGCTTTGTATATTCTCTAATATTGGCATGTCGTTCACCATGATTACATCGACGTTAGTGTTCATATGGAGTCCCCAACATGGGCTCTGGATGGTCAAACACAGTGACTGTGTGCTTTATTTCTGAAAGGCATCCACATGCCTTACAATTTACTCAACTTTTCTAGTGGACAAAAGTTGCAGGGTTTATTGTGCGGAGCAAAAGGCACGGGCATGCGCACACACACACACACACACACACACACACACACACACACGCACACAAATACAGTGTGCAGGAGTGGATTTCACATCAAAGGAAAAAGACCTTTCTTTGTTATTGTGTTTCTGTATTAGGTTTGATGACAAATCTTCGTTCATCTCTCCTCTAATGTGTGTAAAGCGTCCTATGACACTATGCTCGTTGTGCCATGAAGCCTCTATGGTGCGACAAGTCTCCTTCCATGCAGGTGCTATGTTAATCTTTACAGCCCCCTGAAGAAAGTAGCTGCCAGGAAACAGCCCCTAATAACTCCTCTGATTCTTTCTGATGTCATTTTGTTGTCACACGGGCGATGCTTTTTGAACTGCACAGCGAGATTGTGCGGAAAATTTGATTTCAATTTTTGCCGTCTTGAGATACGGCTAGATAAACTGTTAAGCTGTCTTCATTTCTTTCACTCCATTTCTCTTGCTTTCCATTTCATCTACGGACAGCTTTCCAGGTTTGTAGTGATTAGACATCCAATTAGATTTGGTCACAGATTTAATTGCCACTCAGTCAGTGCAATAATGCTGTTGCCAGGGAACAACTGACAAGATTACTTTACAAGATTACTGCACTGTGTTTTTAATTTTGAACCAACTTTTCTTCATGTGTTAAGCATTCCATATGACACTGGGGGTTATTGCTTGGATACGCTATTTTTTTTTACCCCCCCCCCTTTTTTTCTCCCCAATTGTATCCAGCCAATTACCCCGCTCTTCCGAGCCATCCTGGTTGCTGCTCCACTCCCTCTGCCAATCTGGGGAGGGCTGAAGACTACCACATGCCTCCTCTGATACACGTGGAGTCGCCAGCCACTTCTTTTCACCTGACAGTGAGGAATTTCACCAGGGGGCCTAGCGCATGGAAGGGTCACACTATCCCCCCCCCCAGAACAGGTGCCCCGACTGACCAGAGGAGGTGCTAGTACAGCGACCAGGACACATACCCACATCCGGCTTCCATCCTGCCGACACGGCCAATTGTGTCTGTAGGGATGCCCGACCAAGCCAGAGGTAACACGGGGATTCGAACCGGCGATCCCCGTGTTGGTAGATAACGGAATAGACCGCTACACTACCCGGACGCCCCTACACAAACACACACACACATTACGTTGATCTTTTGCATGCACTCACACACACTCTCTATGGCCTACACACTCAACAAAACTATAAGTCAGATGCGCCGCTGTAGTGTCGGACCAGGTCCACAGTGGTTATGCCATGCTATTACCCATTATTCTCTCTGCAAAGGAGCCAAAACCAACTGGTGGTGGGGGTCTCTAACCAATAAGTCTGAACACCAACCTCCTGTCAAGGTGTCCCATCACAAGGGCACTGCCGTCTTGACCTATCCTACCCCTGATTCCATCTCTGTTTCATCTTAGATTATCTAGTGGTTCTTGAGTCCTGAACAACTACACTTTAGTTGGAGTGACGTGGCTCAGGGGAAGTCCTCCAGTTGCCTTTTATGATTACTCTGTCCTACTTGAACTAGAACACACTGTGGCTATCTGTCTTTTAAAATCCCCCCTTAAATTTTATTTCCAAGGGGTTATGACCAAATGGACCTTGAAAGTTGTTTTTTTTTATCCTTTACTCTGAAAAAGCTCATAGAGTGACTTGCTTTTACTTTGTGCTTTTGGCTCCTAGTGGAACAAAAAGTCTTGTTCACCCAGAGAATACAGTCACTGAAAGCAGGGCGGCATCCAGATCTGACTGCAGAGGCAAAGGCTCTCCCAGCAGAGACAACTCAATATGTTTGTAATGTAGGTGCTGCACTCTCTTTCATGACGTTTTTATTTTAATTTTTTGGGATTTTTCTCCCCAATTGTATTTGGCAAATTACCCCACTCTTTCGAGCCACCCCGGTCGCTGCTCCACCCCCTCTGGTGATCCGGGGAGGGCTGCAGATTACCACACACCTCCTCTGCTGACACATGTAGCGTCGCCAGCTGTTACCTTTCACCTGACGGTGTGGAGTTTTGCCAGGGGGACGTAACAAGTGGGAGGATCACACTATTCCCCCAAGTTCCCCCCCCCCCCGAACAGGTGCCCCGACCAACCAGAGGAGGCGCTAGTGCCACGGCCAGGACACATACACACATCCGGCTTCCCACCCGCAGACACGGCCAATTGTGCCTGTAGGGACGCCCGACCAAGCTGGAGGTAACACGGGGATTCAAGCCGGCGATCCCCATGTTGGAATACACCGCTATGCTACCCGGATGCACTGCTTGCTTTATCTCTTGCAGAGTTTCTTGATATTTATGCCATCCCATCACGGTTTGAACACCTAATGAAGCCTCTCCACACTTCACCCAAAGACAAGGTAGTCCATTCCAGAGAGAGAGATCTTATTTACAAACGGCTTCCCCACGCCCTTAATGTCATGCAAGTCCAACTTCAACCAAACCCGCGGGTGATATCTGCCTGCACCAGTTTACTTGACACACTTAACTCCAGAAAACCTTGGCACACGGCAGAGCATTGAGTCTGAGCACCACGCTTTCCTTTGGACAGAAACATGTCCATTATCCTTTGTTTCACTGTGTACACGTTCATTTGCCAATACTCTGATGGCATTTCCAGGTGTGCGGGAAGATGTTTTGAGTAGGGGGGCTGCCAACTAAAACGAAAAGTATTGTGGCAAGCTGGTGTGGGAGAATGAGTCGAGAGGCAGAGTTCTCATTTTAATCACAACTCCCGTGCCCCATACACTACACCACCCCGGGAGAGCTCTTTATTCACACGGACCAGAACTGACAACAACGTAACGAGTCCCCCCCCCCCCATGTCCCAAGTGGTGACATCAGTCACGGTCACGGTCCTACAGTCAGTTAGTCAATAAACGGTCTCCTACTTAGTCTGAGACGAACCCCCAAAAGAACAACACAAGAATAACCACAA